>NC_041383.1:324210303-324254241 GCF_002162155.2 Triticum dicoccoides | reverse complement strand
GGTGGGGACCACCTGTCGGTGAGCCAACCCAAGCCACTAGTGGCGCAACCCGACCGATACGTTTTTCTCTGGTGGAAGCGTATTTCCGGTAAGTACGCGACCAATCTCAGAAGACGTAGTCCAGGCGAACCGTTTTCCGTTTTCTATTTTTTTTTTAAAATAGAACTTTGACTGGTTATAACTTTTTAAATATAACTCCAAATGAATTAATTCTTTTTCCTACATCTCTCAAACCTTGTCTAGTTTATTTTAAGATTTATTTGAAAAAATTTCAGAATAACTTTTTGCGCTGTTTTTATTTTGTGTGTTAATTCTTTTATATTGCTAAAATAGGATTTTTGGAAGAGAAGAGAAATGTTTCAAGTTTTGGAGTGCACCCTGCCTTTCCACACATTGAAGGCAAGCATTCTGAACCCCGGCATAATATTTTTGTGTGTTCGATGACACGTTTATAACATCACCTCACTTCGGAGAAACTTGTTATTTCATGTGACATGATCATATGCATGGGTGCATGTTATTGATTTCCATGCTGTTGGAAATGAACACACTTGTGATGATAATCACCCTCATGTGCCTTGCATGCATACCGGCAAGAACCCGGGAAAACCTCTGCCTTGGGTAGGCATGAGTTTGTCGCCGGTCTCCGTCGGGACGGTTATGTCTGGTATGGCATGGCCAGGTGATATGAGCGGTGACTCTGTTGGTTGAAATATATTTGTTATGCTAATCATGCAGGGAATACTTAAACCTCCTGAGTCGACCGTAGATCGAGTCTTGTTCCAGTAACCCCCATACTTGTTTCGTACTACCACTCGTCTCTACAGCAAGTAGAGTACGGTTCAGTAAGTTGTCAACCTCTTTCTAGCACACACCGTACAGAGAGGCCAGGGTGGAAGATACCGGTTGTAGCTGGTAGGCAGGCCACCTGGTCCGGGGGCATGGGTGTTTCCGGTTGGGACCGAGAGGGGGGCACCCCTTAGAGCGCGCGGTATAAATTTGATCCCATGCTACGCGAGGTTGTAGCCTCCCCACTTAGAGTTTTGATTGACAGGTGTCGTGGGTGATTCCAGACACCGGTGAGTTAAGCTGGTGTGTGCAAGTTAGGTGTGTTTTCAACAAAAAGACCGTAGACGGAATTAGTCCCGATGGACTAAAGAAATCCGTTACTCGTGGGTAAAGAGTACCCCCTCTGCAGAGATTAAACCTATTCAAATAGCCGTGTCCATGGTTAAGGATTACAGTCTGGGATGGGTCAGGTATCGGTCTTAGCGTCGGTCTTCGGAGGTGAAACGGTTAACCAGAAATGGAATTACTGCTTGTGACTTGTGATAACTATGATTATTATTATTATTGACTAACCCGTGATATTATTGTTATTATCGAGTATCTCTGGGATGGTCCTACCTCCGGGATATTCACTATGATTGTTTCTTTTGAAGCCCTTTATGTGGCGTCGCTCAGACGCCCGACTGTGGCATTTCTTTTAAAGCCCTTTATGTGGCGTCGCTCAGACGCCCGACTGTGGCATTTCTTTTAAAGCCCTTTACGTGTCGTCGCTCAGACGCCCGACTTTGGCATTTCTTTTAAAGCCCTTTTTGTGGCGTCGCTCAGACGCCCGACTGTGGCATTTCTTTTAAAGCCCTTTATGTGGTGTCGCTCAGACGCCCGACTGTGGCATTTCTTTTAAAGCCCTTTATGTGGTGTCGCTTGGACGCCCGACTGTGGTATTTCTTTTAAAGCCCTTTATGTGGTGTCGCTCAGACGCCCGACTGTGGCATTCTTTTTAAAGCCCTTTATGTGGTGTCGCTAAGACGCCCGACTGTGGCATTGCTTGTTATTTATTTCATAAATTTTAATACTACTATGTTATTGCAATTTTATAAATAACTTGCTTGCACGTATCCGAGATTTATTTATCTTTTGTGACTGACGTCATGAGCATAAAATATTTTTAGTACATCATTGTTATATTATACCTGTGTTCATAATGTTTGTGAGTACATTCAAAGTACTCACTGGCTTGTCCCTGGCTATTGTCTTGGCCAGATTTTTCTTGCACGGAGAGGAGCGACGCGATGCCAGCCCCGGAACCCACTCAAGGGAGATAGCAGCCTCGCGAAGATAGGAGTTAACCTGGTCAGCTGTTCCTGTGGGAATTGGAGTCCCATAGACACTGATGATTCACAACCCGCTTCCGCCATCAACCACTAGAAACCATTGGTTGTACTCACAGGCCAGAACGGTCTTGTACTACATATTTTGTATTTTGCTTGGAATTTCTGTATCAAGTTGGAACCTCATCAGCTAACAGTAATCCTGGGGCTGATGAGCACGACGGTCTTTTCTGGAAATTTATTACCCGGAAAACCCAGTCGTGACAGTCCGGTGGGTGGAATATGTCGCCATCATAATCATCAACCTTCCTCCATAACCAATTCCATGATGCTCATCGCCGGGAGTGAGTAATTCCTTCATAGGCTTGCTGAACGGTGATGGGTTGGATGAGATTTATCATGTAATCAAGTTAGTTTTGTTAGGTCTTGATCCCTTGTATCCACTATGTTCTGAGATTGATATTGCTATGACATTGCTATGCTTAATGCTTGTCACTAGGGCCCAAGTGCCATGGTTTCAGATTTGAACCTTTTATGTTTTCATGAATATATGTGAGTTCTTGATCCTATCTTGCAAGTTGTAGACACCTATTACGAGTTATGATCTTCATACCCCAAGGTGACAATAATTGGGATTCTTTCCGATGATTACCGTAGTGTGATGAGTTCCTGTATTCACCAAGTGCTAATGCTTTGTTCTGGTTCTCTATTAAAAGGAGGCCTTAATATCCCTTAGTTTCCATATGGACCCCACTACCACGGGAGGGTAGGACAAAAAATGTCATGCAAGTTCTTTTCCATAAGCATGTATGACAATGTAGAGAATACATGCCTACATTACATTGATGAATTGGAGCTAGTTCTGTGTCGCCCTAGGTTATAACTACTACATGATGAATATTAACAAACACAATTACCATTCTCGATCCAATGACTATGAGCTTTTCACATATTGATCTTTGCTACGTTACTTTTTATGTCGCCACTGTTACAATCACTACGAAATTACTACGGTTACTATTGCCACTATTATGTTACTATCATACTACCTTGCTAATACTTTCAAGTGTGGTTGAATTGACAACTCAACTGCTAATACTTGCGAATATTCTTCGGCTCCCCTTTTGTCAAATCAATAAATTTGGGTTGAATACTGTACCCTTGAAAATTGTTGCCATCCCCTATACTTGCGGGTTATCAAGCGTGCAAGCTCGAGACTCACCTAGAGCACGCACTGCTCCCCCTCTTATTTTCCTTGGCCCATACCGCATCCACGAGAACGCCAGGCATGCCCTAGAGCGCCAGTTTGGCCTCTCGCAACAACCTAGATTGTGGTCGTCAGCCCTACCCACAGTGCACCACGGCCATGCCTATAAGAGGCCCTCAGACCTATTTCTTTCCCTCGGATCTCTCCCTCCTCCAAAATAACATGCCCAAACCACTCACTCCTCTCTGGGGCCGCTCGAGCTTGAGATCAAGCTGGAGCTCCGGCGCCTTGGGTCGTCATCAATCTTGCGGTACATGCCTCCTACCATGTCATTTTCTTCTAATCTGGAATGACCTCACCTCACTGACCATTTCCTCTCGGTTTCCCCCTTCGATTGGAGCCGAAGCCGACCGAAGTGACCACCTCCCGAAGCTATGCCGCTAACTTCAGCGTCACTTGCAAACTGCTGCTACCCGGTGACCGTCTCCACCTCCACCCGTAGTGTGGCTCGATGTTGAGCATCCCCATACCAGCCATGCAACGAACGTCCACTAGAATTGCCACCGGTGAGCTAGCCGATCCCCCTAGACGGAGGTAGACGACGACAGTCATGGGGCCCGTCTGTCAGGCTCATGCCCTGACAGGTGGGTCCCACCCTTCAGGCTTGAAAACACAGGCACGTACCAGTTTGCTGCATTGGTGGTGGCTTATTTTCTAAGTACCTGCGATCTGGCAGCCTCGCGCGGGTTGGAACCCCCCTTAGGGCCTACTACACCGTGGTCGTTCTGTCCCAGTTGCATAGTGCTCCTTCTTCTTTATATTTTTCCAGCAACTTCCAAATATTCCATACAATAAAATATTTGTCCAAATGCTATAATTCTAGTTCCTATATTCCTCTAAAAATCCCATCTATTTAATGGTGCAACTTTCATATTTGTCCTTTGTCGGGACCCCGATCCTAAGTCACATCGATCTAGCAAGTAACACATCATATCACTTTGCGGGCTCACGGATGGTATTCCCATGGCTGCAGTCTTACCTTTCCCGGGACCTTTTGCACCTTTTAGCACACGTATATGATTGTGTCTCTAGCATCCATATGACAGAGAACCCGGGCCAACATGACTAGTCATAAACCAAGGTGACAGAAATTTACAGGGACAGGCATACATGACACAACAATGCACGTGTCAGTCAGCAGCGAGTGCAAGCGGACTGTAGCAAGCTATCAGGACTCTGGTAAATATTGCGTGACATTTCCGTGAAGGGACAGACACAGGAGCAAGGAAGTACACATGCCAGTCAATCCATGTTTCCGGAGCAATAGCAAGCTACCATGGCTCGGTGGAAGCACTAGGAGACATTTCCCCATAAGGAAGGCTACTAAGAATAAACAACTATGTTTCGGATCCCACACATACCAAGCATTTCAATAACATACAAACAATATGCTCGATATGTCTAAATACAACATGGCATCACAACAAACTCTATGACTCAACGTAATAATTTGAAAGGCTCCGGCGAGCCATACATAGTCTGATATGACAAACATGGGTCTCATGACCCAACATACAAAGTCATTCAAGCAACAAGCACATGCAGAAGCTTATCCTGTCTAAGTAAGGACAACTACAAAAGAAAGAGGCTCACAAGCCTGACTATCTATAAGATCCTCCATAGGAACCAGAGTTATGTCCGGGATTCCCAAGCTAATAGTCGAAGCCCACGTGGAACTACTAGTGAGACTAAAGTCTCCTCTACAAAACATAAATTAAGGAAATGTGAGTACAAATGTACTCAGCAAGAGTTACATCAGAACTAGCTACATGTGCACTAGTATCAATAAAGGCTAGTGGAGTTTAATTGCAGCAAGCCAACTTTGACTTAGTGGCTATCATGTACTATGACTACCCATATTTTCTTTGGGGTGAGAAAACACACACGAGTTCACATATTCACCATATCAATGCACCACCATGGATCCTCTCCCGTCTCCCTAAGAGAAGGACATCCATAGCAGTCACACTTATCTTGCACATTTTAGAGTATCCACTTCCGGTTATCTATGAACAATGTAGGATTACCAAGTAGACCATATCCGCGAACTCAGCTATTTGAATAGATCATTAACCCCACAAGGGTTAACTTCTTCACATACACTCTCACTACTTATCGCCATTTACATGACATGTACATGACAACATTCAAGTGAAAGCCTAGCGAGGGTGTTGGCCACGACCTGACTAACCACACAAGTCTCTAGTCCAGGTTTATCGCCTACTTGAGTTCCATCCACAAGGAAGTCCGGTAGAGGTTTCAACTATGGCCCCAAACAATGTGTGCAGGGTTCCCAGGTCCACCATCTGGGTGACACTTGGTACGACAGGCCATGGTGCCTAGTCTGTATCAAGCCCACCTGTATCGGGTGCCACATGGCAAACTACTAACACAAGCTACAAACACTAGAAACTAGTTGCAACTATTGTATAGAGATCAAGGGGATTAATAAGTCGAGAGGGGTCGAGTTACCAGAGCCCAATGTGTGGTAGTAACTTTCTTGGATCACAAACACGGAACTCAGTTCTTGAGGATGGTTGCAATGAGAAAATCCACCATGTACTCCTACATGGCCTCCCATCGCTACCTTTACCAAATCGTGTTCACACACTTAGCTCCCAACAGTACGACATGTTCACCACCATTCCAATCCATCCCAGATGAATCATATGTAACACAACTCTAAGCATAGTAGGCATAGCAAGAAGCATGAATGAGTAGGCACATCATGGCTCAAAAAACTCCTACGCATGGTAGTGGGTTTCAACTATTTATTGTGGCAAAGACAGGTCATGCAAAGGAATGGGTTCAACTACCGCAACATGTAACAATTGAATCGTTGTTGTCCAAATGCAGTAAAAGGGAGCAAGAGCGAGAGAGTGGAATTGTATAGGAATGCTCAGAGGGGGTTTTCTTGCCTGAAGATCAGAAGACCATCACTGCTCTTAAGAAGGATATCCGGTCACGCTCTCAGAAATAGTTTGATGTGGAGCACCCAACAAACACCACCATGTCAAGAGTCCCATTTCTAAGAGGCACGCCCAATTCCTACTTCAAGCATACTAAGGTGAACTCCATCCCTAATGCGTGTCTTCTTAGTTCCCTCGAGGATGGTATACTACTTGACCGTCCTACCATGTGCCCATATAGGTTTGAGCCTGATGATGAACGTGCCATGGAGGAGGTCATCCACAAGCGAGCGCCTACACCATCCATGAGAGAAGCCTGGAAACGGAGAAGGAACCATCAAGGATAAGGCGAGGATCCACCTACACCGTTGGGTGTCCATGAGAAGGCAACATGCTGCGAGCCTCTGGATACCCCATGCTCACGGGCCCTTGGACCCCGTGCACACGGGACCCCATGCCCACGGTACAAACCCCGTGCGCACGGGCCAAGTCGCCAGCTCTCTTGATATCCCATGCGCATGAGCTCCATTTACACATGCACACAGGGCTGCCTGTGTGCAGCTGCGAGCTTTACCCATGTAATTCCTATTACGCCCCTGCTTACCCCTTCATCCCCTAGGACTATATATACTCCTCCATCTCCTCCACTTAGACTTAGCTAAGAATAGATCTAGACATTAGATCTTAGCTCATGTATCTCCCCTTGTGGGATTCCTCTTCAGAGAGAAGACTCCAATGGAGCTCAAGACCTCCATTGGAGAAGATCCTTAGGGATAAATGAAGACCCCATCTCCGTCATGGGATTTGGGATGAACTTTACTGTGTTTCTTGTTTCCCTTTGATTGTTCATGTACCTTGTGGATCTTGTGTGGATTTGAGTCTAGTGGATGTGTGATTGGACTTATTCTTGAGTGTTCCTCTTGTTCTTGGGGATTTCGCCTCCAATTTGTGAAAGATCTTCACTTAGGGTTCCACCCTACATCATCTTGGTATGATGAGCCATTGTTTCTCATGAAATTGGAGCCCCCCTCCTTGTTTTCTAGCCTAATTTTGGCTGTTCTTGCCCAATTTCAAAAATCTCCACAAAAATAGGCCTAAACATTTTCTTGCAATTTGTTGGTTCTAGTGAGATTTTGTTGTGTTTGATCCACGATTTTTATGTTTGGCAAGTCGATCTAGATATCCCCCCCCCCCGCACACACACAATCCCCAGCACGAAATCCTTCAATTTTGACCGAAATCGCCAAATTTTCCGCCACCCCCGTGCCCACGGGACCCAACCCCGTGCACACGACCTCCCGAAAAGTCTCTGGACACCCCGTGCCCACTGACTTGTACCATGCGCATGGGACCCCGTGTCCACGAGCCCTAGACTTCATGTGCATGACCCCCTACAGCCGCCGACTGCACTTCACAGTTTTGGCCATAACTTTCGCATCCGGAGTCTGATTTTGCTGTCCTTTAGCTTCTTTATCAATCACCACCACCACTTCCGCATTTCCATCTCCGACACCACCACCGCATGTCCGCTACCACCATTTGACATTTGAGATTTTGAGTTTGTGGTTTTTCCATTTCCTAAGGTGTTTTGGCTACTTAGGAACGGTTCGGCTTCGACACTACCACTACTCATCACTGCTCCAGTCCCCACATCGGCAATGACCACTTCATTATTTTGACACCCTGACCAGACATAAGGACGGTAACCACAATGACATCATTGTACATATTCTTTGACATTGTATTGATCGCCCCAAGCCTATTGCATACCTTACCTATTGAGACTAGCGAGATGAGAATAGTTAGGTCACGCTATTTGTGCACCTTAGTGATATGCTTACGCCGCATAGCTAGTTGTAGCGTGCAATCATCTTGCTATTATCATTGTGCCATAAGTCTCTCCCGTGCATATTTTACATACTTGTCTCATATCATACTTGGCTCGAGCATAAAGCATATAAAAAGAGCAAAAAGCAGCAAAAGAGTAGATACAAAAGAGCTTGTAAGCAATAAAAAGAGCATTGAGCCATTTTGCATAGTACATACACTTGGACCATACATACATAGCATATTTCGGATTGAAGACAACACGTTTACTCTCATAGGTTGGTGCACAAGTGTATCTTGCCCATTTGAGCAACTGAGATATTGTCTCTTAGCATCCGTGCAACACTAGCTTTTTCCGTGGTAACACATTTTGTGCTCACTCCTTGGTTGCGCGGATCCCATCTATCTATCTGTGTGTGTGTTTCTTGTGTCACCATAGCCATCGATCTATTTGCTTTACATTGCAATTTGATGAATCTTACTCAACATTTTCAACAACATGAACTAACATTTGCTAGAATTTCTTGCCATTTGTCCTAACCAAGCCATTTGATAAGCTTTACTTTGTAGGTGTGAGTGAACAAGTCTGGTACCAATTCCACTATTCTTTCATTTCACATTGACTGATATGAGATAAATCCTCAACTTTGGGAAAAGGTAGCTTGGCGTTATTTATCTCATTCCCTACTCACCTTTGCTCGAGTCTTGTGATGGATAGGCAAAGCACACCATCTCCAGTCTGCAACCACGACGACAAGTTCAATGCCATGAAGAACTTCATCGACGCCAAGATGGACAAGCACATGGAGGAGCTCAAGGTCCTTATCATCAACTGCAAGAGGTCTTCCTCATCTTCGAGACGATGATCAAGTGCATATACTCCCGAGGTACCATCTCCGGCAATTACACAACACTATCGACACCGACAAGACCATGAAGCTCAAGGACATCAAGGGCATACCATGAGAATGGAAGAGCAGCCTTCTGAGAGCATGTTGGCCTCTCCGCCAACCCCGTGCCCACGGGCCCTTGACCCCCATGCACACGGCCTCCAGCAACTCCGTGTGCACGGGCTATACGGAGCCACGACATCAACACCAAGACTACTGCTTCTTAAACAACATTGGAATCTTTGCCAAGTGACTTCAATGCATCTTCACCTTCGGATGTACATCATCTTCGCCTACTCGACGAGCTCAAGTCCAATACTTCCGTGAGCTACTTTAACTTTGACAAAGACAATGAGATTCCATTCTTTGGGACTCATGACCCCGAAGAGTACCTAGAGTGGGAGTGCAAGATGGACGACTACCTGAAGCTACTTCAAGTCCCTTCCGAAGATCAAGTCAAGTGCGCCACAAGAAACATCCACGACTACGCGTTGATATGGTGGATTCATAGACCTTCAACAAGCTTCACCATGACCTGGCCCAAGATGGAGAAAGCGATGAGGCAAGAGTTTTTGCCTTCCACCTACACGGAACATCTTCTATGCCAATTGGAGAACACCATACAAGGATCCAAGTCCATCGACGAGTACTTCAATAAGATGAAGAAATCCTTGCAAAGAGCAGGCGTAGACGACCCCATTTTGATGAAATTCCACTTCATGATGGGATTGAACAATGACATCTCCAAGACTATCTTCCGCGAGCACTACAAGTCCCTCGACAAAAACTACATTGGTGCTCTCAAGGCACAACAAGAACTCATGAAGGCCAAGGCTTCTCCACCCCTAGCACACTTCTCGACAACCAAGCTCCACGGCAAAGAGCATGAGGGTAGTACCACCGAGACATCCAAGCCAACGAGCTCCAAGATGACGCTCCCAAGTTCGACTTCACCGCCATTCCTCTTTGTGACATTGACGATTCCAAGTCTACCATGACTCTTTTTCAAGACGGTCGAGCGACCACTACGACTACGGAGCAACTCAAGGATCAAGATTTGGAGGCGATCGACATGGTGACGAGCAAGGATGATGCTTCCATGTTTGGAGGTGAGTGTGATGATGTGCCATCTTCGGCCTTCATCCACAACAACGACTACGAGACGGTTGAGCATGGGATTCTCCCTTCGACCACTGCGATGGATGACTTGAGTGAGTTTTGCCACCATATTGAGAAGGAGAGTGGCTTCAACACTAGCCCCATGTGAGTTGAGCCACCACCACCACCGCTTGAGTGATGTGAGTGACTCCACCATATGTGATATTGAGTGCACTTACCTTGAGGGAGTGAGTGAGCAACCGCCACATAGATAGAATGAGGTAGTTGATAGGGCATGTGTGGCCATTTCACTTTCTAACAACTTAACCTCTACTTATATTGTGTCTTCTCATTTGGTGCTAGGTCCCATATATGATGACGCGCTGATCCCCGACGACTTGGTCCTTCCTTTGGACAAGACGATGGCCAGGGTGGACTATGATGCACCCCCACATGGTCCCATCACGATGATGATGACCACGAGTTGGTCTTTACCACCTCACGTACACCACACGAGTGGAATGACAAAGGTAACATAGGTGATGGTGATGCTCTTATCCCACTAGTGGACATTCTAGACATTGATTTCTTGCATGATGTTGATCCACCTATTACCATGCTTCATGCTAGTATGATTTCCCCATGCGATGATTTACCCATTTATGATGAGTTTGATAATTTTCATGCGGAGTCTATTAGTTGCGATGCCATGTTACATAGGATTTCTTGTGATAATTCTGTTGGTCACATCATGTTTGACAATCCGCTTAACTTGTCATATGCTATGCATAAGATCAATCACATGTCATATTTGCAATCTCATCGTAATGCCTATGCATATGCCATTCAAATAAACCCAATTTGCACATATGGCATAAATGATAAACCCATGGTTATTGGCATTTGTTTTTCTTGTGATGATATTGATATGCTCCATTTGCATCATTTATCTCATATGCCATGCCATGACCACGTAGCTCCGGATATGCATTGTTTTGGATGTTGTTCCTATTCTCCATATGATGTTTCCACTATTTTTCATGAGGAGACCCCCATAGTTTCCGCATACATGTTAGGAGATTTTTATCCACCCCATTCTTTGCATGATTCCCATGATTGTGTGCACCATATGCTACCCACGAATAAACATGCTATTGATGTGCCATATACTTGCATTCTCAATTTGTATCCCCATTGTGTCATACATAACAATTATCCTTTCATGATGGATGACATGTTCATATATCATGCCTCAAATTTGTTTGATCAATGCTTATCTCGTGCTAACGCTCACATGCACACACACATCATGATGGATGATGTGTACATTTACCACACACATAATTTCTTTCGTTTGTGTCTCTTTTGTGTAGGTACCCTTGAATACTTTTCAACCTCACAATCCAATGAGTTGACAAAACGAGCTCTAGAGAGCAACGATGACTTGGGATGCCGTGGATTGTTCTTACCACTGCTACTTTCACGCAAAGACTTCGCACATCTCTTCTACATGGCCCTCACATGGTTAAGGGTTATTTACCACTTCTCGCTTTATGCCCATATGGCCATGTTCACACTTTGCATGATATGCTCTTTCCTATGCCTTTGCCATGCATTTGTGACCCATGCTTTGCATTACACATGATGATTGATTCTAGTACTTCTATGCGTATATGCAAGCTTGGTGGAGATATTGCTTCTTTTTGCCATGATTGCTTTGTTACCCATTCCTATGAGGATACATTGACCTTGCTTTGTGTTCACGCTTGTGATATGTCGTGCACAATGCCTATATCTACTATCTGCTCACATGACATGTTGCCACGATTTCATCTACTGTGTTGCATTTTCGCTGCACTAGTTTGGGCGACATTATTGATATGCTTGCTTCGTGTAATTCTTCACCAAAGATTCATACTTGCTCATTTCATGCAGTTGATAGCCACTATTTCTGTGCTTTGCACATGATTGCTGTTACACGTTGTCATATGTCTCCATATGTTGTCTCTCTCGTGCTAGATGATTTGCCATGTATTGAGTGCACCAATTATTCTAGTCTTGCTAATGAGGTTACCCCCATAGCATTCTCACATATATTTGGAGATTTTGACATATTTCTTGTGAAGCATGCTTATCTTCCTTCTTTGCACCATATGTCTGCCATGAGTATAGCCATTGTTGCATCATATTATTCATGCGCTTGTGCTACTAATGGTTATGTGCAAGAGAAGAGAACCGTCATGATTGATGATGTGTTTATCTACCATGCGCATATGTTCTTTGTTTTGTAGTGTGCATGTGTAGGATACTTGGACTTCGTGTCGACTTCCACTTCACGTGAGTTGACCATTCGAGCTCTTGAGAGCAAGCCTCAAATATTCGACCACGACTCACTTCGGCACAACATTTCCTATGATTTTGGCATTGTGAAGGACGCACAAGGACATGCTTTTGAGGTGATATCCTTCTCTTTCAAGAAACACAAAACAATGAGCATGGATATTGTGGATCATAGTACTTGTGTTGCTTCTACCATGAGACTTATTGGTCATCTTGGACCACTTGATTGCACACATGTTAGAGATAGTGCTTTCATTCATGATTTCCACATTGCTATGCCTCATGACGTATATGCCTTGTGTGTTGCATCCAGCTTGTTCATTATTTGCTCCTATTATATGTGTGGTTGCAACAATGTCATTTCTTCGTGTATGACATGCACCTTTGATTATGACATTTGACTTGATTGCCTCACACATGTTGAAAAATTGCTCTTTCCATTCTGTTGAGTACCACGATATCTTCACTACACCCTATGCACATTATGCTTGAATTTTCTTGCACTTTGCCCATGTGTTTAGACATATCATTATATTTGGTGTTGTGAATGATTCCTATGCATACCATCGTCCATTCGTTGAGAGTTTATGCATGCTTGCCATGACCTTGAGGTAGATGCTTGTTCACTTATCACACGTATTTGCATCTCGACCTCCCATTTACATGCTTGTTTCCATGATGTACTTGATTGTGCTCATCTTATATGCTTACCTACCATGCCACTCTGCTTTGTTACACCTTATGCTATGCATGATGTCGACACTTGTTGGGTGAATCACCTATTGAATGCTTGGTTTTGCTCTAATGTCAGCCACATTTGTTTTTCCAAGTGCTTGTTATCTTTGTATATTTTGAAGGAATTACAAGATGATGCGACATTGGAGAGTGCCCTTTTGCAACTACAATGTGATGAATGCTTGGTGATCGTCCACATCTATACAGCGATGCCATCTATTTCCCATGATGATTTGGTTTTCGATCTGAGGTTGGACCTTTCCCAAGGGGGAGGGCATGATGCGGAGCATCCCATGGACATCACCATGTCAAGAGTCCCATTGCTAAGAGGCATGCCCAACTCCTACTTCAAGCATACTAAGGTGAACTCCGTCCTTAATGCGTGTCTTCTTAGTTCCCTCGAGGATGGTATACTACTTGGCTGTCCTACCATGTGCCCATATAGGTTTGAGCCTAATGATGAACGTGGCATGGAGGAGGTCATCCACAAGTGAGCGCCTACACCATCCATGAGAGAATCCTGGAAATGGAGAAGGGACCTTCAAGGAGAAGGCGAGGTTCCACCTGCACCGATGGGTGTCCACGAGAAGGTGACATGCTGTGATTCTCTAGATACCCCGTGCGCACAGGCCATTGGACCCCATGCCCATGGTATAGACCCTGTGCGGACGGCCTAAGTCACCAGCTCTATGGATACCCCGTGCGCACGGGCTCCATTTACCCTGTGCACATGGGGCTGCCTGTGTGCAGGTGCGAGATTTCCCATGTAATTCCTATTACGCCCCTTCTTAGCCCTTCGTCCCCTAGGACTATATATACTCCTCCATCTCTTCAATTCATACTTAGGTAAGAATAGATCTAGACATTAGAGTTTAATTAGCTCATGTATCTCCCCTTGTGGGATTCCTCTTGAGAGAGAAGACTTCGTTGGAGTTCAACACCTCCATTGGAGAAGATCCATAGGGATTCATCAAGACCTCATCTCCTTCATAGGATTTAGGATGAACTTTACCGTGTATCGTGTTTCCCTTTGATTGTTCATGTACCTTGTGGATCTTCTGTGGATCTGAGTCTAGTGGATGTGTGATTGGACTTGTTCTTGAGTGTTTCTCTTGTGATTTCCCCCTTGTTTTGTTCTTGTTCTTGGGGATTTCCCCTCCAATTCGTGAAAGATCTCCACTTAGGGTTCCACCCTACAACACCCTTCCTATCGTAAGGACCAAAACAACGAAACAAGGCAATTCAAAACATTGCAAATGCCACAAGCAAGTTGAATGATATGGCATGTTAACATGTTGCTGGTTTGAGCTAATGCAACTATCCGCAACTTAATTGAAGTTCATTTGATCAATATAGATCGAATTCAAACTCCATATATTAAGCATTTTAATGCATATAATTGAATTGTCCTATGCAACAACTTTAAGTTCTTCAAACATGCATGAAAATGCTACTAACAAATTCTTCATATTTTTCTTATAATTTTTCATATATAAATCATTTCATTTGGAGTTACGGTTGAATTAACATGTTTTTGTGAAGTTTAGTTAATTTTCTGGAAATAAATAAATCATCTAGACTTACTTAAAATCTAGAGTCCTTTATGAAATCAGCACTACATCATCCATTACTCAGCAGGCCAATCAGATCAACCATGTCAAACCTGACCAGTGGGGCCCACTGGTGTCCGTGTTTTGGGATCAGGGGTACCCAGACCTACCAGTCTGTGGCCCAATGCGTGGTCCTGTTGACGGCCTGGCACGGTCTAGCTACAAGACTACGTGAGGAAGACCCTCGTGAGGACCCCCTATCCCTCGTGAGGCGAGTGACGCCAAGACCTCCGGAGGAGCGGCCTCCCCAGGATGCCTCCCGAGGAGCGGAGTTTTCTATGCAGACCTCCTACATCATGAGGCCGCGATGACATGAGGCGTGATGACCAAGGCCAGGCGGGCGCCAGTGGGCGCAGGGGGGACAATTTCCTCTTCGGTGCTAAAGAAACAAGGACAGGCGCGAGTTCCTGAGGGTTGCCCCAAAGGTTTCCCTTCTGGTGCAATGAGACCACAATCATGAGCTCGGCAGGACGAATGTCATCATTGAGCCCACCACTGCATCATGGCTAGGACCTTTGCAGGCGAAGACCACCTTTCGTGAGGATAAGATGTACTTCCTATCCCCTTTAAAAATTGTTCGTTGTGGGATCCCTTCCCGCGCGATAAGGGAAGAGGAGCAAGGGCACTATAAATAGGGACTAGCCTCCACCATAGAGAGGGATCGGCCGATGGCCACCTTGATCGATCCATTCGCACCTCAGAGCCCACGCGAGGCGGCTGACCCACTTTACTAGTTCACCCACCACCTCCTTGTGAGGCCAATCCACCAAAAGTAGGAGTAGGGTCTTACACCGCAACGTGGCCCAAACCTGGGTAAATCTCCGTGTTCTTTCGTTCTCAGCAATCATGCGCACATGCTGAGATCGAGCCTTGGGCGTAGCAAGCAAAGCGTCCTGGTGAGGCAAGGTTCTTCGTATACGCCCCAGAGTTTGAACCATACTGGGTTTGTGGATCCCCGATTCCAACATTTGGTGTGTCGGGTAGGGACATGTCGAAGCTCTACCCCTTATCAACCGCGCTCCATTCCCGCTCCGCCGTCCTCATGGCTGAACCTCGTCGTGTCCGTGCCGAGCACCAGGCCGCTCTCATTGCTCAAACGGCCCCGTTGGGCCGCGGCGCCCCTCATCGCTCCGCTTCCATGGTGGTCAACGCTGCTACTGTACATGCCGATCGCGAGCAGTAAGATTGTTTGCAGCCCCCTTCCATGTTGCGCGACGGCCAGACCGCCACACCTTCCTTCACCCCCGTCACGGCCATGCTCGCGGCGGGCCAGCGAACACATAAGCTGCACTCCTCATGGCACAGGAACTACTGCGCTACCATCCCGCTAACGAGGGCTACGACACCTGGCTGGGCCGCAGCACCGAGCTCGTCAACACCGCGGGCAAGGCCCCGACACTGTCCCATTCACTCTGTCCCCCGCCATCCCATGCGGGCAAGGTGGCGCACGGTGCTCCTCCACCTCTGCCTCAGCGCAGCGCCAACATCTATCCATGGCATGATGCTCATCAGCATGACCCACCGCGCGAGGCCCCGGCTCTAGCGTAGGACGAGGCCAGCTGCTAGGTGGTGCATCAGCAGCAGTATGACGTGCGTCTGCTCCCCGCGCCAACGTCAGGATCGGGCCATGCTGGAGGCTTCCACGCCTGGGCGTTAAGATCGTGCCCCTCTAGCATGGGCCATGCCTATGAGTGTGGCGGGCAACCATGCCTTCCCTCGCGAGCTACGTCGCGTCATCTGGCCGGTCAAGTTCAAGCCTGGCCTGCCCCCGTGCTATGATGGCACCCATGACCCCGCGGAGTTCCTCCAGCTCTACGCAATGAGCATCGAAGCGGCGAACGGTGAAGGCAAGGTCATGGCGAACTAGTTCCCCATGGCCCTCAAGGATGGCCAACGTTCCTGGATCATGAACCTTGCCGAGGGGTTCCTCTCCTTGTATGACGAGCTCCGCGAGCGTTTCATCACCAACTTCCAAGGGACCCGCGGCCGCGTACTCACCATCAACGACCTGCGGCGCGTGGAGCAGCAGCCAGGCGAGACCCTCCGAAAGTACATGCAGCGCTTCAACCAAGTCTGCCTCAAGGTCACGAAAGCATCCAACCCATCCCAAACCACCTCCAATCGGTGCCATACTCGGAACAAAAAGATGCACCTGTTGCTTGCGGCATCTCGGTGGGGAAGATGAACTAAAGCAAGGAAGATCATGTGGAGGAGAGGAGGGCTGGAGGCACCATGCTGGCAGAGCGACGATCTGCTCTCCACCAAAAAGATACGTGTACATGATCTTCCGATCAGCACTGCCATACATGTCAAGTCCCTGTCCCTGATGCATCTATTCACTGATCCTCTTCCTTTTTGTGTCATTGCGTTGGAACCAAAGACTGATTTTTAAGTTGTCCTCTTCTTTTACCCCTTCCATTTCGTGTACAGTATTGCATTTCAATTGATTGCTGCTTAACATATGTTCTGAGCTTCCCCGTAATTATAGAGCTTATACAGACACATAAATAGACAATGCATTGTGGAAGGTGTCTGTAGAGCATACTATAGATGGCATGGATGGGGATTATAGACAGGTGCTCTCTAGACTGTTGTACATGCCCTCTGGTGGTTAGCCTAATAAGCCAGAGCCACACCAGCCCGCCGAAGTTTAACCGGCGGTGACTAAAACAGCGGCAGATGCTCGGTGGAAACGCTGCTCCGGCAGCGGTTCAGCGGGCTAAGGGCACCAGGCTGTAGCCCTTCCTACCGCGCATCCAACGAAGGCAGCAGTAGGTCACAGGGTCATCGGAATTCACACCGGCTATGATCCGAACAATGACTGTGGCTCGGGCTTGAATGCGGCGAGGCTGTAGGGCGCGAGGAGGTCAGCGAAGGGGCTCTAAGGCATCCTGAGTATGTCAGCATCCAAGAGGATGCCAAGACGATGTTCAAACAGATGGCCGGCCCAAGAGGCAGCCTTGCTTACCCGCTCGGCTGGCTGGGCCTGAGTGGGCCTGATCCACAGCAATACTTATACCTGTATCGAGGATAGTTTGAGTTGGCAATGGCATAACGGCTAGCGATAGCGTGTGTGGGTGTGAGTAATCCCGCGTGAGCCGAAATCTTATCCTGTAATCCTACCTCTGTAGTTTGAAATTCATGGCGATGGCCTAAATACAAACCCTAGATCTCACAATCTGGTATTAGAGCCGTTCCTAGCCCTGGATTTTCTAGTCCACCACCGCCACACGCGATTCGCCGGCTGCCACCGCGCTGAGGCCATGGAGAAAATTTTGCTGGAGACCAAGGCAATCTACGAACTCCTCCGGGATAACTTCGACGCCGCCTTCACCAAGAGCTCAGCGGAGTGCAGTGAGGAGATGTCTGTCGCCCTCGCCAAGATCGACAGCAAGTTGGACCAGCTCTTGGGCCGCATCGACGATGTCAAGCTTGTCATCGGTGTCGACCTTGACGAACTCTGCTGTGAGATTGGGGTGGATCGAAGCACCACGGCATACCCCACCGCACGTTCATCTCCGCGAGGGCCGACGGTGTCTCCCAAGGCCGTGCCTCCGAGCAGCGGATCGGGAGGATGTGAGTACTTCCACGGTGAAACAGATCACCGAGGAACAATTCCCAAGTATGTGCCCCCTCCAGCTCGAGGTATGCCATGAGAAACCAACTCGTCGAGGCAAATCATTCAGGCCCCGGAAATTTTTTGTCCACTCTAGTCTGATGCTTTGTGATTTGGCCCTCGAATTGATCTACCACGTTTTGATGGATCTAATCCCAAACTCTAGCAATCACGCTGTGAAGATTATTTCAGATTGTGGCACACCCCTCAGAGTCAGTGGGTGTCCTTTGCATCTGCACAATTCGAGGGCACAACTGCACGCTGGCCGGAATCGGTCCAACGTCGAGCCCCTCATGTCAATTGGACTGAATTTTGCAATCTCCTGCACTCTAGGTTTGGCAGAAACAAGCACCACAACCTGTTGCACCAGATGTTCAACATCAGGCAGACTAGTTCAGGTGAGGTGTATGTGGAGCGATCTCTGAACTATATGATCAGTTGACTGCTTATGAGACTAATCCAAATACTGTGCATTATGTCACCAGATTCATGGAAGGACTAACTCCATCAGTTCGTTTGTTGGTTGGGATTCAGCAACCTGAAGACCTAGATTCATCCTATGCACTGGCCTTGTTGTTAGAAGACTTGGGTGAACCTACAGCATACTCGAGCAGTGCAAACCATGAAAGCAAACACTAGAATTATCCTAACTCTCGATCTTTAGTAAGCAAAGTACTGGAAGACAAGAAAACAACATACCAAGCTCGTACTGGCCCAGTTGAAGATAGGTGGGCTGCTCTTCGTGCTTACAGAAAGTGCAAGGCTATGTGTGTCGGCGTTCTGGGAACGGGGGTCCCCAAACTTGCCTACCTGCGGCCTGCGGCGTGGCTCGAGTGGTGGCCCAGTACGGCCCATATTCATCAGCACAAGACTCAAGACCCTCGAGAGGGGCCAAGCCTCGCGAGGCGGACGACACAAGACTTCCTCAGGAACGGCCTCGCCAGGCAGGCTCACGAGGAGGCGGATAGATCAAGGCAGGGTACCTCGCGAGGTGCTCGTGAGGCAAGCCATGACGATCGAGACCAGGCGGGCGCCAGGCGGGCGACGGCCTGCGTAGTGTCCGTGTTTCCTCTTTGGTGCAAAGGGGGCAAGCACAGGCATGGAGTACCAAGGCATCAGGCAAAGGTTTCCATTTTAGTGCAACGAGACCAAGACCAGCAGAGCAGCAGGATGGAGGTCACCGTGGAGCCCAGGACGGCGTCATCGCCAGTGCCTTTGGCATCCGAAGACCAACTTTAGTCAGGATAACTTGTACTAGATGTTCCCCTTCAAAATGGCTGTTGTTGGCGCCCTTCCCGCTCAATATTTGGGAAGAGGACCAGGGCCTTTATAAATAGGACTAGCCACCACAGTAGGGGGAGGGGCATCCAAGAGGCGATCCAACTCACCCAAGCAGTTCATCGCACCAGCTCAAGAACACCTCTTGCGAGGCTGTTCATCCTTTGTACTGTCCATCATCAGCCCCCGAGGCAATCCACCACACCACACACTGGATTAGGGTATTACACCACAATGGTGGCCCGAACCAGTATAAATCTCGTGTCTCTTGTGTTGTTCATCAATCTAGCTTAGGAATCGCGGTGAGGCTAAGGGCGTGTTTTGGTAGGGAGAGATCTTCGTGCACACCCCAGTGTCCGAACCTAAGGGGTTTTGCCAGAACCCGATATCTGACATTTGGCGTGCCAGGTAGGGGTGCGCCGGAGCTCTTTCTTCCGCCGACTCGCTCTCCACCAACACCGTGCTTCGCCCTCATGGCGGGCATCGCGCCTCCGGCTGTGGCGGCCGGTGCCAGCACCGGGGCCAGGGGGATCCGAGCCTTGGCCCCGGCCCTAGCAGGTGCACTGGCCGCACAAGTTCAAGCCAGAGATGCCGCCACGCTACGACGGCACGGCGGACCCGCTGGCTTTCCTGCTGGCATACAAGGAGGCCGTCCTCAAGGCCGAAGGCGATGACAAGGTCATGGCCAACTGGTTTCCCATGGCCCTCACTGGCATCCCGCGCGTTTGGCTGCTCAACCTGCCGACATCTTCTATGGCCTCCTCGGAGGAGTTGCGCGACCTCTTCCTCACCTAGTACGCGGCACCGACTACCCCAGTCGTCGTAGCTCTCCTGGGCGGATCGCAGGCGCCACCCTCAGACCGCCACGCCAAGCCGTTCTTTCGCGAGATTGGCGCCGCCCTCGCACGGCAAGGAGCTCCCCCGGGTTGGACGGCACCCAAGGCCGACCTGACCTTCAACTTGGACGATCACCCCATCAACACCGCCTGCTCGGGCGCGCTCCCGGTGCTCTGCACGCCCACCATCTGCCAGGTGGCCGTCACCAAAACCCTCATCTATGGTGGCGTCGGCCTCAACATGCTCTCGATGGAGGCCTTCAGCCTCCTCCATGTACCGCTGGAACGGCTCCGACCCAGCAAGCCTTTCTCGGATGTCAGAAGCGGTTCCTCCACCTCCCTAGGGCAGATCCGCCTTCCTGTGACCTTCGGCACCCACGACAACTACCGCACGGAGCTGATCGACTTTGACATCGCCCACATCGGCCTCCCGTAATCCGCCATCCTCGGATACCCTGCCTTGGCTCAGTTCATGGCAGCAACCCATCCGGCCTACAACCTCATGAAGATTCACAGGAGCAGCATCATCCTCACCATAGCTGGAGATACCAAGGATGCTCTACTGGCGCTCAAGCTCTCCCTCAAGACAAAAGCGGAAGCACAGCCTACCGGCACGGACACCTCCAAGGCCAAGGGGGCTGCACCGACCAAGAAGAAGCAGGTGTTCACTCAGGACAAGGCTGAGACCAAGCAGGTGCCAGTTGAGGAGGACGGGTCCTCGGGAGCCACCTTCACCATAGGTGCCAACCTCGACCCAACCAACAGGAGGCACTGGTGAAGTTCTTGCGCTCGAACAAGGAGGTGTTCGCGTGGTAACCCAAGCAGCTTGCGGGGGTCCCAAGGGAGGTGATTGAACATCACCTAAATGTGTGCCCCAATGTACGCCCCGTGAAGCAGAAAGCAAGGCTGCAGTCCACCGAGAAGCAGGCCTTCATTGTCCAAGAAACCCGCAAGCTAGAGGCAGCAGGTGTTATTCACGAGGTTCGCTACCCCTAATGGCGAACCCCGTCGTCGTGCCAAAAAAGAGAGGAAAAGAGCGCATGTGCGTTGACTTCACCAACCTCAACAAGGCCTGCCCTCAAGATCCATTCCCACTCCCCCGCATTGATCAGATTGTCGACTCCACCACCAAGTGTGACCTGCTGTGTTTCCTAGATGCGTTTTCGGGTTATCACCAAATCAACATGGCGGTGAAAGACATAGAGAAAACAGCCTTCCTGACCCCATGAGGGGTGTACTGCTACACCTGCATGCCGTTCGGGTTGTGCAATGCGGGCACGACCTTTTAGCAGCTGATGCACATTGCCTTGGGCCGGCAACTTGGGAGAAACGCTGAGGCTTACATCGATGACATTGTGGTGAAGTCTCGAGAGGCGAGGACCTTGATTTAGGATCTGGAAGAGACTTTCGCGAGCCTCCGCTAGGTGGACCTGCGACTCAACCCGGAGAAGTGCATGTTTGGCATTCCTTCCGGCAAGCTGTTGGGCTTCCTCATGTCCCACAGAGGGATTGAGGCCAACCTGGAGAAGGTCAAGGCAATCAAAGACATGAGTCCACCCTCAGAGAAATGTAGAAGCTCGCCGGACGCGTAACTGCGTTAGGACGCTTCATCTCCAAGCTGGGGGAGCGCGCCCTGCCGTTCTTCAAGCTGATGAAGAAGAAGGGCCCGTTTGAGTGGACACAGGAGGCCGACCAAGCGTTTCAAGATCTCAAGAAATTTCTTACCAGCCCTCCGGTGATGGTGGCACCACACCCTCTCGAGTCCCTGGTGCTCTACCTCGCCGCCACTCCCTACTCCGCCAGCGCAGCCCTTGTGGCGGTTCGGGAGGAGTGCCAGGCCAAGGCCGAGTCGCGCTCGGCCGTGGCCTCCGCTGTGGCAGCACAAGACCAAGAAGGCCTCACGAGGACCACGGCATCGGTACCCGGAGACCAGCCTCAGCAGGAAGACGCCCCCAGGGCTGAAGGGGCCGCACCAAGCAACCAGGCGCTGGGGGCTCCATCGTCTCAGGAGGTGCCTCAACCTCTGGAGGCCACAGGTTCCGTCAGCACACCCACCCTCGTCGAGCATCCGGTGTACTTCGTCAGCACAATGTTCCGGGATGCAAGGGCGTGCTACCACATGCCTTAGAAGCTTTTGCTCACGCTATTGGTGGCCTCGCGTAAGCTGCGGCACTACTTCCAAGGTCACCCCATCAAGCTCGTCTCAGCCTACCCATTGGAAAGGGTACTTAGGAGCCCCAACTCCGTTGGAAGGGTCGCCGAATGGAACATCGAGCTACAAGCGTTTCAGTTGGAGTTCAGCACAACCAGGGTAGTCAAGGGAGCCGCACTTGTAGATTTTGTGGCAGAATGGACAAAGGCGCCAGTGCTCGAGGCAGGCGAGGATCGGTCTGTCACCCAGGAAGTGAGGCACCCGATGGCTGGGTCATGTACTTCGATGGACCGTTCTCGCGGCAGGGCGCGGGGGCTGGTGCAGTGCTTATATCCCCCACCTAGGACAAGCTCTATTACGCCGTGCAGCTCTGTTTCTAGCAGGGCGAGAAGGTCTCCAACAACATAGCAGAGTACGAGGGACTCATAGCAGGCCTGAAAGCTGCAGAAGCACTGGGAGTGAAGCGCCTTGTCATCAAGGGAAACTCACAACTCCTAGTCAACATCTCCAACAAGGTGTACGAGCCAAAGGACGAGCACATGGAAGCGTATCTTGCGGAAGTGCGCAAGATGGAAAAGCAGTTTGGGGGGCTGCAGTTGCAGCATGTGCCCCGCGGCACCAACCAAGAAGCTGATGACATTGCCAGAAGGGCATCCAGGCAGCTGCCTCAAGAGCCTGGCATTTTCGAGGAACGGCTGTTCAAGACCTCGGCGGCACCATCCCTTTCAAGCACAGCGCAGCCTCGGGAAGAACTCCCTCAGCCACCTGCCACAGGAGCCCCGGCCTGTGGCCTGACTTCGGGAGCATGCCTGCTCTTGGCGATGGAGCCTCGGGAGGGATGCTGGACCACAAAATTCAAGGACTACCTGATGCGAGGGACGCTGCCAGAGACAGAGGAGGACGCGGAACACGTGGCCCAGCAGGCCACGGCCTACTACATCCAAGACGGTGAGTTATACCGGAAGCGTCCAAATGACGTTTCCCTATGTTGCATCTTCAGG
Source organism: Triticum dicoccoides (assembly GCF_002162155.2). NCBI lineage: Eukaryota > Viridiplantae > Streptophyta > Magnoliopsida > Poales > Poaceae > Triticum > Triticum dicoccoides. Next base: position 324,230,565 of record NC_041383.1, on the reverse strand, counting down.
GAACAGGGAAAGGAGCTGCTAGCTGACATCCATGGTGGAGATTGCGGACACCACTCATCATCACGGACCCTCGTCGGCAACGCGTTTCACAGCGGGTTCTACTGGCCTAAAGCACTCAACGACGTGACCGAGCTGGTGAAGTCCTGCGAGGCCTGCCAGTTCCATGCCAAGCAGATTCATCAGCCAGCTCAGGGCCTGCAGACCATCCCGCTCTTGTGGCTGTTCGCAGTCTGGGGGCTGGATATCTTGGGCCCATTTCCTCGAGCGCCTGGGGGCTACCGCTACCTCTACGTCGCCATCAACAAGTTCACCAAGTGGGCGGAGGTGGAAGCTGTCCGCACCATCCCAGCCGGTTCTGCTGTCAAGTTCATCAAGGGCCTCATTAGCCGGTTTGAGGTTCCCAACCGCATCATCACCGACAACGGTTTGCAGTTCACCAGCAATCTCTTCAAAACGTATTATGCTAACCTTGGAACGCAGATATGCTACGCTCCGGCGGTGCACCCCTGGAGTAACGGCCAGGCCAAACGCGCCAACGCGGAGGTCTTGAGGGGCCTCAAAACCAAGAGCTTGAAGAAGAAGCTGGAGGCCTGTGGCAGGGGCTGGTACGATGAGCTCTATTCCGTGCGGTGGTTCATCCGTACTACCACTACCAAGCCAACTGGCGAGACCCCATTCTTCCTCGTCTACGGAGCAGAGGTGGTTCGTGCTCACGAGGTTAGGCATCTCTCCTGGAGGGTCCTGGCATTTGATGACGCGCAGCAGGATGCCAGGTGGGGGATGGACCTCGTGCTGGGGGAGGAACCTAGCCGTGAAGCTACGCTACGGGCAGCAAGATACCAGCAGGCGCTGCGGCGGTATCACTATTACAACATTCGCCCAGGGAAGGGTTGCATAAGCTTTCACCCATGTGGGAGGGCCCGCTCAAGGTCGTCCACGTCTCCAGGCCTGGAGCCATGCGCCTGGAGACTCAGGATGGGGCGCCCATACCGAATGCCTGGAACATTCAGCACCTCTGAAAGTTCTACCCTGAAGAAAGGCCCAGTGCCTGTGAAGAAGGCCCGGTGCCTATGAAGCTCGCTGCCCGAAGAAAGGCCCGGTGCCTGTGAAGAAGGCCCAGTGCCTGCAAAGCTCGCTGCCCGTGACACTCTCACGTAATAATGAGTTGGGGCTGTACACACCCCGGAGTCTCCGGAGTGCCGCCCTTGGGCCTCGGGGGCTCCCGCCCACGCCCAGTGGCAGCACTTAGCTCCGCGCTGGTGAGAAGACGTCGAAGACTAGACTAGGTGCCGGACTCGGCTTTTCATTTGCTTTCTGCGGTTGGCTCGCTTTTCTTTGTTTGAACTTCGAGTGAAGTTGATTCTGATGTTATTTGCCGGCTCTGCTCATCGTCTTCTGCCCCTGCTTTCTGTTTTCAGCCCTTTTGTCCGGTTCGTTTTATCTCTCGCAAGCCTCGCGAGGGGGTTGCGCGGGTGCCCTCGTGAGATTTCCTCTCCTGATTTTCGCAAGGCTCTCTCGTTTGAGTTCACAGCGGGAGCACCCCTCCTAGTCCGTGCCCCTCGGGCATCGCGACATGAAGCACCGGGCCATGGCCAGCAACCCTCGCGACCAAGGTTCGGAAATAATCCTCCCAACAATTTTTTTGCAGCTCTTAAGGTGCCCGACGAGACCTGAAGAAGACACCTCGCGAGGCGTAAACTACTTCAAACGCCCCAAGCTATGTTGTCCGTACATGCAGACACATAACAGCGACACTGTAACACAGCACAGAAACAATAAATGCAGTACGATAACTAGGGAATCATAGTCTGCCGCACACCCCCATGGGGCCCCCATGCTTCTCTCTCTCGATGCAGGAAAAGAAGGAAAACCAAAACAAAAGCGGCACACGCTTTGCAACAGCTCACGAGGAAGGATCCACAGCATCCTCCTGAGCTCAGTCAGACTCCGACTCACGCTTCACAGGAGCGCAGCGACAAGACGACCCACCACCGCCCTCGAGGTGGGCACGGCAACGTGGTGGTTGATCGTAGCCACCACTGGAGGAGCTGTTGCTGGAGGAGAAGCCGCTGAAGCTCGGCGAGCTATGGTCGCCACCGGGACCAGGTTCCCTTTCGCCCTCGTCACGGCCATCGCCAAGGCCGAGCACCCCGTCGCCATCGTTGTCTTCAGGGCAGCACTCAATACAGCGGCCATCTTCTCCTAACACCCTCAAGTAGAGGGTCGTGTCGCCGTCATACTTGAAGTGGAGAGTGCACCGCCTGCCCAGGCCACGCACGCGGGCAAACGTCTGTGAGCCCCGGGCCAGGGCAACGTTGCCGGCGACGGAGATCTCCACCGCGACCCAGGAGGCCTGGCTACAGCAGCCATCCACCTGCAACCAGAGCCCGTCGGGGCCTGCGGCCGGCAGTTCACTGGCTAAGGAGCGAGGGAGCTGAAGCCAGGTGCCGACCGGGTCATCCGACCACACAACGAACTCCGGTAGCACCTCTGCCGAATGGAAGTGCAAGCGGGGAGGCCGCGCAGCCACGGCACGCCTTCCCCCACCAACTAGGCTGCCTCGACACGGGCGGCCACCACCGTGTGAAGGGTCGCCGCCACGACCACGGGAAGCCACGGCAGGGGTCGCGGGGTGCTTGCGGGGACAACAGCGGCCGTGCTTGTGCGGAGGAGAGCCAGGCCCTTCCTGGCAAGCCTTCCCCTTCTCCGCAGCCGAAAACCTCTTCACGGGCGCCATGGGGGCGCAACAAGTAGCAGGAGCGAGGAAGAAGAAGCGAGCAGGCCGAGCAAGAAGAGATGGGCAATGGGGGCTATCACCCCTCCTCATTTATAGCCCAAGGGAGGCCAACCGTCGACCTCCACGATCGCAAGTAATGGTGACTCTTTTCGCATGCAGCAGGGACTCATCAAATCGGGCAGTTGCCGAGGCAGCATGGGGAAAGCGGAGACGCCCACGTCCAATCAGTCGCCATGCGGCAACCAAGGCCGCAGGATGTTGGGGCCCGTGGAGCTCCGCACTTGTCCTTTGGCTTCGCCGCTAAGCCAACTCCTTGGGCCCGGGGGCTACTGTCGGCGTTCTGGGAACGAGGGTCCCCAGACTTGCCTGCCCGTGGCCTGCAGCGTGGCTCAACCGGTGGCCCAGTACGGCCCATCTTCATCAACCAAGCGCTCAAGACCCTCTTGAGGGGCCAAGCCCCGCGAGGCGGACGACACAGGGCCTCCTCAGGAGTGGCCTCACCAGGCAGGCTCGCAAGGAGGCAGAGAGATCAAGGCAAGGGGTACCTCGCGAGGTGCCCATGACGCAAGCCATGACGATCAAGACCAGACTGGCGCCAGCCCACGCAATGTCCTTGTTTCCTCTTTGGTGCAAAGGGGGCAAGCGCAGGCGCGGAGTACTGAGGCATCAGGCAAAGGTTTCCTTATCGGTGCAATAGGACCAAGACCAGCAGGACGGCAGGACGGAGGTCACCATGGAGCCCAAGACGGCGTCACCACCAGTGCCTTTTGCAGGCGAAGACCACCTTTAGTCAGGATAGCTTGTACTGGTTGTCCCCTTTCAAAATGGCCGTTGGTGGATCCATTCCCGCTCAATATTTGGGAAGAGGACCAGGGCCTCTATAAATAGAGCTAGCCACCATAGTAGAAGAACGAAGTGAATTTCACCAGCACACCACACCAGCCCAAGAACACCTCTCCTTACGAGGTTGTTCTTCCCTTGTACTGTTCACCATCAGCCCAAGAGGCAATCCACCACACCACACTGGATTAGGGTATTACACCACAACGGTGGGCCGAAGCAGTGTAAATCTCGTGTCTCTTGTGTTGTTCGTCGATCTAGCTTAGGAATCGCGGCGAAGCTGAGGGTGTGTTTCGGTAGGGACAAATCTTCGTGCGCACCCCAGTGTCTGAACCTAAGGAGTTTTGCCGGAACCCGATATCCGACAAAAATACTATTTCATAGCCACACGAATTATCAATACAATGAAAATGATCACAAAAATACAAAGATACACACTATAAATATGAAACATTTGTGAAGTCAAAAAAGACTTGGTCACATAGTTCACAAGCAATTCATCAAAAAAATTAAGCAACACTCTACTAACTTAAACTAAGGGTAAAATGCATACACATCACCTATGTTAGAAGTTTACACTTTTAAGAATGGGCAGTCCAACAAGACAACCAAGTGGAGATATGGGCAGACATATAAAAGAAAACTGCTATTTAAAAATACAAGATGCATATACATTAAAATACCTGAAGAAGGCTTTGAAGCCATGACAACACAACCCCCTTGATGAATGGTACTCCAAACCCTAGATCAACCTACAAAAAACAGGGGAGAATTTACATATAATTGGCAAGTATAAAATCATACAACAATAGAAAAAACAACTAAATCAAACCCTAGCATGAAACGACTAAAACACATCAACAATCATGAAACATGTACATTAGCACATCTAGGCGAGCAGAGCAAAAACAATACAAATAAATTAACTAGCATGTGACAGACACAATCTAGACTACGAAATCAATAACAATAATGCATTTAGATACATCAGATCCAGTAGCAACCACCACACCACACCCTTCTTACATGCATCACACTCGTGAAATTACAAAAAGGGGGAATCAAATCCACACAAGTATGACGATTGAAATACCACACACAAGCATCTCATCGATAAAAAATGACCACAGGGGAATCGAATCCACCCACCACACGCACAAGAACCCTACCTAATCTTGCATCCAACCATCAGAAGAAAAGGGAGGAGGCGGATGCAAGAGCACACAGACGAAATAGAGAAAGGTAGTCAGATCTGGCAAAAACTAAGAGCAAGCATTGGGGGAGTCAGATCTAGTCAGCATTTCCTACCAAAAATTGATGGCAAACAGAAGGTCAAGTACACTACCAATGGAACTAAAATACATACACAAAAAAGCAATTACAAACCAAGAAGAAGTTAGAAAAATAACAAAAGTTCAAGTACACTATCGAGCGAAGTAAGGCATATGAATAAATAAATTGTCGGCGTCCTGGACTTGAGGGTATCCAGTCCTGCCTGCCTGAGGCCCACCATGTGGCTTCATCGACGGCCTGGTACGGTCCAGCTTTAACACCAACACCGCAAGACCCTCATGAGGGGCCAAGACTCGCGAGGCGGACGACGCCAGGACCCCCAAAGGAGTTGGCCTCCTCAGGAGGGCTCCTGAGGGGAGGAGAGTTCTATGCAGCTACCTCATGAGGCTCAGCTCACGTGAGCCATGACGACCAAGGCCAGGCGGGCGCCAGGCAGGTGCAGAGCGCAGGTTTCCTCTTGGGCGCAAGGGAGGCAAGAAACAGGCGCAGGGTCCCGAGGAATCAGCCAAAGGTTTCCATTCTGGTGCAACAAGACCAAGACCGCCAGGATGGCAGGACGGAGGTCATCACCGAGCCCACCGCAGCGTCATGACTAGAGGCTTTTCGCAAGCGAAGACTACTTTTGTTAGGATAGACTGTACTACATGTCCCCTTTCAAATCCCGCCGTTGTGGAATCCCTTCCCCATCATATTTGGGAAGAGGACCAAGGCCACTATATATAGGAACTATCCACCACCATAAAAGGCGGGGAGAACCGAAATCGGCGCAAGTAGAACACAACACCAGCTCAAGAACACCTCACCTCCTGAGGCTTGTTCATCCACTATACTAGTTCATCCATAGCCCCTCGAGGAAATCCACCACACCACACTGGATTACGGTATTACACCACAACGGTGGCCTGAACCTGTATAAATCTCTGTGTCTCTGTGTCTCTTTGAGCTCGACGCGCTAGGCTAGGAGGATCGCGAGTAGGCAGGGTGGGCAGGTTGAGATCTCTGCACGCACCCCAGAGTTCGAACCTCTCAATGGTTGCAGGATCCCTAAATCCAACATTTGGCACGCCAGGTAGGGGTGCGTCGAATATTCTCTTCCATCGACCAATCCTCTGCCGCTCCATCGACGCCATGGACGACACCACGAGCGCCCACGTCGAGCACTGGGTCGTCCAGACCTCCTTGGCAGCACCCCCCGGCGAAGAAGACCTTCACTCCGTCTTGCTCGCGGACCGTGTTCCGCTAGGGGCGACCGGCCGTGGGGGGCGCGCGGCGCAGCATTCTTTGGCGGCGCCGCGCTGCAGCCGCCCAGCCGCACGATCTGCGAACTACGCTGCAGCAACCGCTCCGCACTCATGCAGGGAGCAAGCAAACATGCGGGAGGCGGTTATCTTGGCCCGAGAGGTCCTGTGGTGCAGGCTGCTTGAGAGACGCCGCGACGCCTTGCTGGAACGGGTCGTCGAGCAGCTGGATGCGACATGCAGGGGGGCGACGCCGTTCTGCACTCTCCCCACATTGCAGGCGGTGGTGGGGGCGCGTGCTCATCCCCGACACAATCGCGTGCCCCTCCCAGGGGCCACGGAGAGCCTCTCGACGACGACTAGCCTCCTAGAGCAGCCCGCGCCATCCCGATCATGCCCCCTCGGTGCGGGCCTGCCTCATCTGACACCACCAGGGGCCGCACTGAAATGTTAGCCCCTGGCGAGTAGGACCAGAGGATGGCAGAAGGGAGCGGGAATGTTAGGCGGCCAGGCGACGCCCCTGGTGCGAACAGCCTGGAAGCCTACGTCCCCGTGGCGATGGATCCAAGGCACGCGCTATGAGAGGGCCCCATCCGATCCCCCACACCAGGCTGTGTATTGGACATACACGAGCCCGAGCTCTCCTTTGAACCACCGCCAAGCCCTGCCGACATCCCCAACAGCGGCACCCTTTGGGTACAGTTAATGACGCATGGGCACGCTTACACTGACCATGGATCGCAGGTAAACCAAGACGCGGCAATCACCAGGACCCTCAGGATGGCAGACCCCCTCCAGGAGCGCGAAGGACGGTGGGAGCAACGCAGGGGAAGCCCAGCGGTAGCGCCATCCTCGCGCTGCGCGGAGCAGGATCCAGCCTGGAGGTAGGTTCCCTGTCGGGAAAGGCGCTGGCGAGCCCTTCCCCTCGGCAGGGGGCCTACGATCACCGAGGACGCCGCCAGCGTCCCCTTGGCCCCTTGGTCTTGTCCTGGTTTCCGTTATCCCCAACGATGGTCAGGGGTGGCGCACGGCGGGGTCCTCGTCGGGCGACATGAAGCAAGGCTCCGGCTTATGAAGGTCTCCGCTCGTGACACTCTCACGTAATAATGAGTGGGGCTGTACATGCCCTGGAGTCTCCTGAGTGCCGCCTCGGGCCTCATGGGGGCTCCCACCCACGTCCTAGTGGAAGCACATGCTCCACGTTGGCCGTCGACACTGTCCCCAATGACTATGCCCAGCGAGAAGCACTTAGCTCCGCGCTGGTGAGAAGACCAAAGACTAAAGACTGAAGACCAGTTAGGCGCCGGACGCGGCCGCCTGCTTTTTGCCTCCCTTTTTGTACTTGGTTGCTGACTTTTTGAAGCAGTTTGTTTTCCGTGCGTTTATATAATGGGGGGAGTTTTTCTCGTTTGTGTCGCTCTCTTGCCTTCAGTTCTTGCGTTCTTTTCTTGGAGCTTGTGACCGCCACCCTGCCCTCAAATGCCTCGCGAGCGGGGGCTGGGTACGGTGTACGCGCTGGTGCTGAACGCCCCCGGGGGCTCAAGGGTGTGGTTGCCCCACGCGCCCACCTCGCCACGGTCTGGCAGTTGACTCCTCACGAGGCACTGTTCGGCAGGCCAGCAGGCCCCTCGGGAGACACAGGGCCTCGCGAGCCCGCAGCAGGCTCGCTTCAGGAGAAGGGGCCCGACCGCAACGCCAGGCCCCACGCAAGAACCCTGAAACCCAAGATAAGTCATAAACAACTGCCTGCTCAGTGACCCATAGCCCTGTGGGGCCTTGCTCCGGATGTCAATTCAAAACTATTTAGCGATCTCACACATCATAAGGGGTACCCCCTTCCCTAAATGCTCTCACAAGAATATGTTTGAGTTTTCATTATACAGGTTAAAGTGAAAGATATACAGGCCTAGCTGGATGCGCCTTCTTCGTCACTCCCATCCACGCTGCTTGTGCTGAAGCTGCCATCCTCCTCGTCATCTCCACCCGCGCCAGCTCCTTTGGCTGCGAGCACAGCCGTGACATCCTCAGGAGTCAGCTCCTTCACCAAAGCATCAACATGACCGTCCACCCACTTGGCAAGCTTGTCTTGGGTTACCGTAGGCACGGGGGCTAGCACGGTGCTGAAATCAAGGTTTAGGAGGTTGCTGAACATGCGCGAGAGCGCGCGCCCAAGGAGGCCCCGGCTCCTCTCCTCAATGAGCTAGTAGGCCTTCGCGGCTTGATCCTCCAAGCGGGTCACGACATCAATGAAGAAGCGGAGATGGCTGGCATAGTCATTCTCGTGCGGGTGAGGAGCACTCTCATCACAAACGGCACCCAAGGCGTTGTTGGCTCTGACGCGCAGAACTTGGAGCAAGGGGCCGTGCTCGCGCTCCAGTGTCAGGCGGCGGCACTTTTCACTCGAAGACTTCTCCAAGAGGAAGGCGGTGTCTTCGTCTTGCTTCGGAGAGAGGATATCTCGGCGCGGGCGGAATCCAGGGCGGATTCGGAAGAAGCCAGGGCCCCCGGGCAATGCTCTCGCGCTGCTCCACAGCCTGTCGCTCGGTCTTCAGGACGGAGGTCCGGCCCTCAAACTCAGCCTTAAGTAGCTCCAAGTCCAGGTGATGCCTTCAATCCAGCTCAGCGCGTGCCTTCGCCACCCTCTTCTCCACCTCCACCTGGACCTGAGCTTCTCGGGCGGCGACAGCATCCTCAGGCACGGCGGCCTTTCGCTCCCTCACCTCCAGCCTCTCCAGTGCCAAGCGATGTTCCACGACCTCCAGCGTCAAGTCCTCATGGCGCCTTAGGAGCTCCGCCTTGACCAGGGCCACCTCACCTGGTGAGGAGGCCAGCAGGGCACGACGCTCCTCAATTTCACACTGCAGGGCCGCATTTCGAGATAGAAGATCTCGCTCCCGCTCCTCAGCCGCCTCACGACGGCGGTTGGCTGCCTCGGCCTCTTCCATGGTGCGAGCACAAGCTTCGCGAGTATGGCCTCCGCATGCACTTCGGCTTCGTCTCGCTGAAGCTTCCCTAGGTTAATGGCCACCTTCAGCCGCTGCCATTCACCCTCCAAGCAGCGGTTCTCTTCCTCAAGCCTGGTGTCGACCTTGGCGAGCTCCCTGCCAAGGTGAACCAGCGCGTGCATCGCTTCACCAAAGAACCCCAAGCGCACCGCCCTACGCCCGCGAGCAAACACGAGCTCATCGCCAAGATCTTCACCAGCCCTGGAAGTCGCTCGGGGGGTGTTGGGCGCTCCACCAGTCGCCGGTCGGGGGCTCACCAGCGTAGCCCCACTGCTTGAAGATGAAGGCTGCCCAGAGGACACCCCCATGCCGGCAATGACAAGGGGAAGGATCACCGGCGCACCCCTCGCCTCACGGGAGAGTCGCGGGGGAGAGAACACGGGGCCTGGCTCCAGGGCATTCTCACGGCGTTGTGCTAGATAGAGTTGGACTCACACCCAATGCAGGCTCAGGGCGCTGGGGGCTGCGTGCATGCCCCGAGCTGGAGTCCTTGCAGGTGCCCGCCTCCCGAGGTTTCGTCTTCATGGAGATCCAGCAAAACCCCAGCCATGAGAAAACGCGGCGCGCTTGGGGATCAAGACAGAAGGTACTTACTCATCGGAGGCCATGTATCTCCTCGGCTTCGGCGGCCGACAGGTGCCATCATTGCAGCACGAGGACCTCTTCCTCTTCAGGAGCAACTTGAGGCACATGCGGCGCCGACCCGGTCCCGACGGGCGATCCTTAGGAGGGGGAGTGCCCAGCATGATGACTGGAGCAGGGGTCCCAAGGGCAGGGGTACCCGGTAAGACTTCCTGGCTCACGGCTCCGGGGCCATTGGCGGGCTCCTCATCGTGAGCAGCCGCTCTGGAGCCACCGTCCCAGCTGTCAGAGGCTCTTGCCTCCGGAGCCGTGTGTTGCGCAGGCTCTGCAGCATCTCCTTCCCGGACCCCAGAAGCCTGAGGCTCCAGAGCCTCTAACGTGGTTGAGCCTCCGGAGGAGCTCTCGATAGTTGATGGAGGCGCGCGCCCCCATGCCTCCACACTCGGGGCGCACGCGGCAGGGTCGACCAAGAGAGGAGCCACAAAGACGGGATTATCACGGGGCCCCTCAATGCCCTCAGGAAGCAACCCCCACTAATCGAACATGGGCATCTGCCCCGCGAAGGCCTCCTTGTTCGAGCACAGATAAACAAGGCAGCCACCCCCCGGAAGGTCAGCAGGCTCGAGCTTAGCTGTCAGGAGCTTGAGCACCACACTCAAGGCATCGGCAGGAAGCGACGGCTTCTGCAGCCCCATGGGGTCTCCGGCGCCTGTGAAGTCCCACATCGAGCGAGAATTGGCGCTAGAGGGGAGCAATGCGCTGCTTCCCGAATTCCTTTACCACCAGTGGCACTGTCACCCCCAGTTCCTGGAGCCTCACCAACCTCTTCCAAACGAAAGCAAGACGCCGGTCGGTGAGCTTATCATGGCACCAGCCAGAGCTGGCGAAGCCGGCGACCGAGGAATCGTGAGCAGGGGCCTGAATGCGCGTGCGTCCATCAGGAGCCACTACTTCCGGAATCCCTTCTCGACAGGTGATACGTCTCCAACGTATCTATAATTTATGAAGCATTCATGCTATATTACTATGTGTTTGGAATGATTATGGACTTTATTACACACTTTTATATTACTTTTGGGACTAACCTATTAACCGGAGGCCCAGCCCATATTGCTGTTTTATTGCCTGTTTCAGTATTTCGAATAAAAGGAATATCAAACAGAGTCCAAACGGAATGAAACCTTCGGCAACGTGTTTTTCTGGAAGATTATCATCCTGGAGGCTTGGAGATCAAGTCAAAAGATCCTCGAGGAGCACGGGAGATAGGGGGGCGCCCCCCCTACAGGGCGCGGCCCCCTATCTCGTGGACCCCTCGAGCACCCCCCGACCGACTTCTTTCGCCTATATAACCCTACGTACCCTAAACCCATTGAATATCAAGATAGATCGGGAGTTCCGCCGCCGCAAGCCTCTGTAGCCACCAAAAACCTCTAGGGAGCCCGTTCTAGCACCCTGCCGGAGGGGGAATCCATCACCGGTGGCCATCTTCATCATCCCGGCGCTCTCCATGACGAGGAGGGAGTAGTTCACCCTCGGGGTTGAGGGTATGTACCAGTAGCTATGTGTTTGATCTCTCTCTCTCTCTCTCGTGTTCTCTCTCATGTTCCCTCTATGGCATGATCTTGATGTATCCCGAGCTTTTCTATTGTAGTTGGATATTATGATGTTTCTTCCCCTCTACTCTCTTGTGGTGAAATGAGTTTCCCCTTTGAAGTTATCTTATCGGATTGAGTCTTCTATGAGAACACTTGATGTATGTATTGCCGTGTTTATCTGTGGTGACAATGGGATATCATGTGCCACTTGATGTATGTTTTGGTGACCAACTTGCGGGTTCCGACCATGAACCTATGCATAGGGGTTGGCACAAGTTCTTGACTCTCCGATAGAAACTTTGGGGTACTCTTTGAAGTACTTTGTGTTGGTTGGATGAATCTGAGATTGTGTGATGCATATCGTATAATCATGCCCACGGATACTTGAGGTGACAATGGAGTATCTAGGTGACATTAGGGCTTTGGTTGATTTGTATCTTAAGGTGTTATTCTAGTACGAACTCTTCAATAGATCGATCTGAAAGAATAACATTGAAGTGGTTTCGTACCCTACCATAATATCTACATTTGTTGTCCGCTATTAGTGGCTTAAGAGTGACTCTTTGTTGCATGTTGAGGGATTGTTATATGATCTATCTATGTTACTATTGTTGAGAGAACTTGCACTAATGAAAGTATGAACCCTAGGCCTTGTTTCCTACCATTGCAATACCGTTCACGCTCAGTTTTATCATTAGTTACCTTGCTGTTTTTATTATTTCAGATTACAAAAACCTTTATCCACCATCCATATTGCACTTGTATCACCATCTCTTCGCTGAAATAGTGCACCTATACAATTTACCATTGTATTGGGTGTGTTGGGGACACAAGAGACTCTTTGTTATTTGGTTGCAGGGTTGTTTGAGAGAGACCGTCTTCATCCTACGCCTCCCACGGATTGATAAACCTTAGGTCATCCACTTGAGGGAAATTTGCTACTGTCCTACAAACCTGTGCACTTGCAGGCCCAACAACGTCTACAAGAAGAAGGTTGTGTAGTAGACATCAAGCTCTTTTCTAGCACCGTTGCCGGGGAGGTGAGTGATTGAAGGTATATCTTTAGATCTTGCAATCGAATCTTTTTGTTTCTTGTTTTATCACTAGTTTAGTTTGTAAAAGAAAATTACAAAAAATGGAGTTAAGTTTGTCTCATACGCTTCATCTTTTTAATATCTTTCGTGAGAATGATGGAAAGGGAAATTGTGCTCAAGTGCTAGAAAAAGAATGCATTAAAATGCTTGGTACTAGATCTTTATATGATGAGCATGATTGCAATGTTGTTAGTATGAATTCCTTGAATCTCCATGATGCTAATGATATGCAAAGTCGCAAGCTTGGGGAAGCTATGTTTGATGTATATGATATATTTTGTCCCCCAAGCTTTGATGAGCAAATTTATTTTGATGACAGCATGCCTCCTATTTATAATGATTATATTGATGAAATGGGTTTGGAAGAGTGCCAACTTTAGAAAGTACTGATCCCACTATTTTGCAGGATGTTTAATCTTGTTGTGATGAACATGAAAGTGGATTTGGAAGAGTGTCAACTTTATTTAGTGATGATTCCACTATTTCGGAAGAGGTTCCAATTGATTATGAGAACAAAGTTGCTATCTATGATGATTATTGTGATGACTTGTATGCTATTAAGAATAATGATAACCATGAAACTTGTCATCATGATTTTAGTTTTCAATTGGATTATGACTCACATGATAATTATTTTGTTGAGTTTGCTCCCACTACTATTCATGAGAAGAAATTTGCTTATGTGGAGAGTAGTAAATTTTCTATGCTTGTAGATCATCAAAAGAATGCTTTAGATTTTTTTTATATTGTTGAATTTATTCATGATGCTACTAAAAATTATTATGAGGGAGGAACATATGCTTGTAGGAATTGCAATAATATCAAGTTTCCTCTCTATGTGCTTAAAATCTTGAAGTTATGCTTGTTTTGCCTTCCTATGCTAGTTGATTATTGTTCCCATAAGTTGTTTGCTCACAAAATACCTATGCATAGTAAGTGGGTTAGACTTAATTGTGCTAGTCATATGCTTCATGATGCTCCCGTTATGTTTCAATTCTTATCTTTTATGTGAGCATCATTGCCATCATCATGCCTAGCTAGAAAGGCCTTAAAGAAAACTGCTTGTTGGGAGACAACCCAATATTTATCCTCACTGTTTTTGTGTGTCCACATGATTATCATACTGTAGTAATCATGTTTTATAGCTTTTGTTTCAATAAAGTGCCAAGTAAGACCTTTAGGATGGCTTTTGGTGATAGTTGTGTTGATCCTGCTGAGAATCAGAAACTTTTGCACCCAGTAAATTAGTTTTGTTAATTCACAGAAACATTCTTCTGATATGATTCGTTTTGCTCTGGATTGGTACACAAATATCTTAGGACTTCCTAATTTAGTAGGATTTTTGGGGTTCCAGAAGTATACGTTTGATACAGATTACTACAGACTGTTCTGTTTTTGACAGATTTTGTTTTCTCTGTGTTGTTTGCTTATTTTGATGAATCTACGAGTAGTATCGGAGGGTATGAACCATAGATAAGTTGGAATACAGTAGATATTACACCAATATGAATTTATAATGATTTCATTACAGTACCTAAGTTGTGGTTTTATTTTCTTATACTAACGGAGCTTACGAGTTTTCTGTTGAGTTTTGTGTTGTGGAGTTTCCAAGTTTTGGGTAAAGATTCAATGGACTATGGAACAAGGAGTGGCAAGAGCCTAAGCTGATTCCCAAGGCACCCCAAGTCAATATTCAGGAATAGCCAAAGTCCTAAGCTTGGGGATGCCCCAGATGGCGTCCCCTCTTTCGTCTCCGTTCATCGGTAACTTTACTTGGAGCTATATTTTTATTCACCACATGATATGTGTTTTGCTTGGAGAGTCATTTTATTTTGTTAATATTTTCTTTCTGTTATTTATAATAATGTTTTTCATTTTTAGTTTCAATAAAAAAGTCAAGGATAGCCTTTACCATGCTTATTTTGCTAGTATACATGTTGCTGTTTGAAAACAGAAAGTTTACCACTGTTGCAAAAATTCCCTAGAAAAGTCAGAGCATGATATAATGATAAAAACTTTTGCATAATGAGCTCTGATGAATTTCTACAGTGGGAATTTTATTTCATAATTTTTGGAGTTAGGGAAGTATGATGAATCTTGCATTCTTTACAGACCGTACTATTTTGACAGATTGCTGTTATGTTTCCATTGTTTGCATATGTTTGCTTGTTTAATGATTCTATTTGAGGATAGGAGTATTAAATATGCAGAGGCATTTAGTATTCAATGTTGAATAATAATTTTAGTGATTTGTTATAGTAGAAAATGATAAGGTTTTGCATTGGTTTATACTAACCTATCTCACGAGTTCTTGTTGAGTTTGTTGTGGATGAAGCTTTTGATAAAAAGAGAAACCATGATATGAGACGAATTAAGGAGACACAAAAGTTCAAGCTTGGGGATTCCCAAGGCACCCCAATATAATATTTCGAGAAGTCTCAAGCATCTAAGCTTGGGGATGCCCCGGTAGGCATCCCACCTTTCTTCTCCAACAACTATTGGTTAGTATCGGTTGAGCCTAAGTTTTTGCTTCTTAACATGAGTTGTGCTATCCTTGCAATGTCATTTTATTTTGTTTTGCTTGCTGTTTGAATAAGATACCAAGATCTGAAATTCTTTAATGAGAGAGAGTATTCATATAGTTACATAGTTATTTAGCTACTCATTGATCTTCACTTATATCTTTTTCGAGTAGTTTGTCATTTACTCGTGTGCTTCACTTATATCCTATGAGTAAATGGTTGAATGAGTTGAATGTCACAAATCTGAAATTATATATGCCTCATTTTCTTATCCAATGGGGAGTAATGACCTAACATCTAAGAAGTAGAGGTTGTAAATTTATTGAAGGTTAGCAAGCATTGTATTGGTCATTTGAACAATTCATGAAAGAATATTGAAGGAAGAGAGATTTCACATATAAATACACTATCCTAGACATCTTTTATAATTGGGAGCACTCATTAAGTATGACATGATAAAGAGTTGACGTTGGACAAGGAAGACAACGTAATGGTTTATGTTTTCTGACATCTCAGTTAAAGTATATTGTCATGGATCATTCAAACATGTTGAGCTTGCCTTTACCCCTCATGCTAGCCAAAATTCCTTGCACTAAGTAGAGATACTACTTGTGCTTCCAAATATCCTTAAACCCAGTTTTTGCCATGAGAGTCCACCATACCTACCTATGGATTGAGTAAGATCCTTCAAGTAAGTTGTCATCGGTGCAAGCAATTAAAATTGCTTTGTAAATATGCATGACATATTAGTGCGGAGAAAATAAGCTTTGTACGAACTTGTTATGGAAGCAATAAAAGCGACGGACTCCATAATAAAGGTCCATATACAAGGGGCAATATAAAGTGACGTTCTTTCGCATTAAGATTTTGTGTATCCAACCCTAAAAGCGCATGACAACCTCTGCTTCCCTCTGCGAAGGGCCTATCTTTTACTTCATGTCTTTACTTTTATGCAAGAGTCAAGGTGATCTCCACCTTTCCCTTTTTTATTTTATCCTTTGGCAAGCAATTTGTGTTGGTGTGATCCTGATATATATATATCCAATTAGATGTAAGTTAGCATGAACTATTATTGTTGACATCACCCAAAGGTGAATACGTTTGGAGGCAACATTATAAGCCCCAATCTTTCTCTGTGTTTGATTAAAACTTCATAACCACAAGTATTGCGTGAGTGTTAGCAATTGTAGAAGACTATATGATGGTTGAGTATGTGAAGTTTGCTAAATCAAAGCTCTGACATAGACCCTTCCTGAAAATAGGATGAATTGCAATTGTTTGATGACTAAGAATGAAGTTTGCTTGTTTTCAAGAAAGTTTATGGTCTATGCTTTTAACATGTGAATTGCTTGTTACTTGATTATGAATTTTTTTTATGAAATGAACTACTATTATGACATATTATCAGGCTAGAAAAGGTGATTGAAATTATCATTGATCAAACTTGTGCACCTTCTAGCATTCACACTTCATAAATTCTTTTTTTATCATTTACCTACTCGAGGACGAGTAGGAATTAAGCTTGGGGATGCTGATACGTCTCCAACATATCTATAATTTATGAAGCATTCATGCTATATTACTATGTGTTTTGAATGATTATGGGCTTTATTATACACTTTTATATTACTTTTGGGACTAACCTATTAACCGGAGGCCCAGCCCATATTGTTGTTTTATTGCCTGTTTTAGTATTTCGAAGAAAAGGAATATCAAACACAGTCCAAACGGAATGAAACCTTCGGCAATGTGTTTTTCTGGAAGATTATCATCCTGGAGGCTTGGAGATCAAGCCAGCAGATCCTCGAGGAGCCCAGGAGGTAGCCCCCCCCCTACAGGGCGCGGCCCCCTGTCTCGTGGACCCCTCGAGCACCCTCCGACTGACTTCTTTCGCCTATATAACCCTACGTACCCTAAAACCATCGAATATCAAGATAGATCGGGAGTTCCGCCGCCGCAAGCCTCTGTAGCCACCAAAAACCTCTCGGGAGCCCGTTCCGGCACCCTGTCGGAGGGGGAATCCATCACCGGTGGCCATCTTCATTATCCCAGCGCTCTCCATGACGAGGAGGGAGTAGTTCACCCTCGGGGCTGAGGGTATGTACCAGTAGCTATGTGTTTGATCTCTCTCTCTCGTGTTCCCTCTATGCCACGATCTTGATGTATCCCGAGCTTTGCTATTGTAGTTGGATCTTATGATGTTTCTCCCCCTCTACTCTCTTGTGATGAATTGGGTTTCCCCTTTTAAGTTATCTTATCAGATTGAGTCTTTTATGAGAACACTTGATGTATGTCTTGCCGTGTTTATCTGTGGTGACAATGGGATATCATGTGCCACTTGATGTATGTTTTGGTGACCAACTTGCGGGTTCCGCCCATGAACCTATGCATAGGGGTTGGCACAAGTTCTTGACTCTCCGATAGAAACTTTGGGGTACTCTTTGAAGTACTTTGTGTTGGTTGGATGAATCTGAGATTGTGTGATGCATATCGTATAATCATGCCCACGGGTACTTGAGGTGACAATGGAGTATCTAGGTGACATTAGGGCTTTGGTTGATTTGTATCTTAAGGTGTTATTCTAGTACGAACTCTTCAATAGATCGATCTGAAAGAATAACATTGAAGTGGTTTCGTACCCTACCATAATATCTACATTTGTTGTCCGCTATTAGTGGCTTAAGAGTGACTCTTTGTTGCATGTTGAGGGATTGTTATATGATCTATCTATGTTACTATTGTTGAGAGAACTTGCACTAATGAAAGTATGAACCCTAGGCCTTGTTTCCTACCATTGCAATACCGTTCACGCTCAGTTTTATCATTAGTTACCTTGCTGTTTTTATTATTTCAGATTACAAAAACCTTTATCCACCATCCATATTGCACTTGTATCACCATCTCTTCGCCGAAATAGTGCACCTATACAATTTACCATTGTATTGGGTGTGTTGGGGACACAAGAGACTCTTTGTTATTTGGTTGCAGGGTTGTTTGAGAGAGACCATCTTCATCCTACGCCTCCCACGGATTGATAAACCTTAGGTCATCCACTTGAGGGAAATTTTCTACTGTCCCACAAACATGTGCACTTGCAGGCCCAACAACGTCTACAAGAAGAAGGTTGTGTAGTAGACATCAACAGGCGAGAGCTCGAAGTCGATCCCCGAGCCAGCGGTCGCGGCCACGGCTTCGAAGGTCGCGCACCCGCAACATTGGCGAGCGTCCACCAGCCAGAGCAGGAAGAAATGTCGAAACAAGGCCATAGAGGGAGTGATGCCCACAAGGGGAAGACGGTGAGGAGGATGACGGAGCGAGGGTCCAGATGCAGCAGATGGATCTGGTAATGTGACATCAGGAGTTGAAGAAAGGGGAGAAGGGAGGAATCAACCGAGCAAGAAGAGCACGAAGATGGATGAGAATCTCAGTGGCACTCATCTCTCTGGTTCGCCAAGACGCTGGGCGGTCAGCCACCGCCCTCCCCTCATTGGAATCAGTGGCGAGCGCATGGCGAACCTAGTCCAGCCCCTCCTTATTGATCACTGTCGACTGCTCAAGGGCTGGCGGAGGACCGGCCGGCACGCGTGGCTTCACCTTCTTCTTCTTTGTCTTGGGAGCCATGGCGATTATCAAGAGAGAGCAAGGAACCGACACCAGATCTATGGATGCGGAAGCGAGATTGGGAAGGAGGAAACAAGAGTCAGGCACGGTACACCACGAAGGGCGAGTTGCACTGACAACGGGTGGCTACTGGGTCTACCGGATATCAAGGTGGCGTGGGGAAGTGGAGACGCCCACGTCCCATCAACCACCACATGTCTTTAAGGTTGCAGGCTGATAGGGCCTGCGGCGCTCCGCCCTTGCCCTTTGGCTTCACCTGGAAGCCAAGTCCAAGCGCGCCTTGGGCCCGGGGGCTACTGTCAGTGTCCTAGACTTGGGGGTATCCAGTCCTGCCTGCCTGTGGCCCACCACGTGGCTCCATCGACGGACTGGTACGGCTCAACTTCAACACCAACACCGCAAGACCCTTGCGAGGGGCCAAGCCTCGTGAGGCGGATGACGCCAAGACCCCCAAAGGAGTTGTCCTCCTCAGGAGGGCTCCTGAGGGGCGAAGAGTTCTATGCAGCTACCTCATGAGGCTTAGCTAACGTGAGCCATGAAGACCAAGGCCAGGAGGGCGCCAGGCGGGTGCAGAGCGCAGGTTTCCTCTTCGGTGCAAGGGAGGCAAGCCACAGGCGCAGGATCCCGAGGAATCAGCCAAAGGTTTCCATTCTGGTGCAACGAGACCAAGACCGCCAAGACGGCAGGACGGAGGTTGTCACCGAGCCCACTGCAGCGTCACGACGAGAGGCCTTTCATAGGCAAAGACTACTTTTGTCAGGATAGACTGTACTACATGTCCCCTTTCAAATCCCGCCGTTGTGGAATCCCTTCCCGCTCATATTTGGGAAGAGGACCAAGGCCACTATATATAACACTTAGCCACCACCATAGAAGGAGGGGAGAACCGAAATCAGAACAAGTAGAACACCACACCAGCTCAAGAACACCTCACCTCCTGAGGGTTGTTCATCCACTGTACTAGTTCATCCATAGCCCCTTGAGGTAATCCATCACACCACACTGGATTACGGTATTACACCACAACGGTGGCCCGAACCAGTATAAATCTTTGTGTCCCCGTGTCTCTTTGAGCTCGATGCGCTAGGCTAGGAGGATCGCGGGTAGGCAGGCTGGGCAGGTTGAGATCTCTGCAGCCACCCCAGAGTTCGAACCTCTCAAGAGTTGCCGGATCCCTAAATCCAACATAAACACTAAGAAACAAAAAGAAGAAGTTCAAATACAAAAACACATGAAGTCCATATCTAACTAAAATACACAACTTAAAATCAATATAAAAGTTCAAAATTCACCTACCCACAAAGTACACATGCGGCTCGGCCTCGCGCTACCGCATTGGTGCATGCTAGGTTGATAGGCACAATGCGGTTATTCTCCTTCCACCCCCACCGCACGCACCCTAGAGCCACACCCCTAAGATAGATACTGGGGTCACGAATGTGACGGACTCGCCTCCGCATGCGGCGACGCGGCACGCCGCATCGTCGCCTGCTTGGGCTCGTTCCTATCTCATCCTCACAGGGGGTGGGGGTCCCGACCGCCCCTCCCCCTCGGCTCGGCCTTGCTCTACTACACTGGTGCACACTAGGTTGACAAGCGTAATGCAGTTGTTCTATTTCCACCCCCACTGCATGCACCCCTAGAGCCACACCCCTAAGATAGATAGTGGGGTCACGGATGTGACGGACTCGCCCCCGCATGGGAAGACGTGGCACGCCGCGTTGTCGCCTGCTCC
>NC_041383.1:324208338-324209967 GCF_002162155.2 Triticum dicoccoides | reverse complement strand
AGACGCAATGCGGTTTTCCATGATTAAATATTTAAAATCCAAAAAAAATTATCAAAATTTATTGATGAAGTTCAAATTGTAAAGATAGAGAAGTTTGGGGGTTTGAAAAAACATCACATGAACATGTCAAAAAAGAAAATTATACAGGAGCAAAAATCTAGTAAGTTCAGGTTCAATACGTACTGAAGTGCTACCACTGTTCGAAGTATGCAAACATATTACAAAAAACTAAAAAAGTATGTGTGCATACTTGGTAATAATCACATGGTTTCCCACGGGACAAACTCAAAGCCAATTCAAAAACTGAAAATTACAAAAAAACAAAGAAATATAGAGCACAATGTTGCACTGCCTTGCGATGTGGAAACCCAGAAGTTCAATCACTGGTACCACAGAAGTCCAAATTCTACTACAGACCGTGGATGATCCAAAAAAGTATCCCTGAAGATAGATTAAAGATAAAGAGGATGTGTGTGTCTACGGACCAGCTCCACGTTTACACATATGAGTACTTTGAAAAAAAACATACACAAAATTTTTATAACAACACCAACCGAACAGATCATATTGCAGCATCACCTAAAAACATGCATAAAAATGATAGAAGTTGTAACACAAAACATATAGAAGTCCAACTTGTAAAATAGACCGTAGAATGATTGGAAAAATAGACACTATCGAATTTGATTACCAGATTTAATCACTTGGGTGACTACAACTTGTTAGTCCGCGGCCTCGCATAATATCCTACTCCCCCCATAACATCAAAATGATGCACCACCATGTTGTCTCATTGAAGAACCAACCATGGCGGGCGAAAACGAGATCCAATCGCCCGATTTTAGAGTGTATGGGCCTTCCCGACCAAATTAACAATGTATGAAGGATTCAATCTCACTACTGCAAGCAAATCCACCGCTTATCTTCATAGAAAAACGACAAATAGACAGAAGCGCTGGAAACCACTCCCGCGGATGAAGAACACAACCCGAAATCAAATCTGTTGAAATTAACTACAAATTGTCCATGAAACTCGTACCTATAGCCAATTCCCATCATGTTAGAGGTTTGAGAACATCCAGTGCATGCATTAAACTTGTAAAGAGACAAAAGGTCATCCTGTCCTGAGAGTAAATCTGCCAACGAGGGAAATTCCGAATCAAAACGACCATTTAGATGCTAGCAAAGTCATTTGGATTACACTTACATCACAAATAACATGACTGACCAGTATAATTTGCGAGGGAAGGCACGGTTGCAAAGATGGCCCGAAGGTCAGGCTTTTACATAGGGAAGTTTAGGTTGTGATCAGAATATTCTCATCCTGTTATCAGAATAGTGTTTATATACATATATACATAAACACTAGTCTGATCACGGGATCAGAATATTATTTATGTACAGGGCCTAGGGGAGGAGGAGAGGCAGCCTAGGGCACCCCAAGGGAGCTGGCGGCCGCCCTGGGCTCCTGCCATGGCCGCCCCCCCCCCCCTTTCTTCTTTGGCACATGGGGAGAAGGCAGAAGGGGAGGCGCCCCCCTTTTCCTTTCTCTCATGTGGAGCGGAAGGAGGGAGGGGCCAGCCCTCCCCCATTCCTTCACTAGGGTCGGAGTCCTAGAGGTGGAGCGCA
>NC_041383.1:324204731-324207965 GCF_002162155.2 Triticum dicoccoides | reverse complement strand
AGTGTTTATATACATATATACATAAACACTAGTCTGATCACGGGATCAGAATATTATTTATGTACAGGGCCTAGGGGAGGAGGAGAGGCAGCCTAGGGCACCCCAAGGGAGCTGGCGGCCGCCCTGGGCTCCTGCCATGGCCGCCCCCCCCCCCCCTTTCTTCTTTGGCACATGGGGAGAAGGCAGAAGGGGAGGCGCCCCCCTTTTCCTTTCTCTCATGTGGAGCGGAAGGAGGGAGGGGCCAGCCCTCCCCCATTCCTTCACTAGGGTCGGAGTCCTAGAGGTGGAGCGCACCAGCCCCTTGTGGGCTGGTGTGCTTCCCTTAATGGCCCAATAATCCCAATAACTCCCTGTGGCCTTCCCGGAACCCCTTCCAGTTATCCGATAAATACCCGATGCATTCTGAAACCTTTTCGTGACCAAATAGTATCATCATATATATAGATCTTTACCTCTAGACCATTCCGGAGCTCCTCGTCATATCCGTGATATCATCCGGGACTCCGAACAACATTCGATTACCAACTCACATAACTCATATAATACTATATCGTCAATGAATGTTAAGCGTGCCGACCCTACGGGTTCGAGTATGATGTAGACATGGCCGAGACGCTTCTCTGTTCAATAACCAATAGTGGGACTTGGATGCCCATATTGGTTCCTACATATTCTACCAAGATTTTAATTGGTCGAACCTTTATGATAACATACGTAGTTCCCTTTGTCTATTGGTATGTTACTTGCCCGAGATTCGATCATCGGTGTCTCCCTACCTAGTTTAGTCTCGTTACCGGCAAGTCTATTTACTCATTCCATAAAACATCATCTGTAACTAACTCCTTAGTCACTTTGCTTGCAAGCTTCTTGTGATGTTGTATTACTGAGAGGGCCTAGAGATACCTCTCCGATACACGGAGTGACAAATACCAATCTCAATCCATGCCAACTCAACAAACACCTTCGGAGTTATGTGTAGAGCATCTTTATGATCACCCATTTACATTGAGACCTTTGATAGCACACAAGGCATTCCTCCGGTATCCGGGAGTTGCATGATCTCAAGGTCGAAGGAATATGTATGTGACATTAAGAAAGCAATAGCAATAAACTGAACGATCATATGCTAAGCTAACATATGGCTCTTGTCCATCATATCATTTCTCCTAATGATGTGATCCCGTTATCAAGTGACAACACATGTCTATGGTTAGGAAACCTTAACCATCTTTTGATCAACGAGCTAGTCTAGTAGAGGCTCACTAGGGACACGGTATTTGTTTATGTATCCATACATGTATTTAAGTTTCCAGTCAATACAATTCTAGCATGAAAATTAAACCTTTATCATGAACAAGGAAATATATTAATAACCACTTTATTACTGCCGCTAGGGCATATTTCCAACACGATCCACCTAGGTTTCCATACCTTATGTGCGCTCGTATGGGTTCACACCCGTATGGAACGTCGTCTTCTGTGTTGTTTCTGTAGGAGCGCCTCCTGTTGATTCTTTCTTCATCCATTTTCCTTCCTTTCCATTTCCACACATGATTTCTTCCTGTTTTACCCCATTACATGTGGAAACACATCAAAGAGAGGATTTGTGGAATCCTTTGCATTCCTTAGTCATTAGTAGCAATATCGGAGCAAACATCTTTTTTTTTTAAAATATCTTGGTTTAAACAAGGGTGAATGAGTGTAAAAATTATCACTCATCAGTGCCACTATGTTGACGTTGTAGGTGGAGGTAACAATCGAGCTGCCTGTGTGAGCTAGCGTGACGCCAAGCATATCACTGATATCTTCATCTATATCGGTTTCCTCCTCATAGCTGTAGTCCAATACATCGATTAATCTTCGACCGTAGAGACTAGGTGGATTGTGGGCGGGACGTAAATTTCCCTATCATCGGCTATACATTCGATCTGGTCATAGACCGAAGACTGACCATCCAAAATTGCGAGATTCTATATTTGATCCAACAACTCATTTAGAAGCAAATGGTCTTATGGCCCCATCTCTTAACAGTAGGCGGGGCTAATCTGAAGTATGCTCGACAAAGCGTGTGACACAACTTTGGAGCGCGGGTCGGCCAGCGTGAGGGCCACCTTGACGTTGTCCGATTCGCAGGAGATCGGATCCAAACCCGAGATTGGCTCCAAAGTGCGAGTTGATCCAAAGTTAGCATTTGAGGTCGAGTCCTACAACACCCCAATAATCATGCTACAGTAATTCCAACCTAATGATGCCATGTCACCATGTTTGCTAAGCCAAATTGCCACTCGATGAAAATAAAAGTCTAATTCAAATTCGAATAGCAAGTCAAATTAATATTTATTTAAGCAGTAAAAGTAAAATGTGCACATTATTCTATAACACCCCCCCGAGTCACTTGTCATGTTGGAACCAACATCATCTGACTCACCAGTTAATTCCTAGGAAAATATAAAGTGGTCCAAGAGCAACCAAAATAGCCATTTCAAAATAAAGAAATGTTTATGTATTTCCAAACGACTTGAAACTTTGTGGGCTTCATCAATATGTAGCCTAGTATTTACGTGACAAGTTTTGTAAGTAGCAAAATCCATATGATATAAAAATTAAATGCAAAACAGAGAGGAAAGTGCATAGAGAAAAAGAAAAAAAAGGAAAATACTAAAATCCTACTGTGTCATTGGGCCATAAGTGGCCGCAGTGCATCTGTCCCAGCCCACCCTGGCCTTTCCGCTATCTCACATATAGGGGGAGGCCGGGGCTATGGCGTGGCAGGCATCCCATGGCTTTATCACCGAATGGCCACCACGTCGCCTCCCTCGGTCTATAAAGGCGTCCATCAAGAGCCTAACCCCCGTCTTGCTCAGTGCCCCCTCGATCCCCATTGCCCCCTCCTCCCTGGCTCGATTCAAGCTCGTGAGCTCTTTGGGGTGATCGTGCTCATCGTCGTCATTACCGTGGCCACCGTTGATACGTCTCCAATGTATCTATAATTTATGAAGCATTCATGCTATTATATTATCCATCATAAATGTTTTATATGCATTTATATGCTATTTTCTATGATTTTTGGGACTAACCTATTAAACTAGAGCCCAGTGCCAGTTTCTGTTTTCTCTTTGTTTTTGAGTTTTACAGAAAAGGAATACCAAACGGAGTCCAATTGACGTGCCAATTTTTGATGATTTTTTATGGACCAAAAGAAGCCCCTGGAGTGAAAGAGTTGGGCCAGAAGAG
>NC_041383.1:324156205-324204432 GCF_002162155.2 Triticum dicoccoides | reverse complement strand
CCCCCCTAACGTGAAATCAACACCAACCTCTCCTATAAATACAGAAACCTTCGGGAAATAACCTAGATCGGAAGTTCTGCCACATCAAGCCTCTGTAGCCACGAGATATCAATCTAGGCCCTCTCTGGCACCGTGCTGGAGGGGGCCATCATCACCTGAGGCCATGGAGGAGGATCCCGGAGGTGCCATCATCACCATGAAGGCCAAGGAACAGAGGGAGAACCTCTCCCCATCTAGGGGGGAGGCCATGGAGGAGGAAGCACAAGGGGGAGAACCTCTCCTCCTCTCTCTCGGTGGTGTCGGAGTGCCATCGGGAGGGGAATCATCGCCGTGGTGATCGTCTTCATCAACATCACCATCCTCATCTCTTTTATGTGGTCCACTCTCCCACACCCCGCTGTAATCCCTACTTGAACATGGTGCTTTATTGCCACATATTATGATCCAATGATGTGTTGCCATCCTATGATATTTTGAGTAGATATCTTTTGTATTTGGGTTGATTGATGATCTAGATTGGTACGAGTTGTGTGTTTTATTTTGGTGATGTCCTATTGTGCCCTCCGTGTCGCGCAAGCGTGAGGGATTCCCGCTGTAGGGTGTTGCAATAAATTCATGATTCGCTTATAGTGGGTTGCTTGAGTGATAGAAGCATAAACCTGAGTAAGGGGGTTGTGGCGTATGGGATAAAGGGGACTTGATGCTTTAATGCTATTGTTGGGTTTTACTTTGATAATCTTTAGTAGTTGCGGATGCTTGCTAGAGTTCCAATCGTAAGTGCATATGATCCAAGAAGAGAAAGTATGTTAGCTTATGCCTCTCCCTCATAAGAAATTGCAATGACGACTACCGGTCTTGTTAACAATTTCCTAGGATAATTCTGCACACCAATCCATCATTATTCCACACTCGCTATTTATAATATTTAGTAATATATTCTAACTTTATGATAACAACACCTACTTTTATATTTTAGCTCTCCGATATCATGCAAAGTTATCCTCTTTATTCCCACAACATAGTTTTATTTCTCGTATCTAGTTGGAAGCAAACGTTCGGTGTACGTAGAGTCGTATCAGTGGCAGATAGGACTTGAGAGAATATTGATCTTACCTTTAGCTCCTTGTGGGTTCGACACTCCGTACTTATCACTTCCACCTTTGGAAATTGCTACGATGATTCCCTGCACTTGGGGATTATCAACCACCGTGGCCTTCGCGCAGGAGGACGTCCAGGAAATCTGTCGCAGCCGGCTTCGTCCGTCCGAGCACCAAACCGAGCCGGCGCAGCCCGTGCACTCACCATCACCATCGTCTTCATCGCGTACATCATTAGCGACAGTGGATGATCTCGTGCTCCAGAGCCATCCCATGCCGTGCCAACTTGTCCAAGAGCCTCTCCGTCGACGCTCCTTCACCCACGCGCTTCGAATCGAGCAGGGATGCCTCCGAGCCTCGCCACCAAGTCTTCTTCTCCGTGCATGGCTCCGCCTCTGGCTGTTGATTTTGCGATGTCCAACCACCTTGGTTCCTCCTAAGCATGTCCATGAGCACCATTGTGAGCCACTCTTCTGAAACTTCCTCTCCCTATTGTTGATTCGTCACCATAGCCATCGACCGCGACCTCCCACGGTTGTGCCTGTAACTCCGTATCTGCGCTTGCTCGCTCGCGTATGGTCGCGCCCTGCCGTGCCACGCAGTCGCCCGCACGTGCACTCCCTACGGCGAGGCTCGCAGCGGTCTCTTTAGATACTATTGTTCTCTTGCTTGTGGTCATTGCTCCTGTGCTGCTCCTATCGCTAGTTGCCACTCTATTGTTGCTGCTTAGTGTTGCCTGCTGCTGTCTCCAGCCGCTGCTGCTGCTTGGCCAAGGTGATGCGTGCATGCACAGCCGGCTGTGCTTCTGGCCGGTTTATTTAATCCTGAGTGATAAGTGCCACACGTGTGGCATGAAGCAACATGGTCAAAATGCCTCTATTACCATCCATTTTCCCACATCAAACGTATGACATCAACGGAATCTTTTTGGTTTTTTGGACTTAAAAATGTTCTATTTCTTAAATAAAAAATCTAACTAAAAATCCGTTTTCATCAATAAGTCTGTCTCGAAGAGGTCTTCAAAACTAGATCCCATATTGAGATGTTTTGATGAATTTTTTTTGGGCCACATGGTGTTACACTAAAGTTGCCACAGTGTTTGCACTAAAGTTGCCATGAAATGTTTCAACTACTTTTTCTTATAGAATTAAAGCTACCATTATATTTCAACTAACTTTCACCATAAATTACATTAATTAACCATGTCAATTTTTAGTAATTAACCAAGGCAAATTTAATTCACGGATCATGTCAATTTTTAGTAATTTATCATGGTAGATTTAGCTTATAGATCATGGCAATTTTAGTATTTTTACTATGGAAATTATAGTATTTTGACCACGAAAATTATTTTTTGTATGAATCATGGCAAATTTTAGTGTGTGTATCATGGCAATTTTAGTTTCTCGTTCATGGCAAATTTGAGTCATTGACTATGCATTCTTAAAGTAATTGACGACGTATTTCTTTTTAATCATGAACCATGTCAAAATTATTTCATGGATCATGGCAAATTTTCTAATTCTCCGTGGCAAGTTTAGTTTCTTAATTCCTTTTTTTATAACATGTCAAAATTTACCTTAAACATAGAAGAAAAAGTAGTTGAAACATATCATGGGAACTTCAGTGTGAACACCATGGCAATTTATGTGCAATAGGCCTGACAAATTTTGACCGCCAAAAAAATATCACCGAAACATATTGAAATGGGATCTAGTTAAGTCCTCGTCAGGACGGATTCAATGGTGAAAAAGGATTTTCAATCAGATTTTTCATTTAAGAGATAAAGCATTTTGAATTTTAAAGAACCCAAAAGATTTGCACCGACATCATCTGTTTTTTTTTTGTTTTGCATGCATGTGTGAAAGAAAAAAAGGATGATGTGTCATAATGGGTGGCTAGAAGTGTGTTTGGCCCAACCTCCTTCAGCCCACATGTGTGGGCAGAATTGCTTAGTGCCACACGTGTGGCACTTCTCAGGGTCCTATTTAATTAGAGATAGGATAGTTGAAGGATTAGATTAGTGGGCTAAATTTCCTAATGACATGTGTGCCACCCCCTTTAAATTAGGTTAGTTTTATTTACTTATTTACGTACATCCTATGACATGTGTGCCACCCCCTCCCTATTTGACTAGTAAAATTGACTTGGTCAAGCTGATCGAAAACAAAACTAAAAATTCCAGAAATATTTAAAACATTGAAAAACCATAGTAAATAAAATCATAACTCCATTGAAAATATTTTATATGTGAAAGTTGATAAAAAATGTGATGAATCTGAATATGCTACCAACACTCATATCAAACCCCTCTAGCATAACAAACCTTGAACATTTGCGCCTAGATAAATACGGGCAATAATACCTAGAGTTTGGAAACATTCCAAATATTTTTCCTCTTCAATTAAAAGGCCTAGTAATGCATTAGAGCATATCACCAACACATTTTTCCATGACATATATCCGTGATGCATTTGATTGCTCTCTTATTTATTTATTTCCCTCTGTTAATTCCTCTCTGGTAGACTTCGAGACCACTGATGATCAGGTGATCGTCTACTTTGTTGAGAATCCGTTTTTGCCTGCAGAGCAACCAGGCAAGCAAAACCCCCTTGATCATTCCCATATTGCTCATTACTTTTCTCTTATTCTTGCATTAGATTTTGCTACTATTGTTGTTCCAATAGCTCCTACTCTGATGCATAGCCTGCTTTTGTTAACCTTCTATTGATACTTTACCTGTTATTCTATATGCTTAGTATAGATATGGTAGTGTCCCATCAGTGGCCCTACACCCTTGTCCGAGTTGCCATGCTATACTATCTAGGTGATCTGAGCAAGTTGACCATTGTACCAAGACCTGAACGCCCCTTTAGGCCCATGCAATTGTACGACTCTGCAGAGCCGCACGAAGTGTGAACTTACTAAGGGTGATTATTTTACTCCCGGTGATGACTCTGCAGTGCAGCACACATAGTGCAACATTACTGAGGGTGATTCCTCGTATTTCACTCTTGATGATGTCTTTGTTGTGTAGTATATCAAGTGTGAACCTGTGGAGAGTGATTCCTCGTGTTTCACCATGATGATATGGACCTGAATCACGACAACCCCCAATGCTAAAGTTAGGTCGACTCGAAGAGTACCGGCAAGAGATTCCTGTGGCCGCTGGATGTTTAGCGGTAAAACCCAAGATGTGGTGGTAGCTCGAGTCCTGCCCTGACAGCTGACAGTCCTGCCCTGCGCAGACCATCTAGGAGAGAGGTGGGCCTGGTTCCTGGTCGTGGTCTGTGAGTTACCAAGTCGGAGAGGCATGAGACTTGTTCATGTCCGCGAGCTACTAATAATACACACTAAACACTTCGTGGGATAATGGTATATGGGACCCTCGGTGTAGTACGATTTCTTGTGAAAGCTCTATTAGACATCTAGTTCAGCATCGTGGCACGGCCGGGCAGGTGCTTGGACCCGACCCGGCTCACATCGACTCAGAGTGCTTAGGGGTGAGCGGCCGAATGATCCCTTCGTGCTCAGGATGTAGACCGGCAGGGACCTCTCTGGGGGTCTAGGTAGGACTAGGAATGTCGATTGTCCAAGGTCGGGCATTACCCAGAAAAGTGTGTCCGGCCTGAGGTAATTGAGCGTATCGGGTAATGTGGTGCACCCCTGCAGGGAAGTAAACTATTCGAATAGCCGTGTCCATGGTAACAAGATGCTTGGATATATGAGAATATCATGATCTTATAAAACTTGAACTAGATACTTGACGAAATACTTTGCTCATTAAATATGGAATGCCCGCGAATCTTTTCTCGTAGGGAGTCGAGGAAGGATCTCAGGGTATTAATGTGTTAATTGCAAGTCGGTATCGTATGTGCTCGTACTCTTTCCCTTGCTATAAGATGATCTGCCTCTCTTCTTTTGCTGTAAGATGAGGGTTGCAAGAAAATGTAGTATTCGATAGGGTGAGCTTCTCCCTCTTATTCTCGCATTTCTGTAGTATAGTCCACAGATACTATCATATTCCTTTGATAAATATGCATATCTAGTAGAGATCTGATTTATGTTTTGCGAGTACTTTGGATGAGTACTCACCATTTCTTTGCTACCCTTTCATCCAAACTGGCTGCTGCTATCAGATAGTGGTGCTCCGGATGCAGGTTCCTTTACTGACGATTGCTATGTGGAGACCTACGACCAGGAGTAGTTCAAAGGTCCCAGGTAGGAGGCCTGCACCTTTTCAATCTAGAGTCGTTGTTTGTTTTTACCTTCTTAAGGCATCTTTGCAATTGTTAGTAGTCATACGTAACTCTTGATGTAATATCGGGTCTTATGACCCAAGCTTGTAATATATTGTTTCTTTGTTCAATTTGAGTGGCAGAGTTGTGTTGTGATATTATACCGTGAGTCACTCATCTTGATCGTGCATGCTGCCTGGATGTTTAGTGCAAGATTAATTTTGAGGCGTCACAAGTTGGTATTAGAGCCGACTGCCTATAGGAACCCCTTCCAAACTCCTTGGTCGAAGTTGAGTCTAGCCTTTGAAAACACTATTTTCGAACTACTAAAAGTGTTGTGTGGCTTACGGGTCCACATCACCTATGAATGGGATTAGGATCTTTTATTCCGCATCTTTACTCTGGGTTCTGATCTCTCTTCTCTTCGGGTTAAAGATCTTACTAAGTCTAACTTTAGGTTCTCATAACTAGTTCTTCCCGGAGATCCCCTCATTCCAGATGATCGCTTGATTCATGCTACCTCTTGAGCACTGCGTTGGTTTTCCCTTGAAGAGGAAAGGGTGAGGCAGCAAAGTAGCGTAAGTATTTCCCTCACTTTTTGAGAACCAAGGTATCAATCCAGTAAGAGGCTCCACGCAAGTCCCTCGTACCTACACAAACAAACAAGAACCTCGCAACACGTGATAAAGGGGTTTGTCAATCCCTTCACGGCCACTTGCGAAAGTGAGATCTAATAGAGATAATAAAATAAGATAAATATTTTTGGTTTTTTGATGATATAGATTGTAAAGTAAAGATAGCAAAATAAAGTAGATCGGAAACTTATATGATGGAAGATAGACCTGGGGGCCATAGGTTTCACTAATGGCTTCTCCCAAGATAGCATAAGTATTACGGTGGGTGAACAAATTACTGTCGAGCAATTGATAGAAAAGTGCATAGTTATGAGAATATCTAGGTATGATCATGTATATAGGCATAACGTCCGCGACAAGTAGACCGACTCCTGCCTGCATCTACTACTATTACTCCACACATCGACCGCTATCTAGCATGCATCTAGAGTATTAAGTTCATAAGAACAGAGTAACACATTAAGCAAGAAGACATGATGTAGAAGGATAAACTCAAGCAATATGATATAAACCCCATCTTTTTATCCTCGATAGCAGCAATATAAAACGTGCCTGCTGCCCCTGCTGTCACTGGGAAAGGACACCGCAAGATTGAACCCAAAGCTATGCACTTCTCCCATTGCAAGAAAGATCAATCTAGTAGGCCAAACCAAACTGATAGTTCGAAGAGACTTGCAAAGATAACCAATCATACATAACAGAAATCAGAGGAGAATCAAATATTTCTCATAGATAAACTTGATCATAAACCGACAATTCCTCGGATCTCGACAAACACACCGCAAAAAGAGTTACATCAATTAGATCTCCAAGAAGATCGAGGAGAACTTCGTATTGAGATTGAAAGAGAGAGAAGAAGCCATCTAGCTAATAAATATGGACCGAAGGTTTGTGGTAAACTACTCACAACTCATAGGAGAGGCCTTGGCGATGATGTAGAGGCCCTCCGTGATCGATTCCCCCTCCGGCGGAACGCCGGAAAAGGCTCCAAGATGGGATCTCACGGGTATAGAAGGTTGCGGCGGTGGAAATAGGGTTTTGTGGTGCTCTTGGATGTTTTCGAGGTACGTAGATATATATAGGAGGAAGAAGTAGGTCGGTGGAGCCACGAGGGGCCCATGAGGTTGGGGGGCGCGCCCACCCCCCTAGGGCGCGCCCTGCACCCTCGTGGTCACCTCGGTTGCTTCTTGACGTCCACTCCAAGTCTCCTGGATTACATTTGTTCCAAAAAGATCGCTCCTGATGGTTTCATTCCGTTTGGACTCCGTTTGATATTCCATTTCTGCGAAACACTGAAATAGGCAAAAAAAAACAACAATTTGGGCTGGGCCTCCGGTTAGTAGGTTAGTCCCAAAAATGATATAAAAGTGTATAGTAAAGTCCATAAACATCCAAAACGGGTAATATAATAGCATGGAACAATAAAAAATTATAAATACATTGGAGACGTATCAAGCATCCCCAAGCTTAATTCATGCTCGTCCTCGAGTAGGTAAATGATAAAAACAGAATTTTTGATGTGGAATGGTACCTAGCATATTTCTCAATGTAATTTTCTTTATTGTGACATGAATGTTCAGATCCAAATGATTCAAGATGAAAGTTCATCTTGACATAAAAATAGTAATACTTCAAGAATACTAACAAAGCAATCATGTCTTCTCAAAATAACATGGCTAAAGAAAGCTATCCCTACAAAATCACATAGTCTGGTTAAGCTCTATCTTCATCACATAAAGTATTTAATCATGCACAACCCCGATGACAAGCCAAGCAATTTTTTCATACTTTTATGTTCTCAAACTTTTTTCAACTTTCACGCAATACATGAGCGTTAGCCATGGACATAGCACTATATGTGGAATAGAATGGTGGTTGTGGAGAAGACAAAAAAGGACAAGATAGTCTCACATCAACTAGGCATATCAACGGGCTATGGAGATGCCCATAAATAGATATCAATGTGAGTGAGTAGGGTTTGCCATGCAACAGATGCACTAGAGCTATAAGTGTATGAAAGCTCAACAAAAGAAACTAAGTGGGTGTGCATCCAACTTGCTTGCTCACGAAGACCTAGTGTAACATCCCAAATTTTCAATTTGGAATTTTATACATTAGATCGTCATTGCATATCATATTTCATTGCATGTTGGCTCGATCCTAGAAATTCTACGCAACTCAAGGACCCACGAAGAGAGTTGGGGATTTCATTATTTTCATATTTGAGTTTTCTCAAATTTTGAAAATAGGATCATTTGATTTTAATTATTTTATCTTCAATTATTTCTATTATAAAAATACGAGAGAGGGAATAAAGTGATTCCCAAAATAAATAAATATTGAGGATTTAATAGTAAAATCAAACAACATTTTATTTCGGAGTTTTATCGCTATTTTATTTGAATTAGGAAAAATGCGCGTTTTTTCAAAATTGCAATTAGGCCCCAAATATATGTTTATCTTGTCTGGCTAGATTTTAGAGTCGGGGAAAATTTATTTTGGGAATTTTGTAGTATGTTTAGTATTTCTTTTATTTATTTTTCTGCGCGTAATTATTTAAAAAACGTGAACCGACCTCGGGTCGTATTCGGCCAGGACTGCCCTGGCCTGCTCCCTTTATATAACGCCCGAGCCCACCCCAGCCAACCCCAAACGCTAGCCCCGCCACCGCCCTAGCCGCCCCAGCCGTCGCCGCTGCCGCTACCGCACGCGCCGCGCGCCGCCGCCGACGCTGCCGACCGCCGTCCCGCCGCCGTCGCCGCCGACCGCCGCCGCCCCGCCGGAGTTCGCCGCCGCCGGAGGTTATCGCCGGATCCACGGCCGGTCTTCACCGATTAACCGCCCGGATTTTTTTATAAAAACCGCGGTCGTTTTTTTATTTTAGATCGGTTTTATTTATTTTATCTCGGTTTAGTCTATTTAGCGGACGTTCGTCCGTACATTCATTTTAATGAACGGTTTTCGTCGTTTAGCCGCAGACAGCGAACGTTCGTTCGTTAGCCTATACGTCCGTTTTTCTTTTTCTCGGATTTTCCGCGATTATTTGTGATCGTGATTTCTGATCCGATTTTCATTTTAGTATAACTTTTCACTCGTTTATCGGAATCAGGCAATTCAAGCGCCTAGAGTTTCCTCTTGAAACCCTCTTTCCGTTTAACCAACTCAAACAAGTTTTTGCCACTATAAAATTTGACTTAGGTCTAGATTAGTAAAACAAAGCTTGTTTCTTTCGCCGTTTGAGTTTTGTTGCTTCGTTTGATTTGATTCTTTTTGCAAATCGGAGTTCTTAATTTGAACTTTCTGCTTAGATCTCTTATTTGAGTTTTACCTATGCATTAGAGGAGTGTTATTGTATGCTTGTTTGTTTGTGATAGAGTACCCGGAGTGCGCCGCTTGCTACTTCGAATCTCTAGGTTTCACGGATCATCAGCAAGGCAAATAACACTTTGATCATACCTCTTTACTACCCAGTTTTACTGCATTAGATCAATCCTCAAACAATTGCATGATTAGGATTTGATTAATATGTGGGTTTTGGGAAGTAGATGAGGTAGAACCTATTACCTGTTTTATTATCAAACCTTTCGGAGTTACTTCTACGTTTGCTTATATCACTATGCTATGCTAGTAGACGTGGATTGGGTGAGTGTATCCATGACAGATGTGAGATTGTTAATTAATGGTTTACTTAAGGTGGAAACTTTAATACCCATCTGGGTGGATTGAGGCACTTGGGATTCCAGTGATTGCCTGTTGTTTTTCTTTATGGACCGCCACCCAGGCTCAAAGGGATCATGAGATTATTCATGCTAGAAACTTCCGTGTGCAGCCGCAAGCTACTATGGGCTCTAGCATAGTTGATTAAGTCGTCTGAACTCTTACATTGGTAGACTAGCAGATGTAGGGGAAAGTAGGTGTAACTGTCTACCCATCTTAAGGTGCAAACGCTTCTGAAAGACTATGTCTCGGTCATCCGTTTCTCAAACACCATGTAGTGCGAGAATCCCAATGGAGGAGATCGAGTCTTGCGGGGAAAAGTGCGCAAACCTCTGCAGAGTGTATAAACTAATCATGGTTAGCCGTGTCCCGGTTATGGACGTTTTAAGTATCTAGTACTTGGATTATCATGTGAATCTCATCATGTTACTTTAATTAATTTTGTTGGGTTTAAAGATGATGCTTAATCGGGATTGACTTGGGTGAACCTTCTCAATGTTTAACAACCACCATGATAGTTAAATAAATTTATTCCTTTGTTGAAGGGGAAAATTGGCTTTATGCAAAACTGTAACCATAGAGCTTTCCACCAGCCATATATGCATGTAGTATAGCATTGTTCTTTTCATTACCCTCTATGTGTTAGATGGCAGCATATTCCATGTGCTGGCCCATTTTCGGGCTGCAACGTTCATGTTGCCTACTTTTCCAGATGACGAGTAACGTGCCTTAGGTCGTGGTCTTATACTCAGTGATGTTGTTGGAGTTGATGGACTCTCTTTATCTTCCAAGCATTCCGATGTTATTGTTATTAGATGGCCTTAAGCCATATTTATTGTAATAAGCTCTCTTTTGATGCATTTGATGTAATAAGTGTGTGATTGCTACTCTGTTATAAATCCTTCAAGTATTGTGCGTGTCAGCAATACTGATCCAGGGATGACACTGATGCAGAAAGATCAGACTGTTTGAGGTCTAGTCGCTACACCTAGGGCATTTTGAGAAAGCCCATCATTGGAATATACAAGCCAAGTTCTATAATTGAAAATTCCCACTTGTATATGAAAGTGACAACATAGGAGACTCTCTATCATGAAGATCATGGTGCTACTTTGAAGCACAAGTGTGGTAAAAGGATAGTAACATTGTCCCTTCTCTCATTTTCTCTCATTTTTTGGGCCTTTCTTTTTTTATGGCCTTTTTTTCATAAGTCCGAAGTCTCATCCTGACTGTTGGGGGAATCATAGTCTCCATCATCCTTTACTCACTTGGGACAATGCTTTAATAATGAAGATCATCACACTTTTATTTACTTACAACTCAAGAATTTCAACTTAATACTTAGAACAAAAAATAACTCTATGTGGATGCCTCCGACGGTGTACCGTGATATGCTATGAATCAATAGTGACATGTATGAAAGAATTATCAAGGTGGCTTTGTCACAAATATGACTCTATGTTGGAGACATATCAATTCACCAGAATATTCGGGAGATACACTTTGATGTTATCCCAAGACCCTTGTGCCCATGGCCTTTCCAATTCTCTACCACCGTTAAGTCCCTATGGATAACTACATACACTTGCCATTCATACAATCATTCTCCCTTGCTCTTGTTATTAAAAGATAGCTTGAAACATTTTTCTATATTCTAACAATCCATTGTGCCTACTGCCTTGCAGCTCCTTTCCGCATGAATACACCGATGAATAATTCCTCACACTTATCGAGGATTTGTTCATCCTTAGATGTTCATGTGTTTCACAAAGTACTTCATAATACTCTCTGATCTTCTGAGAATCCTCTGCAACCTATTTCTCTGGAAGGTTTGCCCGCCTGCATTATGGTTAATTACATATGCCTAGCAGTATTCATTGATGTCCCTTGGCATTATCACCTTGAGTCCCTCGATTCATGTGGCACCCCGGCTCAGAGAAACAGGAACGCACCATATTCCGGCCCAGAGATCGAGATGGGGTCTTCTGGATTACGGCACTGCTTAGCATAGAACAAACCAGCTTTCTATTACAACCTGAATATGGATACAAGGTCTCCGATATTACAATGAATAACACCGGCACGACGACACTAGGCCAACCACAGTTGCTCTATGCAAGCAGCATAACAACTCGAGGCAGCGGAACCTCTATTGGCAATGGAATAACAAACGATGATGATGGACTCCAATCCCTGGCGACTCTCGCTGGAATGTTTATCCTAGCTCGGGAACATAGGAACCACACCAAACAAGCAGGGAATCTAGGCACGACCAGCAAACTGGCATGACATGCCAGGTTAGTACATTGAATGTACTTGCAAGCTCAAAATAACCAGAAGCAGTCAAGATGAAGAACAACATGGCATTAGCAGGTTAAAACAATCATGAACATGATACTAGCAGAACAACATGGCATGCACAACTGAACATGATACAATTTTAACATGGCATGATCATATGAACATCATGATACTACATGCAACAGGTTAACATAATCATGCACCAACTTACTCTGCTCGGGTTACCTCGTAACCAAAACATGCATTACTTACCACCGCAGACATCACACGATCATCTCAGGATCAAACCAAGTTTGGTATAACAATACCGTAGTAATCATTACATGACCACAAGGAGCTTGATCTTTACCCATGATTCTCGCATAACACAACAAATATCCAACCACTTGGTATCCTCGATACCATGGTGATCCTCTCACGATCAAATAAAGATCAACCAACTTCTTCCATCATCGAACCAGGGTTGTTATTAAGCACATCATTATTATTACTGTTGACCCATAGTGTGACCGACTTCGAACTGGGCCCATATCCGCGGGCGTGGCTATTGATAGATTTAGCACACACACATACACACACACACACACACACACTGCAGAGGTTACCACAATGTACCCACACCATGGAACCCATGGCCTCGCACTCCCATTCGGGTGGACCAACGGTGTTCCAACCAACCTGCTCTATTTCCCATGACACTCTCCCGGCCACTCCGACCAACTCCCCTCTGGGCTAAGTCATGTGTGGCCCCATGCCTACCAAAGGCATCAACGGCCATAGTCGTGGCAAAACAAACGGTCCCAAACGGGGACATGAGCTCAAAGCCAAACATGGGCACACAAGGCTTATGACGTCCTACCCGGTCAAGGTAGCGTCCGCGCATAACCTTCCCTCATTAGAGGCACCGGCGAGAGGCATAACAATATACCTAGTTAGGACCTTCCTACAAAGGCAAATGCGGTTGCACTGGTCAGCTCGATTCAGTGGCACCATGACTCAGCCAACAGTCGTTCAAGTTCAATTAAGTCCGGTTAAACTTCAATGCAATAAGCTGAGTCATATTAAAAATAACATGATGCAACTACAATCCATGAGCATAATACCAACATGATTATGGATATGCAACCATAATAAATCATTGAGCATAACAACAATGAAGCATATATCCGACTGAGCATGGCATATTGACGAGCATGAATAACACAAACATAACTCTATCATAAGCATAGCATGGCCACTAGCATCATACATAAATACCATGCAAGAACATAACGACAATACTACGAGGTGAGCATAAACAGCTAGATGCAACGAAATATGCATATCAACGGTACTCGGTAACAGACGACAGTCATGCACCAGAGAACATAACCACATCAACATGAACTACTAGCAAGCATGAACATATGAAAGTAATACTAGCAAGTAGATCATGATAACAGAGTGCAAGAAAACATAGCATGACGGTAACCACCGATCCATAAGAATAACCGAAATAACGATAGTAGTAGCAAAACAAACAGACAGTTATTAAACATTCAAGTTGAAAACCAATGCTACTGCATGGCTATCATGCAAATGGTGGTTGTGGCTTGCC
Organism: Triticum dicoccoides; assembly: GCF_002162155.2. Taxonomy (NCBI): domain Eukaryota; kingdom Viridiplantae; phylum Streptophyta; class Magnoliopsida; order Poales; family Poaceae; genus Triticum; species Triticum dicoccoides. Next base: position 324,190,847 of record NC_041383.1, on the reverse strand, counting down.
TGGGGTGACGGAGACTCCAGGAAGAAGTGCGGTGAAGTCGCGAAAATGAAACGTCGGACGGTTCTCTCTCGGAGGGGGCTGATTAGAGGCAAGGGGAAAATGGTCAATTTCATTATGGGAACACCTAGTGAAAATGTTACCAAAAGACAGAGATCGATGAGACAAAGACGTGAGCGTTGGTTTCACCTCAATCGGAGCTGCGGTTGAAAAGTTGTGATGGGTGGAAGATCAGGGACCAATATGTAAGTGTTTTCTCCACAAACAATTCCTGAGCTGAAAAATAGAAAGCTGCATTGGCGGAATACGTTTTCTGAAAAGGAAAACGCATTTTGATCTGTAGTTATTGGAAATACGCTTTCTAGGAGGGAAAGTGCATTTTGGATAAGAAAATGAGAGAATACGCTTTCTGAAAAATGAAGGCATATTTTACAAATACGTTTCCACTTAACAGGGCTCGGCCTAGGGTTATCTCACTTATGTGAGGGGCCAATAGGGCAGTGGGGCCAGGATGGCGCTCATCTTCTTCCTCCTCCCTCTATCCCGATCGAGACAGAGGAGGAGCAGGGGAGGGGCTCGGCCGGCGACTAGCCTGGACGGCTCCGCCGTCTCCGGCGAGGGCGCGGCCACCGGGGAGCTCGCCGTGGAGCGGCGCGGCTAGGGGTAGCCGAAGGAGAGGCGGGGACGGGACGAGGCGACCGCGGAGGCAAGCGGCAGTGCCGGGCTCCAGCGACGAGCACGACCAACTCTGGCCACCAACTGATGCGGAGCATCCCACGTCCAACCCCATGTACACTCCGACTTCTCTCCAAGCCCCAAGGATACATACGACGAGACCTCAAACATACGCCATTGGACACAAGGTGAACTCGCTCCTCTTCGAACCGTCACTTTCCACATGTGTGACATGGCTACTACCTCATGCATGGACCTTGCATACACTCAGGTACAACCAAAACGACCATGGAGGATCCAAGGACCAAGGCCAAGCATTGAAGAGGAGAAGGAAGAAGAAGCCGGGAGCAAGCGGTACTACCGCCCAGGCCCAGCGGTACTACCTCTTATCATCACAAGCGGCACTACCGCTCTACATCCGCTCCACTTCCGCAAAGTCCAACAAACTTCGGAGATCGAACGGCTCCAGAGCGGTACTACCGCCCATCATAGCGGTACTACCGCTTGCGCGCCTCAAGCGGTACTACCACCTGAAGGACCGGTACTACCGGCTTGTCTGTGCACAGTGTATTGGGCCAAGCCCATGTACCCCTTCGCCCTCACTTACCCCTTCGTGGCTCTAGACTATAAATACTCCTCCACCTCCTCCTACCTAGGGTTAGCGTTGATTTAGCTCAAGTTAGAGATAGAGCTTCGCTCATCCATCGGATCTCCTCCTCGTGAGAGACCGCGACCTCTTCGGAGAAGATCCTATCGGATTCAAGACCCCCTCGTGGGAAGATCCCCTTATGGATTCAAGACCTCCTCACGGAGAAGATCGGTTACCGTTGTATCCTTACCTTTGTTGACTTTGGATCTCGTGTATCTCTTAGTGTTCTTTGATATAGCACTTGTGTGACCGATTCCTTGTTGGTTGAGTGTTTTCCCTCGTTCCTCCCCGTGATTCCCTCGTGTTCTTCCACGTGTTCTTCGTGTTTCCCCGTAGGATCCACTCCAAACGTGAAAGATCGTCACCATAGGGTTCCTCCCTACATCATCTTGGTATCATGAGCCACGTTGATCATGTTTTTGGAGCCCCTACCCCGTGTTTTCTAGCTTGATTTTGTTGTTTTCGTCCTAAATCCGAAAATCCCCACCAAAAATAGCCCCAAAATTTTTGTGATTTGTTGGTTTGATGATGTTTTGTTGATTTTGGTCCGTGGATTTGCTTGGTTTCAAGTGGATCTAGCATTCCCCCAAGTTTCCCCTCTTTCCATCCACAAAATCCATCAAATTTTGACCCCGAAATCATCCATTTCTGCCCCAAAATCGCGCAATGATTTGAGAAGTCGAGAAAATCCCGACACGAGCGGTACTACCGCCCTCCAAGCGGCACTACCGCTGAGAACCACAAGCGGTACTACCGCCCCGCGAACGGTACTACCGCCAGGCCCTGTTTCTACTGAAACAATCGAAAAATCCCGACACGAGCGGTACTACCACCCATGCCAGTTTCAGCGTTTCGAGTTTCACCGTTTCGGCCATAACTAATTCATCCGAACTCCGATTTTGACGTTCTTTAGCTCGTTTTGAAGCTATTGACATCCCCCATCCCACAAAAATACTACCAACACCATTTGACTCCATCAAATGTTCCGAAATTTGGAAAGTTTGCCTAGGCCCTCCACCACATCATCCGCATAGCCACCACCGACTTCCGCAACCTAACCCATTTTGATCCATATAGCATTAGTGGTTGCTTGAGTAGTGATTCGAGTCTCCTAAGGTGTTTCGGCTACTTAGGGACAATTGCTTCTTCATCAACCACCACCACCACTTCCGCATAGACGTGCCCACCATACATTTCCACCACCCAAACTTAACCCAATTTTGTTTGAGTTATGGCTTGTGCCTCCTAAGGTGTTTCGGCTACTTAGGGACCATTGCTTCAACTCCGACACCGTGTATATCCCATCACTCCACTCTCGCATTGCCAAGTGCTAACCACCACCGCTTTCCGCTACCACCATTTTGACATTTGACATTTGAGATTTTGAGTTTGCGGTTTTTTTCCCGTTTCCTAAGGTGTTTCGGCTACTTAGGGACGAGACTCCATCATCTTGGTATCTACATCAAGAACACCGCCACTCATCATTGCCAAGGACGGTAACCTCCATATCATCTTGGTATCGTGGTATCCCTCCATTGTATATTCCCTTGCAAATTGCATTGATAACCTCCAGCCCATTTTGCGTTACTTGCCTATCGAGACTAGCCATTTGAGTATTGCCGGCAACGTGACTTGTGCACATTAGTGATCATACTTCCCATAGCATACATACCATATCATCGTGGTGCATATATTGGTATCATATCTTGTGTCACGAGTTTGTTCCCGCATATACACAATTGCTATCTTGGTTTGTGCATTGTGCAAAAGTGGCCATAGAAAAAAAAAGAATAAAGCTTTTAAGCAAAAGATAAAGAGAGCAAAGAGCTTGTAAGCAATAGCCATAGCATCACAATATATCATATACGATCATATTGGATCATCTTGTGAGAAACACCGGGAACCATACATACATAGCATACTTGGGATAGAAGTTTATCCATTTTGCATCTTATAGGTTGTGCACAAGTGTCGTATCCGCCTATTGAGCAATCGTGCTAGCGTCTCTCTTGAGTTGTGCAACACGAGCGTTTTCTGTGGATTCCACATTTTGTGCTTATTCCTTGGTTGCACGACCCCATTTATCTATCCGTGTGTGTGTTTCCGTGTGCCACATATTGCTATTGGTCCATTTGTTTCACTTGCGAATTTGTGAATCTCTTTCAACATTATTGACTCTTGCTAACATTTTGCATTAAATTTTTGTGCCACTATCCTCACCGAGCTCCACCATAAGCTTTACTTGTGTAGGTGTGAGAACCGACAAGGATTGGTACCAATAGTGCTATTTCATTGTCCGCATTTGAGTGAACTTGATTCATTGTCAACATCGGTCAAGGTACATTGGTATAAGTTCTTCTCTTTCTACCACTCATATTTGCTCGAGTCTTGTGATGGATAGGCAAGGCATTTCATCTCCGGTCTATGACAACAACGACGGCGTCAACAACTACATCACCAAAGCGTCTATCTTCGATCTACAAGGACAAGTGCAAGGCACACAATCAAGATTGCGAGAGCGCATCAAGAACATCTCCATCGACATTCGTCACTCCGAAGCAAGGAGAAGGGACTACATCGACAAGAAGCTTGCCGCACGTAAAGAGGAGCAAGATGCAAGGATGGAGGAGATTCGGACCTTGCTCAAGTCTACTTCCCCTTCATCATCTTCAAGACGGCGACATTCAAGCCACAAGTCTTCGGAGCGCGAAAAAGATGCAAGCGCAAGTCGTCCAAGTCCACATCTACATGGCGACCACCATCACATTCGTGATCAACATCGTCATGAAGGGAAAGTCACCTCCAAGCATCATGTGCACGACGACGACAAACGCCATGGAGATCAAGCACGACCACGACATCATCATCATGAAGATGCTCCACAAGCACAAATTACAAGTCACAACAAGACCTACGTCACGCCAAGTCCAAGCTTCATAAGCACAAGAGAAGACCGCGGGACGACCACCACCAAGACGGCGCTACGGCTATATCAACCACTTCGGCATCTTCGCCAAGTGCTATCAAGGCATCTTCGCCTTTGGACGTACGGCATCTTCGCCTACTTCCCACGTGTACGCCTACATCGACTTCATCAAGTCCAAGGCGACCACCTACAAGCAAGGGCGACACTTCCATCTTCGGAAGCCCCTCAATGAAGATGGCCGAGCATGGGAAACTTCCTTCGGTCATGGAGACGAGCTACGAGGTGCCACATCTTATGGGCCTCCAACACCAAGACGGTGACAAGAAGGTCGAGCAAGGGCCATCCCCTTCGACCACGGCGACGAGCGCGAACCTCTTCTACAACATGAAGACGGCGCCCACATTGGACTCCTCCTCCGAGTCAAGCTACGCGACCGCTCATGGAGACATTTGCACCTACATCTCTCCGACACCCACATATGTCGAGATGCCCCAAGTGCCATGTGAGGAGAGCCACCACCACATGAGTGACATGAGTGACTCCACCATACGTGACATTGAGAGCATTTCCTATGAGAGGATGAGTGTGACCACCACTAGCCCCACACATGAGAGCATGCCACACATCCTATGTGAGGTTGAGCACCATTTGAGTGACTCCACCAACCATATGAGTGAGATCATCCTTGAGGGAGTGAGTGAACCACAACACTTAGAGAGTGAGGTAGTTGACACGGCATGTGAGGCCACTATGATATCTAACGACTTAACCTCTGCTCCTAGTGTGTTTTCTTCTTTGGTGCTAGGTCTCCTACATGACGACATGCCTATCCTCGATGAGTCCATCCCTCCAATGGAGAAACCGATGGCCATGGTGGACGATGATGCACCCCCCATATGGTTCCATCAAGACGAAGATGACAACGAGACGATCTTCAACACCTCACCTACAACACATGAGCGACGCTCCAAAGGTAACATAGGTGATGGTGCTTCTCTTGTCCCACTAGTGGACTCTCTTGACATCGATTTCTCCCATGATGTTGACCCACCTATTACCATGCTTCATGCTAGTGAAAATTCTTCATGCCTTGACTTGCCTATTTATGATGAATATGATGATGAGCATGTTGAGTTGTCTAGTTGTGATGCTATGCTCCATAGGATATCTTGTGAAAATTCTATTGGTCACTTCATGTTTCACAACCCATTGAACTTGTCATATGCTATGAGTGAGATCTCCCATATTGCCTCATTTCAATCTCAACATAGTAACTATGCATGCCCCATTAAAATCAATCCCATTTGCACTTATGGCATAGATGACGAGATGATAGTCATTGGCTTTTGTTTTTCATGTGATGATATTGCCATGCTTCCTTTACATGATTTGTGCAATTCATCTACTATGCCATGTCATGATCACATTGAACCAAATATGCATTGTTTTGGATGTTGTCAATATTCTCCATGTGATGTTCCTACTAATGCCCATGAGGAGACCCCCATAGTTTCCTCATACATATTAGGAGATTTTGATGCATTCCAGATTTTGCATGATTCCCATGATAGTGTACACCATATGCATTCCATGAATAATAATGCTCTAGATATTTCTCATGATGCATTACATCCTTTGAGTCTCCATTATGACATACATCATAACAAACCTCTCATGATGGATGACATGTTTCTATATCGTGCATCTCATTTATTTGAGCATTGGATATTTTGTGCTAACCGACACAAGCACGTGCGCATCCTGATGGATGATGTGTACATATACCATGCACACACAATTTTCTCTTTGTCTTTGTTTTGTGTAGGTACTCACATATACTCGTCAACCTCTCAATTCCAAGAGTTGATGAAACGAGCTCTTGAGAGCAACGATGCTTTGGGATCCCGTGGATTATCATTACCACTGTTCCATTCGCGCAAGGACTACGCGCATCTCTTCTACTTGGCTCTCACACGGCTATGGGCTATTTACCACTTGTCACCTTATGCTCATTTTCCCGCGTTCACTTTGCATGTTATACTTGCTTCTATGCATTTGCCATGCAATTGTGACCCTTTCTTGCATGTACCCATGATTCACCATTATGATACTTCTATGTGTATTTGCATGCTTGGTGGAGATCCTTGTTGCTATTGCCATGTTTATCATGTGCCTCATACTATTGTTGATTCTTGTGTTGGGAGAGTCATGATGTTACATTGCTATTTACATAGGACTTCTTGCCAACACCATGAACCTACTTTCCTCATATCTTGCTTTCATACTTGTGCTATGACATGTGAATTATTCATGCCCACTATTTGCACACATGACATGCTTGCCATGATTCCTTCTAGTATGTTGCATCTTCGCACTACTAGAATGCTTGACTTGATCGCTATGATTGCTTGCTATGTTGCATCACCCATGTTCCACTCTTACTCACTTTCTTGGGTTGATGACATATATGTTCATGCCTCTCACTTGATTTTTCATGATCATTGTCTCTTGTCTCCATTAGTTGCCTCTTTCATATCCACTTGTATTGAGTGCAACCATACTATACTTATTGATTCTAGAGACTTTGACAACTTACTTGTGATGCATGCTTGTTTACTTGAGCCTATTGTATTTGGTTGTTCTTGCATCTTATGCCTTCATACTATGAAATGCTCCCTTGTCCTTTCTTATGATGAGCATGACGCATACACTTGTTTGGTATCTTACCACACGAATGATAGGTTTTGCACTTTCGCTAACCTCATTTATTTTTCCGAGTGTTTGTCATGTTCTTTCGTTTTTAAGGATTCACAAGGCGGTACGATCATGAGACATTTTGGTTATGAGAAGGCATACTCGATGCACAACTACATCATCCTTGAGACACTCCTAAAGGTGACCTCCTTCCCTTTGAGCCATCCTCAAGTTTGCATATTGGATGGGTCACTCTTTCATTGTTGTTTCCTTCTTGTTGTCTACATGATCCATCTCGTGAACGGAGGATTGACATTGGAGATTGGCTACATGGACCTTCACATTGAGGAGCGCTCGAACTTATTGCATGCACCTTCGAAACTCCACTCATGCCTCGACATTGAGCTATGGTACACCAACACCTCCATATTTGTTGATTGTGCTCATACATGTCATGCTTGATGGACATATCATACTCACCACAAGTTTGCATGCTATGCATGGATTGACTCACATTATGCTTGTCTTGTTGCATCTATTTCCATGTCATCCATGATATATGAGCTTGTGCATTTCCTTAGCAAATTTGTTGTGATCTTCCTTGATGGCATATTCATACATAATGATCATATTGTCGACCATCAATTGCATGATAATATCCACATGTTGAGCATCCATTGCCATGTCCATGCATTTGATAAACCATCCCATTATGACATCATTTTGCATCGTGGTTGCATTGCTCATATTCATAACACTTTTGTGCACACAATGATTGCTTTTCCTCCCATGAATGCTTTGCATCTCATTCTAGATCAACTTGATAAGCTTCATGCGCTTTGTCACGACCAATCTTGCCACACGGACTCATTCTTACATGATGGACACTTTGTGTGCGCTAACCATTGTATTTCCGAGTGTTGCTTGTGTTTGCTCTTTTTGCATGTCTCTCACTCCGGCGACACCTTGGACTACTTGGATTGCGCCATGTCTTCAATTTCGTCCAACTACAAGTCCATCCAGGACAACCGTTTCCAGGGTGATGTGGATCACGATCCGAGGTCGGATCTTTCCCAAGGGGGGAGATGATGTGGAGCATCCCACGTCCATCCCCATGTACACTCCGACTACTCTCCAAGCCCCAAGGATACATACGACGAGACCTCGAACATACGCCATTGGACACAAGGTGAACTCGCTCCTCTTCGAACCATCACTTTCCACATGTGAGACATGGCTACTACCTCATGCATGGACCTTACATACACTCAGGTACAACCGAAACGACCATGGAGGATCCAAGGACCAAGGCCAAGCATTGAAGAGGAGAAGCAAGAAGAAGCCGGGAGCAAGCGGTACTACCGCCCAGGCCCAGCGGTACTACCGCTTATCATCACAAGCGGCACTACCGCTCTACATCCGCTCCACTTCCGCAAAGTCTGACAAACTTCGGAGATCGAACGGCTCCAGAGCGGTACTACCGCCCATCATAGCGGTACTACCGCTTGCGCGCCTCAAGCGGTACTACTGCCCGAAGGACCGGTACTACCGCCCTGTCTGTGCACATTGTATTGGGCCAAGCCCATGTACCCCTTCTCCCTCACTTACTCCTTCGCTCATCCATCGGATCTCCTCCTCGTGAAAGACCGCGGCCTCTTCGGAGAAGATCCTATCGGATTCAAGACCCCCTCGTGGGAAGATCCCCTTGTGGATTCAAGACCTCCTCACGGAGAAGCTCGGTTACCTTTGTATCCTTACCTTTGTTGACTTTGGATCTCGTGTATCTCTTTGTGTTCTTTGATCTAGCACTTGTGTGACCGATTCCTTGTTGGTTGAGTGTTTTCCCTCATTCCTCCCCGTGATTCCCTCGTGTTCTTCCGTGCGTTCTTCGCGTTTCCCCGTAGGATCCACTCCAAACGTGAAAGATCGTCACCATAGGGTTCCGCCCTACATCACCAACGAATGAAAGGAGGCCACCTGAGGGTGTGGGGCAACAAGGCGCACTCGTTCAGAGGCCAAGGGGGCACCGGGAGGGGTGGAACGGAGGGGAGGGCGGTGCCAGCAGGCTATAGAGGCGGCGGTTGTGGTGGTGGTTTTCGGAGCTATGGCCAACTCCGGCGACGGGCAAGTGGGTGGGACAACGCGCGGGGACGGGGGGAACATGATGAAGTTCTCGGGAGGAAGAGAAGAGGGATGTGGAGGACGAACCGAGATCATCTCCGGCGAGGTCACGGCGGTCCGAGGAAGAAACAACAAGATTGGGCGATTCCGGTGACCAAAATAGGCGGGGAAGGGAGCTATGAGCTGCGGGAGGGGCTTGGGGTCCTTATATAGGCGCGGTGGAGGCTTCTCGAGTTCACGGGAGAGCTCCAACTAGGCTCCAATGGTGGACAGGGGAAGCTAGTGTCACGAGCACGGCAACGGCGACCACACCGCAGCCTCTTTGGGCGGGGCAGCGATGCAGGTTGATGCAGTCGAGCATGGGCAAGCTACTAGACAAGGTATGTCGTCTAGACGAGGAGGGAAATGATGGGAACCGGGGCAACAACGTACCATAGCACAATTTTGGCTGATGCACCTCGTGGTCACCGTGTGAGCTAGCATACGCGGCACGTTCTGGCCGAACCGACCATGTCCAATGCATTTACCTTAGTGCCCTGAGTCTAAATGAAGCAACAAGTCGGTTCAGGGGTGAAAGAAGAGAAAAGCAGGAGGAGCCAAAACATATCAGCAGCCACCTGTTTGTGCTGTCTAGAGGGGGCACAAACTTGGCCATGAAGGAACTGATTTGTCTGGTGCTTATCGCACACTAAGGTGACTTTGATCACCAAAAATCAGCTTAAGAGGAGGATTTTAGAGGGTGGTTGCTGTAGAAAATGTCAACATGGCCAGAATTAGAGATGATGAAGTTGCACTCACATGAAGAGGCATGTTGAGCTGAAATTGGGCATGGCCCAATGATTTGATGATTTGGAGATGCCCAAAAAGTTTCATGCCATTTAGATGAACCAAAATAGCACTTGCTTCATAAAGCATCTCTCTGGACAGAATTTTGGAAAAATTGCACAGGGCAAATGGAGTAGTGGATTGAGACAAAGCTTGGTGGAGGGAGTTGATATGGATAGGAGAATGTCCTAGAAAATTTGCAGCTTAAATGAAGCAGTATAAAATATGGTTGCTTCACAAACTGAAAATCTGATCAGAAGCCAAGATTTGGAGTTGGGCTCACAGAGAAAGGTTACATGAGCTCAAATTTAGTGGAGTATGATTATTTGATCCTATGAAGGACCTTGCAAAATTTTAACTCATTTAGATATGCCTAGCTAGTACTTCCTTCACAATGTCTTCCCTCAGACAGGAACTTTGAAAAATTGCTCAGGAATATTTACTAAGCAGGTTGAGTTGAATTTTGGCATGGTGCAATTATATGGACAGGAAAAGATGCGTAAGAAGTTTGGGGTCAATTGGGCAAATATAAATAGCACTTTCTTTGCAAAGTGCCATTTAGGGCAGAATAGCAATAGAATTATTGGAGGATTATTTTGAACATGGCAATCGAAAGTTTTGCCATATTTGAGGAAGATATGACCCAAGCAATTTATGAAAATTATTTGGGAACTTTTGGAGTGATGGAAAGATGGTTTGCTTCACAACCTAGGGCATATAGGATAATTCCTTTAATAGAACAGGAATACTCCCAATAAAAGAATATTGGGATTTGGGCTAGGATGGAATTGACATGAGCTAGGGATGGTTTTGGGGATGACAATCCACAATAAAACCTAGGAAGACATGATCTTCCCATGTTTTGGAACCACAGACCCACGGAAAAGCAATTCAAATCAAGAAATCCAAGAAAATCAGAGGAAAAAGAAAAGGGCAAAATCCAGGGTGTTACAAACCTTCCCCCCTTAAAGAAATCTTGTCCTCGAGATTTGGTTGCTCAGGGATAAATAATTTTTCTGACTTGAAGAAACCATTTCCAACTCGGGTTTATTTTATTCATTCTCATATATTCTCACTGAATTGGATCTAACTGACTGCCTTCATCCGGGTGGTTTGCTTCAATGTATCTGACACTCTAACAGGACTTACCTCATATGTTCCTGTTCATACTGACTCCAATTTTCTTTCATCTCTGTTGGCTTAGGTGAGGTCTGAAATATTATCGTTACTGACATAGGTGTCCTTCTCGATACTGATCCTTGCTGGAGATGTTATTCTCGTATCGAGTGCCGAGAATATTCTGTAACTGCCTGATTTTTGGGCCTTTCTTTTTCTTTTGATGTTCTAAGGTTTTAGCCTGAGTTTTTTGCCATGGCTTTGTGGTCTGGAAACCGAAGAAGAAGCCTTCTTCTTTCCTTCCAGAGTGGCTTGTCATGCCCAAATCCTTCCCTAGCCCTTTCCATCCTAGCCCAAATCCCAATATTCTTTTTATTGGGAATATTCCTTTTCTATTAAAGGAACAACTCAAATTGCCCTAGGTTGTGAAGCAACCTATATTTCCATCACTCCTAAAATTCTCAAATAATTCTCATAAATTGTTTGGGTCATATCTTTCTCAAATGTGGCAAAATATTTCATTTGTTATGTTTATCATCATCCTAAAATAATTCATTTCCTATTCTACCCTAAATGGCACATTGTGAAGCAAGTGCTATTTTCCTTTGCCCAATTGGCCTCAAACTCCTTGGACATATTTTCCTGTCCATATCATTGCCACATGCCAAAATGCAACGTCATTTTCCTAGTAGTCATTTAATTATGAGTTTCTAAAGTTTCTATCCAGAAAGAAACTTTGTGAAGGAGGTACAAGCTAGGCATATCCAAATGAGTTGCACTTTTGCATGGTCCTTCATATAATCAAATCATAGCCCTCCACTAAAGTTGAGCTCATGTAATGCCTCCATGTGAGCACATCTTCAAATCTTTGTTTCTGTCTAAAATTTCAGTTTGTGAAGCAAATATATTTTATCTTGCTCCATTATGGCTGCAATTTTTACTAGGCCTTCTATTATCCATATAACTTATCTCCACCCAATTTGGGCATATTTCATCTAGCCAACTTTCCTCTAGAATTTTTGCAAGTTTTTGGTCAGTGGTGATGCTTGTGAAGCAAGTACCATTTTGGTTGATCCAATTGGTATGAAACCTTTTGCAACATCTTCATATGATAAAATAACTATGCCATGCCCAACTATAGCTCAAGTTGACACTCCATATGAGTGCTTCTTCATGATCTTGTTTCTAGACCAAATTATGAAGTTGTGAAGCAACTATATCCAGCTTCGATCCATTTGCCTCAAAAACCCCATGATTCTTGTCCTTCCATATTCAATCATCCCAGACAACACCATTTGACCCAATTAGTTCCCTGTTGAGCATAGTGGCTTGATAAAGTTTGATGCAGCAAACTTTAATTGATGCCGCACACCTCTCCTTGTCTCCTTCTCTTGTTATTTAAATTCTGGGATGCCTTGGGGATCAAGGACTACACCGTAGACATGAGTTGGCACCCAGGAGGCAGCCTGGAAATGCTTTGTCCATGGTGATCACAGGTAGGCAAGGCCAAACGCGCGCTCTGGCACCTTTGTCTTCTTCTCCCCCTCTGTGCTCTTGCTCCCTTGATGCACGACCATGTCTAGCGCCTTCCCCATGATGTCGCCGTCCCTCTGGAGCCCTTGCCCCCTCCGTCCTCTTCCCCGGTGAGCCGTCTCCATCGTGAACCGCCTCCCGAGCACGCAAACACGTCTGCAGCACTGGACACGCGTCCCCGGCAACACCCGAGCTCGAACCGCCTCCCCCGGCTATAAGTATCCCTCCCCAGGGTCTCCTAAGGACATCTCTTGCCTCACTCCTCTCCCAGAGCCCCGCCTAGCAACCCCCTCAAGCAAGAGGAGCTCTCTGTGGTTGCCATTGCCGCCATGGCCGCCGCTCCCCCTACGGCTAAATTAGCCCTATCTCGAGCTCCTCTCCCCTTCCTTCCTCCACCAGCAGCCTCCATAGAGCCCGTAGACCCTCCACTCTCCATTCTCCTGCCGTCGGAGACCCTCTAGGGTCGTGCCTCGAAGACCACCCGCCGCCTCTGTCCCTCCTGTCGCCACCTCTCGTCGCCGTTCCCGGCCTCCACCGCGCCTCCTCTTGCTGGGAACGAAGGTGCCAGGCCCTACCCTTCCCTACGGTGGTCTCGCCTTGGCCAGGCATCGCTAGAGCCAGCCACCCCATCGCTGGCTTCGCCCCTGCCCTGCTTCGCTCCTTACTCCCGATCGGGGCACGAGCAGGGGGGAGAAGACGACCACGGCCCCTCCCCTGCCTCGTGGGGACCCCTCTCCAGTGACACTAGCCCCGCGTGGGAAGGCTTTCGTCGGAACAACGTTGGTGCACCTGAATGGGAGATCGAGGCCATGAGTTCTGTAGTGTGGGTAAAGTGCGCTAACCTCTGTAGAGTGTGTGTTAAATCTATAGTCGTGCCCGCGGATAAGGGCCTAGTTGGAAGTCGGCCACACTATGGGTCAACAGTAATAATAATGACATGCTTAATACCAACCCCGGTTCGATTATGAAAGAAGTTGGTTGATATTTATGAGATCGTGAGAGGATCACCGTGGTATTAAGGATACCGAGTTGTTGAATACTTGCGATGTTGTGCGAGAATCATGGGTAAAGGTCAAGCTCCTTGTGGTCATGCATTGATTACTACGGTATTGTTTATACCAAGCTTGATTTGATCCTGAGATGATCGTGTGATGTCCGAGGATCGTAAGTGATGCATGAAATGGTTACGAGGTAACCTGAGCACTGTAAGTTGGTGCATGATAGTGTTATAATGTTGCATGTAGTATCATCAAGTTTATATGTTCATGCCATGCTTATATTGTGCTAGCGGTATCATGTTGTTCATGTCGTGTTGTTCTAATGATATCATGTCAATTTCTGCTTAACCTGTAATTGCCATGTTGTTGTTTATCTTGAATGCTTCTGGTTATTGTGAGCTTGCAAGTACATTCAATGTACTGACCTGGCGTGGCATGCCAGTTTGCAGGTCATGCCGAATTTGATAGCTTGTTTGCCATGGATGTTTGTTTGTGAGCTAGGATAAGCGTTCCAGCCAGAGTCCCTGCGGAGTGGAGTTCACTACCGTCATCGTTATTCCGCTGCTAGAAGTTAGTAGGCTGCTTCATATTGTTCTGCTGCTTGCATAGAGCAACCGTGGCAGGCATAGTGTCGCCTTGCCAATGTAATTCCCTGTTATATCGGAATCCCCTTGTACCCAATATAGATTGTAATAAAGATCTGATTTGTTCTATGCTAAGCAGTGCCGTGTTCATGAAGACTTCTCCTCGATCTATGGGCTGGAATAAGGGGCATTCCAGATTCTCTGAGCCAGGGTGCCACAGGCTTGGTATCAGAGCAGGTATGGCCGTAGGATGCCCTAGCCCGTGCGAATGTTATAAAATGGTAGTATAGAGCCAGTCGGTTTATTGCATTTGATTGCTGCATTTGTTTGTTGCATGGCATGCATATAGACTCATTATCTTGTCGCTAACAGTTAATCTTGTGAGAGTAGGTGGCATCGGTTTTGATCCACTACCTGGACCCTCCGTCTTTGCATGCCTGCTCTTCGGCGTTCGGCATCCTCTGTCCCAGCAGAGTGATGCGCTGATGCTGTGTGTTCTAGACACCGTTTGCAGGAGTTATGCTCAGATATCGTGTCGATATCTTTTCCGCCACCCACCCATATCGTTTCGGTGATAGACTCGTCTCTATCCTGAATCATGCCCTCCATCTCATCCCTTTGGCAACCCTTACTGATCTTTGTTATGAGAAAAGGGAAATGCCGTCAAGCCTTGCTTTTCCTCCCCTAGTTTGCCATGTCATCTTGTTCTTTGGATGTGTATGATTCCCTTTCGTACGCTTGATGATGATGTGGTTGTGACCTTTGTGTCTCGCTCCATGATCACCAAGTCCGTCCTTGCCTCCATGTCCATCCAGATGTAACTGGAGTTCAGCCAGCGCTTGGTGTAGCCTTGGTTACACCAACCCTTTCCACGCATGGATTTCACTTTCGTGCACACCGTCACAGCGTATTAGACCGTAATACCGGAGTTTCCGCGAGATTTGTGTGCTTAGGTGTGCATGCATATTGTTTTGTGAGTAGCAGTAATATGTGATGATTGCTTGCGATTAGTTCCATTGATTGTGTGCTTGTGTGCTTTTGTTTTTGTCGTTTCTTTTGTTTCTTTCTTTGGGCCTTCGGTGTTACAAATTTTCCCCTTATTAAAGTTGCTCGTCAACCGACACCAGACCCGAAGAATCAGCAAGGAGTTCAAATGTTTGGAAGCTCAGCTAAACAGAAAGGAATTATCAGCAGACTGCGGTGAAATTTGGAATATCTCGTCTAAATGCAAAAGAAATCCTGGATGGACTGTCAATATCAAGTTTGCAGTAGCATGCACTCCTCACAACGGTATGGAATTTTCAGCCGACTGCATTGATATTTGCGGATATCTGATCGTGATACAGATAATCAGGTTTGCCTCAGTGTGCACTCTTTATGGCAGAGATGATCAAATCAGCAATGAGATGAATTGTGTGCAAGATCAATAGTGCATTATCAGTCAAACCAAGGATGTGCCATATACTCAGAAAGGAGGATAGTCCAGCATAGGTTATCCCATCTTCCTTAGTACGGCATTGGTACAAGATCGTACACAATGAATTGACCACTTATGGCAGTGCATCCCAAGAATCAGATCAGCAACAGTTTGGTCAGAAACAAGAAACAGTCAGATCGCAAGTCTGCCTTGGTAGTTAGATTCTCATATATATATATATATATATGTGGTCAACATACCACCAAGGTCTTGCAAGTCACTCGAACGTAGATTTGACAAGCACATGAGGATTCTTAAAAGAAGGAAGCTAGCTATACACCACAGTGTGACAAAGGATTATGAAGATTGATGACAGCAATGAGCTCACTACCAGTACCTGTGAACCTGGAAGATGATCCTCATGAGCCCTTGTCGCCTTTTCCCCAGTAAAGGCACCACGCCTATGATCTGAGCTGTTTTTAGCTATCCGGGGTGGATGTTGATCTTTATTTCTCTGTTCAACAACTGTCACGAGTTCTGAGCTACTTTTCGGCCGTCTCGTATAGCTACTGAGTTTATTTTTGTGACAGTAGCCTTATAGTTGCTTTTTGGCTATTTTAGGGAGCTGCCACTTTCTTCTTATCGACCCGGTCTCATCTTTTGAGCTGCTTTTTGGCTGTCCTGAGCCGTGGTTGAGTTATTTCAATAATGTCCCAGATCTGAGTTGTAAAGACCGTTCTGGTGGCTACTGATTGATTTGCCGATTTCTTGCAAGGGTTCGGATGCTCATTTTTCTACGGTCAGAACATGAGAGCTGCTGAACCTGCCATTTAATGGGTTTCCATGTCAGAAGATGCGGATAAGAGTACGCCTGTTAGAATATTGCACCCGACAGAACCGATGGTCACACAGAGGAACAATATGACCCAGCTCCTTTGGCCAAGGATTCAAAAAGTAAAAACAGTTATTAAGGAGCAAGACCGGTAATGCAGATATGAAAATTGTTGCAGGAACTGCATGAGGCCGATACCCGGACAGTCTAAGTCAGTATTGATCCACATGGATATGCCTATAGCATGAGTAATCTGTATGAGGAATAACATGTGCCCTCAACTATGAGAATCACCAAAGGATAGTCGGTCATGAGCAAAAAAATTCTGTCAGAACTACCGTCAGTATAGTCTGAGGATATTATCGTATATACCCTTCATGCTGGCCATGACACGAGACAGTTAAATATTTGGTACTGATCTGATAGTAAAGACAGTGGAGCTAGTTAAGATGAATCAGAAACTTTTGCGATGAGTCAAAATCTGTCAGGAAACGGTTATGTCTCAACTCACTGTTTGGAACCCGAAGGACCTGCCTTTAGTGGAGAAACCCAATGCAAGGAGTTAGAGCTTGGGTGTTCATCAGGAAAATCTGGTCACCACTTCATGGAAGATTGTCAGTACAGACACAGCCATCAGAAATCACCCTCGAATTTGTGAGACAGGCATATATTGCAGTCAGGATAATCTATCATAGTCTGCTAAGTCAGCAGATATGAAAAGAATTGGAGCCAGTATAAGCATGAACCAGCAAGGTAAGATCTGTCAGAATGTGGATATAGTAAAGCAAACCACCCAAGAGCCAGTGAGGTACGTCAGATGAAAACTTTAGTGGGAACAACAATAAAGGAGAAAGGATACCCGAGTTGGAAACGGTTTCCTTAAGGTCGGATATATCCATACTTGTTCCCTGAGCAACCAAATCTCGAGGACGAGATTACTTTAAGGGGGTAAGAGTTGTAACACCCCGATTTTTGGACCTTCCTTTTTCTTTTGATTTTTTGAGGTTTTTGCTTGAGGTTTCTTTTTCCATGGCTTTGTGGTCTGGAAACCGAAGAAGATGCCTTCTTCTTTCCTTCAGAGTGGCTTGTCATTCCCAAATCCTTCCCTAGACCTTTCCAGCCTAGCCCAAATCCCAATATTATTTTTATTGGGAATATTCCTTTTCTATTAAAGGAATAGCTCAAATTGCCCTAGTTGTGAAGCAACCTATATTTCCATCACTCCTAAAATTCCCAAATAATTCTCATAAATTGTTTGGGTCATATCTTTCTCAAAGGGTTTCGTCGGAACTCCGTTAGTCCACCCGAATGGGAGAGCAATGCCATGAGTTCCGTAGTGTGGGTAAAGTGCACTAACCTCTATAGAGTGTGTTAAATCTATCGATAGCCATGCCCGCAGATAAGGGCCTAGTTCGAAGTCGGTCACTCTATGGGTCAACAGTAATAATAATGACGTGCTTAATAACAACCCCGGTTCGATGATGAAAGAAGTTGGTTGATATTTATGTGATCGTGAGAGGATCACCATGGTATCAAGGATACCGAGTTTTTGAATACTTGCGATGTTGTGCGAGAATCATGGGTAAAGGTCAAGCTCCTTGTGGTCATGTATTGATTACTATAGTATTGTTTATACCAAGCTTGATTTGATCCTGAGATGATCATCTGATGTCCGAGGATGGTTAGTGATGCATGAAATGGTTACGAGGTAACCTGAGAAGAGTAAGTTGGTGCATGATAGTGTTATAATGTTGCTTGTAGTATAATCAAGTTTATATGTTCATGCCATGCTTATATTGTGCTAGCGTTATCATGTTGTTCATGCCGTGTTTTTCTGATGATACCATGTTAGTTTTTGCTTAAGCTGTAATTGCCATGTTGTTGTTTGTCTTGAATGCTTCTGGTTATTGTGAGCTTGCAAGTACATTCAATGTACTGACCTGGCGTGTCATGCCAGTTTACAGGTCGTGCCGGATTTGATTGCTTGTTTGCCATGGACTCTTTGTTTTCGAGCTAAGATAAGCGTTCCAGCCAGAGTCCCTACGGAGTGGAGTTCACCACCACCATCGTTATCTGCTACTAGAAGTTATTCCGCTGCTTCGTGTTGTTCTGCTACTTGCATAGAGCAACCGTGGTAGGCGTAGTGTCGCCTTGCCGATGTAATTCCTTGTTATATCGGAATCCCCTTGTACCCAATATAGATTGTAATAAAGAGCTGATTTGTTCTATGCTAATCAGTGCCGTATTCCAGAAGACTTCTCCTTGATCTCTGGGCTGGAATATGGGGCGTTTCGGTTTCTATGAGCCAGGATGCTACATATTCCACTGAGTTGGGAATACATCTTCCCCTAGAACTAGGTATCCCTTCTATCCAGATATCAAATGGCTTGAATACATGCATCCTTCTAGGTTCAAAACAGTGATAGGAATCATACTTGTCTTTTTGATGGATTCTGACTTCTTGTTGGAGTTTTCTAACTTATCTTGCCTGACTTCACTGGCTTTCATATCCAATCTGTACCAAAAGGTTGACTGTCGCTTGACGTGACTGACAAAAGAGTGCACCATCATCGAATGATCACATTTGCAGACTTGACTGGTGGTGATCTAGGCAAATAATTCCGTTCACACAGACTATTCTGTAATTGCTTCCCATATGCGAGTGATAACAATCCTCAAAGTATGTGCTCTCACACTGATTCTTCATTTTGCCGGTATATTCATGGGGATAATAGTCTATGTGATGCTGCAGCGCGGTTGCGGAGGTCAATATATTGAGCTATCCTTGGGTCGGACTTGACAGATTTGGGTGTTCAATGCTGACAGTTCTGAGCATGATGTGGACTGAGCTGATTGCCTTGCTATGAGGTCCTTACCGCATTGAAGTAGACCTCTCTATGTTCACTTGGTATTTGATATGAAATATCAGACTGTTTTGGGCGTACATACCACATTTCTCACACCATAACCGGCATACATGTCTTGTTGGTCTTGCTCTTTCATTTTTATTTTCTTCACCTCAATCCTTAACTGAAAGAGCGGGGCCTTATATATCCTTGATTATTTTCGCGGCACTGCATACTGTCATGTGCAATACCTGCAACCATACCTTGGTCTTGTTCATGTCTCCAATCTCGGTATATTTATCCGGTTCACGTGGGCTTATACAGATCTCAATACTATTGTTGAATATGCCAGACAGTGACCGGATTAATAGCATCACCTTGTCGGATGTGCGGGGCTAATCTCGAGAATTACTCCCAAGATTACTGCCTCAATGTTGTCTTTCTTCCAGACTTGTCGATTCTTGCATCACCCATTGGTTTTTGCTTCACTTGTATATCCAGTGAGGTTGTCGGATGCGTATCGTGAATTCTTCCAGTTACAAGGTGTGCACGTCCCGGCAAGGTGCTCGAAAGGTGCAGCTACGCGTGCAAATGGACGGGGTTTAGACCATTGTAAAGGTAGCCATGTGCCTTGTTTTATAGACTAAGGGGTCACCAAAGTGGCAAAATGGTAAATACGCACTATAAATAGTGTGTACAATGCCAAATACCTAACTCTGACGGGTTAGGAGAAACACATTTATTGCGTTGTGAGGTGTCTCGTGGATGAAGCTCCCTGGCAAGGATGGTCTCTCCTTCTGTGTCATTCGCCCATCTACCTTCTATTTCCTTGACACAATCCTAGGACGGGTGTCATTAAAACTATATCTTTGGCGGCAAGCAGCCATGTGCCCAGACAAGACTAACCTAACTATCTGCTTACTCGACACCTAACCGACAAGTGACAACCTGATCGATGAGGTGGAGCGGTGGCAAAGTAGTGCGATTCTTGTCGGGCTGGGAGCTTGTCGGGCTTGGAACTTGGTGGGTTTCGCTAGCCTCCCCCCGGCAAGGATCTTGCGGGGTCTTCACATGGATCTTCTATGTTTTTGACCTCAATCTTGGAGATCTTCCTTGTATTCTTGTAATTTGGTCTTGAGTTTGTCTTTAGTTATCCTCTGACAAGCCTTGTTGTCGGGAAAGCTGCTACTGCCTGTGCATAAGTATGGGGTACTAAGGACCCAAATCTTAGTACACTGACAGGAGCTCTCGAGCCTGGCATGCGAGGCATCATTGGGCTAGGCCCAAAACAATGCACAGCCACACGTGGCAGAGAAAACTGCCACAATTTGTCATATTCTTCTCTTCTACTATGCTCCTCCACCATGCGCGTTAAATGCGAGACGTGGGATTGGTGAAATGGGGAGGTTGCTGGAGTAGTGCGCCTGACAAAGTGTTGTCACTTTGAACAGTAAACAGACAGCCCCCGCGCCTTCCTCATAAGAAGGAACCCATGGAGAGCGTTGCTCATTTACCTCTTCCCATTCCAATCTATCATACACCACTGTCTTCTTTCCTTGTCCCTGCCCTTCTATATTCTTCCAAAATCTATTGTTTCGATGGAGAGGGGTAGCGGCTAAGCTCAAGCATCAGTTGTTTCCACGAGGGCTTCCCCTAGAGGCCAAGGGCGTATCTTTGTCATGGCTCCGGGCGCTGGCTCTAGTGTCCATGGAAGAGGTGCAAATCACGATGGTGGAAGGCGCGGCATCCAGAGTTGGGCTGGCCATGGCGGAATTCCCGCCCTTCCACCCCACGTGGAAGCCCACACGACGGAGACGACATATGAGTTCATCATGGAACCGCACCATTGGCCACGCAACTAGCTACAACTTCCAAACCCCTTTGCAAGGGCCACGAAAGACAACTGGCCGTCAGGCCTGTGGCTGCAGGCGGACGTCTGCTGCAATGGCCCCGCTTGGGTGGTGGCCGAAATCTCCCCCAACGACTTCATGTATCTGACATGGGGTGGAAGTCATTCGCTCACTCCCGCAGCCTAGGATGAGGACATCTCCGCCAATTTAGGTATGACGGGTCTGTCATGCTTTTTGTGAAATTCTTTTGGGCCCCCGACAGCAGCTTGGAGTGTTGCGGAAAGCTCGAAAAGCAGCGACGTTAACCCTTCCAGCGATGGTGAAGACGACAACAGCTCCCCAATTGTTAACAGCGAGGGCGGTGATTCTGACTAGGTGTAGATGGATCTTTAGTTGAATCCTGAAGATGAGTAGCGCCCTAGGTACGTTCTTTTCCTTTTGCTCTTGTATCGCGGCCAATGTAACCCTGTGGGGACGTCAGAGAAACATTGTCGGGCACTTTTGACTAAATATCCACTATTTTTCGTGTTTGATGAATGTATGTTGTTTCCTTATTCAGTTTTGTTTTTGCATGATGTACACCCCATGCTATTTTGGAAACTTTCCGGTGCGCACACTTGCCGCAAGCGCTTTGAGGAACGGGTCCTTAGCAGCCTGCTAGAAATGCCGCTGTCGGCAAGGTCCCTTGGCGGTCTCATGCAGCTACATAAATTGTTTAGCGGACTCAAAACAAAATAAGAGCGTAGGTAATCACGACAAGGTTCCTCCGCGCGCATGTTCTCCATACAAAATCCAAAAACGTTCAAGCGAAAGTAGCTCTACAACAAAGAACTTGTTCGAAAAAATTTCAACTTAGCTCTTCTTTGCTATACTTCTTGTCATGGAATGCTATCTTGAACTTCATTTGTTGGTGTCCATACCATCACCCCCCTGGCAAACATGCATGCGAGGCAACCTTCTGTCCTTGGAGAAAAGTAAAGGAGAGAAAATAAAGGTATGGAACCTTGGTAGTTCCTTAACATCCCTACGAGGGAAGCATATCACAACATCACAGGTAAACACATATAATTAAACATGTGAATTGACAAGAGTTGTGAAACACTTAGATTTATTTCAGTATGCATAGGGTTTGTCCCTGGCTTTGTACAAAGGATTACATGTGTTGCCGACAGACTTGTACAAAAGGTGGTTGTCGGGTGGCTGATACGTCTCCAACGTATCTATAATTTTTGATTGTTCCATGCTATTATATTATCTGTTTTGGATGTTTTATATGCATTAATATGCTATTTTATATTATTTTTGGGACTAACCTATTAACCTAGAGCCCAGTGCCAATTCCTGTTTTTTCCCTTATTTTTGAGTTTCACAGAAAAGGAATACCAAACGGAGTCCAAACAGAATGAAACCTTCATGATGAACTTTCTTGGACCAGGAGACAACCAGGAGACTTGGAGATGAAGTCATAGGATCCACGAGGCAGCCACAAGGACGGAGGGCGCGCCTAGGGGGTAGGGCGCGCCCCCCACCCTTGTGGGCCCCCCGTGACCCTCCCGACCTAATTCTTTCGCCTATATATTCCCATATATCCCCAAACCAATAGGGGAATCCACGAGAACACTTTTCCACCGCCACAACCTTTTGTACCCGTGAGATCCCATGTAGGGGCCTTTTCCGGCGTCTTGCCGGAGGGGGATTCGACCATGGAGGGATTCTACATCAACTCTATTGCTCTTTCGATGAAGCGTGAGTAGTTTACCACAGACCTACGGGACCATAGCTAGTAGCAAGATGGCTTCTTCTCACTCTTTGATTCTCAATACCACGTTCTCCTCAATGTTCTTGGAGATTTATTCGATGTAATACTTTTTTGCGGTGTGTTTGTCGAGATCCAATGAATTGTGTATTTATGATCAACTTATCTATTAATATTATTTGAATCTTCTCTGAATTATTATATGCATGATTTGATATCTTTGTAATTCTCTTCGAACTATCGGTTTGGTTTGGCCAACTAGATTGGTTTTTCTAGCAATGGGAGAAGCTCTTAGCTTTGGGTTCAATCTTGCAGTGTCCTTTCCCAGTGACAGTAGGGGCAGCAAGGCACGTATTGTATTGTTTCCATCGAGGATAAAAAGATGGCGTTTTCATCATATTGCTTGAGTTAATTCCTCTACATCATGTCATCTTACTTAATGCATTACTCCGTTCTTTATTAACTTAATACTCTAGATGCATGTTGGATAGCGGTCGGTGTGTGGAGAAATAGTAGTAGATGCGGAATCATTTCAGTCTACTTGACACGGACGTGATGCCTATATTCATGATCATTGCCTTAGATATCGTCATAACTTTGCACTTTCCTATCAATTTTTCTTGGCAGTAATTTGTTCACCCACCGTATTATTTTCTATCTTGAGATAAGCCTCTAGTGAAACCTATGCCCCCCGGGTCTATTTTCCATCATACAAGTTTTTGATCTACTATTCTTGCAATCTTTTACTTTCCGATCTATAATCCAAAAATACCAAACATATTTACTTTATTGTTTATCTATCTCTATCAGATCTCACTTTTGCAAGTAACCGTGAAGGGATTGACAACCCCTTTATCGCATTGGGTGCAAGTTTGTTTGATTGTTTGTGCAGATATTCGGTGATTTGTGCATTTTCTCCTACTGGATTGATAACTTGGTTCTCAAAAAGAGGGAAATACTTATCTCTACTTTGCTGCATCACCCTTTCCTCTTCAAGGGAAAAACCAATGCAAGCTCAAGAAGTAGCAAGAAGAATTTCTGGCACCGTTGCCGGGGAGATCTACGCCAAGTCAAGCATACCAAGTACCCATCATAAACTCTCCTCTCATTTTCATCTCCCCCACTTCTAAAATGATTATCGGAAATATTTGCCTTTTCTTCTCCCCTCTTCCGTTTGTCTTCTTCATTTGCTTTCGGTTTGCTCCTTTGCTAGATAGGTTTGTTGCCATCATGTCTGAATCTGTGGAAGTTATCACTGAAAATCTTGAGGAAAAACTTTGATCTTGTTCTTTGGATCATGAAACTGCAAATCCCCCTAATTACAAAGCAAAAAAAATTCATGTGGGTGATGGTAATATTATTGGAAAAGTGTTATTCACGAGTTCTTTGAGTTTACGTGATCTATGCTTGTTAATAAAAGATCTATTCTTCTTGATACAAATTGTTATGTGGATGCCATTGTTATGCTTGTTGAGAACCTAGAAAGAAAATTTGTGCACATTCATCCTGCTTTGCAAAAAGTGTTTTATGAACTTCCCAACATTAATCATCCTATAGATAAAAAGATTGCCACTATCATTCTTATGTGTGAATTTGATTTTATAATACAAGAAGCTAGGGATATTTTTTCTTTCTATAAAAAGGATGTTGAACACCCTCCAATTGAATGTATCATCCATGACAAAGAAACTATGCGTAGTTTGGAATCTAGGGGTTATTAATCTCATAGTGAAAACCTTAGGAGGAGAGTTCCCTATGCAGAAATCTCTCAATCTTTGTACCTTGAGGCCTATGGGGAATTTGATTGGATTACGAGGGGTATTCATGCATGACTCAATAGAGATTGGTTGAATAAAATGATGAAGGAACCCGTTAGAAACAAGATTTGTGTTCTTTATGATGATATCTATTTTATGATCCTGATTATGGGTTTATGAATGTAAAAATAACTAATCGAAGTCCTTTTCATGATATGAGTTCATCTACTAGAGGGAAAATAAAGGAAAGGATATATTTGTTAAGATGAGTATTCGAGGATTTTATGATAAAAGATTTGCATACCAAAGATGACAATACCTAGATCTATTCATGTTTTTATGCTTGTTGGGAGGCAACCCAATTTTTATTTTTATTCTTTGCTTTTCGTTCCTTTTTTGCTTTGAATAATTCATCTAGCCTCTGGTTAGATAGATATGGTGGACACTCATGGAAGAAACTTGGTTCAAGGGTTTTGGGATGCACAAGTAGTATCTCTACTTAGTACAGAAATTCTGGCTAGCAAAAGATTCTAAAAAGCAAGCACCACATGTTGGAGGATCTATAACAATATAACTTCTATACAAATATACCCAAACATAACTCATCAAGTTGTCTTCCTTGTCCAACTTCAACTAATTTGATCAACTTTTAAAATAATTAATGGGGCTCACAATCATAGAAGATGTCCAAGATAGTATATTTATATGTGAAACCTCTCTTCCTTCAATATTCTTTCATGAATTATTCAAGTGACCAATATTATGTTTGCTAACTTTGAATAACTTTACTACCTATACTTATTATATGTGAATTCATTACTCCCCATGTTACAAGCATATGAAACACATATAATTTCTGATTTATGATATTTAATTCATTCAACCATTTACTCATGGGATATAAGTGAAGCACGAGAGTAAAGGACAAACTACTCCAAAAAGATATAAGTAAAGATAAATGAGTAGTTGAATAATTATGTAGCTATGTGAAGACTCTCTCTTATTAAAGTATTTCAGATCTTAATATTTTATTCAAACAACAAGCAAGTCCTAAAAATGACGCTCCGAACAAAACACATATCATGTGGTGAATAAAAATATAGCTCCAAGTAAAGTTACCGATGAACGAACATGAAAGAGGGGATGTCATCCAGGACATACCCAAGCATAGGCTCTTGGTTGTCCTTGAATATTACCTTGAGGTGCCTTGGGCATCCCCAAGCTTAGGCTCTTGCCACATCTTATTCCATAGTCCATCGAATCTTTACCCAAAACTTGGAAACTTCACGACACAAAACTCAATAGAAAACTCATAAGCTCCGTTAGTATAATAAAGCAAATCACCACTTAGGTACTTTTGTGAACTCATTCGAAATTTATATTGGTGTTATATATACTGTATTCCAACTTCTCCATGGTTCACACCCTACGGTACTACTCATAGATTCATCAAAATAAGCAAACAACGCATGAAAAACAGAATCTGTCAAAACTAGAATAGTCTGTACTAATCTAGAAAGTTTCCATACCTCTGTAACTCCAAAAATTATGAAAAATTAGGACAACATAGACAATTTGTATATCAATCATGTGTAAAAAAGTTCAGATCAAAAGCATGTTCCAATGAATTATCAAAATTCCTGGACTGAGCGCAAAAGTTTATATTTTTGCACAGAATCAAGTCAACTATCATCGACACTATCCCAAAGGCTTTACTTGGCACTTTATTGAAACAAAATCTATAAAACATGATTACTATAGTAGCTTAATCATGTGAACACACAAAAACATTAAGGGTAAATATTTGGTTTTCTCCCAACAAGCGCTTTTCCTTAATGCCTTTTTAGCTAGGCATGATGATGTCAATAATGCTCACATAAAAGATAAGAATTGAAACATAATGGGAGCATCATGAAGAATATGACCGATACATTTAAGTCTAACCCAATTCTTATGCATAGCGATTTTATGAGCAAACAATTTATGGGAACAAGAGTCAACTAGCATAGGAAGGCAAAACAAACAAAACTTCAAGATTTGCAACATAAAGAGAGGAAACTTGATATTATTGCAATTCCTACATGCATATATTCCTCCCTCATAATAATTTTCAGTAGCATCATGAATGAATTCAACCATATAACCACCACATAAAGCATTCGTTTCATGATCCACATGCATACAAATTTTACTACTCTCCACATAAGCAAATTTATTCTCATGAATAGTAGTGGGAGCATCATATGAAACTTGAATACTATAGATTGTTTCAACATTAAAAGAGTAATGTTCAGTAAAAGGATATTCAAAATTATGAAAATAATTATCACTACTTTTTATAACATAAGTATTCTCGCAATAATCATCATAAGTAGAAACTTTGTTCTCATCATAATGGATTGAAACCTCTTCCGAAATAGTGGAATCATTACTAAATAAAGTCATGACCTCTCCAAATCCACTTTTATCATTATAATAAGATTCAACACCCTCCAAAATAGTGGGATCATTACTTCCTAAAGTTGACACTCTTCTAAACCCACTTTCTTCAATATAATCACCATAAATACGAGTCATGCTATCATCATGATAAATTTGCACATCAAAACTTGGGGGACTAAAAATATCATCTTCACTAAACATAGCATCCCTAAGCTTGGGACAAACATTAATTGCTGCAAATAAATTCTCAAGCATGTCATTTTCATCAAACATAGCATCCCCAAGGTTGTGCCTATGCATATCATAAGCATAATCACTTTCATCATTAATAGTACGAATAGCACCAATAGTATAGCAATTATTATCATCACAATTTTCTAGGTTGGTGACAAAAAGATTCTTAAGATTACAAGAAGTATCGTTATTTTCCCAGTCATAATCATCACAATGAGTAATAGGCATAACAAAATCATCCTCCGCATTTATTTTTGATTCATTCTCATGAGGTATAAAATTAATAGGAGCAACATCATTCGGGAGGGATACCTTTTTACCTTTGCTTTTCCTTCTTTCCTTTTTCTTCTTGACATCATGTGTGTGTTTAATCACCTTTTTGGAGCTCCTTATTGATGATATTTGTTGAATAGAAAGCTCCTCCTCGTTACCTGATTCATCATAAGAGAAAGTAGGAGGATATTGGGAAACCTCTTCCTTTCATTAGTATTCTATTCATCTTCTATTTGTTTTCTTGTCTTTAAGTAATTGTCAATATATTGATTCTCAATGCAATTTACAACACAATACATATAAATTAACTCTAGATCAAAATCAAGAAATCTCTTAAGGTTATATTCTGGAATATCCTTAATTATACGTTTCATTTCTTCATATCCCAGAAGAAAACTAAGTTCATTATGATGCGCAAGGGAAATCAATTCATCACAATTTTGGACACGATTCGATCATGAAACAATTTGCACTGTAGATTTAAATGACCATGTACATTGCAAAGTTCACAAGGATGGCGAAAAAATTAAATTTTTCAGCACAAAGATCTAGCCTATCTTGCAACCATTTAGTTTCTAAATACTTATGCCTCTTGCAAAATATATCTTCCATTTTTGGTATGTAACAGCAAACTCTATGCACTCCACAAAAGTTGGCATGCTTATAAGAAACATTTTATCATGACTAGTGCAACTATAATTAGTACTATGGATATTCAAAGAGTTCATACTAACAACATTGCAATCATGCTCATCATTCAAATATTTAGTGCCAAACAATTTATTGACTTCTTCTTCTAGCACTTGAGCACAATTTTCCTTTCCATCATTTTCATGAAAGACATTAAAAAGATGAAGCATATGAGGCAACCTCAATTCCATCTTTTTGTAGTTTTCTTTTATAGACTAAAATAGTGATAAAACAAGAAACTAAAAGATTCAATTACAACATCTAAAGATATACCTTCAAGCACTCACCTCCCTGGCAACGGTGCCAGAAAAGAGCTTGATGTCTACTACGCAACCTTCTTCTTGTAGACTCGTGTTGGGCCTCCAAGCCCAGAGTTTTGTAGGACGGTAGCAAATTTCCATCAAGTGGATGACCTAAGGTTTATCAATCCATGGGAGGCTTAGGATGAAGATGGTCTCTCTCAAACAACAGTGCAACAAAATAACAAAGAGTCTCTTGGGTCCCCAACACACCCAATACAATGGTAAATTGTATAGGTGCAATAGTTCGGCGAAGATATGGTGATACAAGTGTAATATGGATGGTAGATATAGGTTTTTCTAATCTGAAAATATAAAAACAGCAAGGTAGCAAGGGATAAAAGTGAGCAAAAACGGTATCGCAATGCTTGGATAAAAAGGCCTAGGATTCATACTTTCACTAGTGCAAGTTCTCTCAACAATGATAACATAATTGGATCACATAACAATCCCTTAACGTGCAACAAAGTCACTCCAAAGTTCTTATCACAGAGAACATAAGATGAAATTGCTTGTAGGGTACGAAACCACCTCAAAGTTATTCTTTCCGATCAATCCATTGGGCTATTCCTATAAGTGTCACAAACAGCCCTATAGTTCGTAGTAAAATAACACCACATGACACACATCAATTAAACCTCAATGTCACCTAGATACTCCAGTGTCACCACAAGTATATGTGGGTTAATTATACGATATGCATCACACAATCTCAGATTCATAATATTCAATCCAAGACAAAGAACTTCATGGGCATCCCAAGATTTCTACCATAGAAATGAATATGAAAACATGCATCAACCCCTATGCATAGATTACCCCAATGTCACCACGGTAATCCGCAAGTTGATAACCAAAACATACATCAAGTGGATCAACAAAACATCCCATTGTCACCATGTATATCCCATCGCAAGACATACATCAAGTGCTCTCAGATCCAAAGATTCAATCCGACATATAAAAACCTCAAAGAAAAATACTCAATTAATCACAAGGTACAAAGGGAGAAACATCATATGATCCAACTATAATAGCAAAGCTCGCGGTACATCAAGATCGTGCCAAATCAACTACACGAGAGAGAGAGAGAGGGAGAGAGGGAGAGAGAGGGAGGGAGAGAGAGATCAAACACATAGCTACGGGTACATACGCTCAGCCCCTAGGGTAAACTACTCCCTCCTCATCATGGAGAGCGCCGGAGTCATGAAGGTGGCCACCGGTGATGGTTTCCCCCTCCGGCAGGGTGCCGGAATAGGCTCCCAAATGATATTTCGTGGTTACAGAGGCTTGCGGCGGCGGAACTCCCGATCTAGGTTTATTTCTGGGGGTTTCTATATTTTTAGGAATTGTTGGCGTCGAGAACAAGTCAGGGGGGTTCACGAGGAGCCCAGAAGACCGGAGGGCGCACCCTAGGGGGGGCCTCCACCCTTGTGGATGACTTGGGACTCTTCTGGCCCAACTATTTTGCTTCGGGGGCTTCTTCTGGTCCATAAAAAATCATCGTAAATTTTCAGCTCGTTTAGACTCCGTTTTATATTCCTTTTCTACAAAACTTAAAAACAAGGAAAAAACAAAAACTGGCACTGGGCTCTAGGTCAATAGGTTAGTCCCAAAAATAATATAAAATAGCATATAAATGCATATAAATGCATATAAAATATCCAAGATGGATAATATAATAGCATGTAACAATGAAAAATTATAGATATGTTGGAGACGTATCACTCGCGCTACTGCTACTACTGCTCCGTCTCTCGCTCGCACTATGGCTCTGCTCTTGCTGTCAGTCGCGTTGCTACTCTACTCTTGCTTTCATTGTTGTTGCAGCTCTACTCTGCTCTTGATTTCGGTCGCGCTGCTGCTATGCTATTGATCTCATTCGTGTTCCTGCTCCGCTCTTGCTCTCATTCGTGTTGCTGCTCTTCTCTGCTCTTGCTCTCGCTCGCACTGCTACTACTTCTGCTACTGCCGCTACACGACATGCGGCAGCTACAGGAGTTGCTTCTTTAGCACTTGCTCACAATGCTGTTGCACGAGCTTCTCTGTGCTAGTCCGTTCCTTGCTCGAGCGGTTGCTGATTTAGATCACTGCTTCTCTGCTACTAGTGCTCGAACGCCCTCAACTTCTATTGCAGTGCTCTGCTACTAGTTCAATCAGTTTCATTAGTAAAATTAAGTTTCGACAATAAAATTCAGTTTTGACTTTGAAGTTCAGTTTCTTCAGGTAAGTTCGGAGTCAGCAGTATTTACAGCATCCGTGGGAGCGGTCGCAGCATGGCCGATGCATTTTACATCTAGCACTTTTTAGTGATGTATTTTACATCATCTATTGCAGATGCTATTAGACTCCCACTTCAAATTAACGTTTTCCGTCTTGTCCTGATTCAGCCTTGTCGTCGTACACCTCAACGGAGCTGCTCCAATGATGGAACCATCTATCACAGTGGAGCAATACCGTCGGTGCCGTCTCCAGAGGCCTCAGATCTTCTTCGACGCCTCCGACAGTCACACCAGCATCACCATCCTCCACGGCGAACCCAATGATGCTGAGGTTGACAAGGCTACGCCAAAGAGGTTGTACACTCATCACATCACTTTGTTACTCTACATTAGTGTTGATCCCTCAGGGATCCTTTGGTTCAAAGCAGTTGCAAATCTAGAAAGAAATGAACCGTGGTCACAAAGTTAACAGGGAGAAAACTAAATGCTCTTTTGAACCACAATTTGAATCGGTTTAGCAAGATAGCCTTTATATGATATTCATGCGGACCAAATAAGCTCACAAATATTTCGAGGGCAGGCTTCTGCCTATTGAAGACTGCCTACTAGAATCGCCACTGGTTCAAACAAAAAGTAAAGGGAAACATAGGAATTGGAAACTTTACTATGGTACTACTATTCGTGCATTTGGTTAGAAGGAATGGACCAAAGCAAAACTGGAGGATTTTTTCCTTTGGCATCTCTTTCAAAGAGAAAATGTAGCAATTTTAATATCCACTTGGGCATCCTATTGAAATTACTATGCAGGAAGAACAGGACTAAGTGCATTACTGGCATAATACGATTCTTATTTTACATTTTCATGTGGTTTGACTTTAATTTGACCATGTTTCTCCATTCATGTGTTCTTCTAATTCATGTGAACCAAATACCCAGGTTGACATAAATCCTTTGTTTGCAAATGCTCTGCTTTGCACGTCCATTCCTCTCCTATTTGATGCGGAGCATCCTACGGACAACACCATGTCAAGAGTCCGTTCGACAAGTAACACGTGTGACATCGACTTCACATACATAAAGGTGAATCATCTCCTTTACACGTGCTCACTTGACCCCTTCGAGGATGGTATACTACTTGACACTTCTCACATGTGCATGCATAGGTATTATTGGAGCACCACGGACGATGAGGAGCAGTGCGAGCACAAGAGTACAATTACACCATCCGCGAGGGAAGTGTGGAAGAGAAGGAAGAAGAAGCATGCACAAGCTCCTGGAAAGCCCGGAATGTTCGGCCGCCTACCCGGAACTTCCGACGCCTGGAACTTCCGGCCCTGCTACGCCGAAGCCCTCCAGAGCGTGCCAACTCTCTAGATAGCCCGGACCTTTGCCCGGAACCTCCGGTGCCCGGACCTTCCGACCGTCCCCGGAACTTCCGACCCTGCCTGTGCACAGACACTCGGGCCGAATCCCATGTACCCTTTTGCCCCTCAATTACCTGTTCGTGGCTACCACTATATATACACACACCCTCCTCCATTCTAGGGTTAGCATAGGTTTAGCTCATTTTAGAGATAGAGCTTTGCTCATCCATGTGGTTCTCCTCCATTGAGATACTGTGGCCTCTACGAAGAACATCCATGCTTGGATTCAAGACCCCTCACGGGAAGACCCTCGTGGACTCAAGGCCTCCTCACGGAGATGAACTAGTTACCGTTTGTATCACCTTTTGTTGACTTTGGATTGCGTATCTCTCTTTGTGTTCATGTATCTAGCACACGTGTGATCGTTTCTCGTTGATTTGAGTGATTCCTCTCATTTCCCCTCGTGTTCTTCGTGTTCGTTGTGGGATCCCCTCCATTTTGTGGAACATCGGCCTTAGGGTTTCCACCCTACATCATCTTGGTCTCATGAGCCATGTTGATCACGAATTTAGAGCCCCATACCCCTTGTTTTCTAGCCTAATTTTGTTGATTTCGTCCTATATTTGAAAATCCACACCAAAAATAGCCCCGATTTTTTTTGATTTGTTGGTTTTGATGATGTTTTGTTGATTTTGATCCATTGGTTTGTTGTGTTTCAAGTGGATATAGCCTTCCCCATATTTTCCCCACTTTCCATCCACAAAAACATCTCAATTTTGACCTTGGAAATCGAGTTTTCCGCCCCCACTGTCATATCTGGAATTTAGGGTTCGTCCCGGAAGAAATTCCATGACCCCCGGAACTTCCGCGCCCCGAAACTTCCGTCCATACCCCGGAACTTCCGGCCTAACTAAAGAGTTTACCCAAAATCCCTTGGCTTCCGCGATACTTTTTCCGCGACCCCTGGAACTTCCGGCCTAACCAGAGACTTTATCCGAAATTTCAGCATCAGCCTCTTTCACCGTTTTGGTCACAACTTTTCGCTTTGAACTCCGATTTGAATGTTCCTTGGCTCGTTTTGAAGCTATCGACATGCCCAAGGTCCTCACATTGGTTTCACCACCTTTTGACTCCATCTAATATTTGGGACTTTGGCATCTTTGCATAGGGCCTTCACCACATCATCTGCATTACCACCGCCGACTTCCGCAACCTAACCCATTTTGTCCACCATAGCATTAGTGGTTGCTTGAGTAGTGATTCGAGTCTCCTAAGGTGTTTCGGCTACTTAGGGACTGTTACTTATTCATCAACCACCACTGTAACTTCCTCATAACCTTGCCCACCATACACTTCCGCCACCTCAACTTAACCCAATTTTGTTTGAGCTTGTTTGAGTGTTGGTTTGTGTCTCCAAAGGTGTTTCGGCTACTTAGGGACCGTGACTTCAACTCCGACAAGGTGTATAGCCCCACCATACCCTTCCGCCACATTAACCATTTTGACCGGGTTTCCACCAATACTTCCGCAACCACCACCACTCTTTTGCTACCACCATTTGACATTTGCCTTTAAGATTTTGAGTTCACGGTTTTTCTGTTTCCTAAGTTGTTCCGGCTAATTAGGGACGGGTCTACATCATCTTCGTATCTACATCAAGAACACAACCACTCATCATCACCACGGACGGTAACCTCCATATCATCTTGGTACCGTGGTATCCCGTCATTGTACATTCTTGCCATTGCATTGATAGCCCCTAGCGCATTGCCTATCGAGACTAGCCATTGAGTATTGCTGGCAACATTACTTGTGCACATTAGTGATCATCGATCTACACCTTCCTTTGCATACGTACCATATCATATTGGTATCATCTTGGTATCATATCATCTCTTGTGTAACAAGTTTATTCCCGCATATACACAATTGTCACTACTAGAATCAGAAGATTTGTCGTCTGCCACCTCTTTGCCGTGTGCTAACGGATGGCAAAGAATGTCATTGCCATCAATCACGAGAAAACGGACGGAAAAGTGGCAGCAGACGGCAAAGTAATGTTTTGCCATCAGCCATTATTTTGCCGTCCGCAAGCGGACGGCAAAGCTTCTTTGTCATCTGCGAGCAGACAGCAAAGAGGGTGTTTAGCCCACTAGCTATTAAGCCCTAACGGGCTCCCTCTTTGCCATCCGCCAGCAGACGACAAAGAGGTCGTTGCCATCAGCTTGCGGATGGCAAAGGCGACACAGACGACAACACATCAAAATAAGATAACGGCCCGCACACCCGCCGTTGCCATCTCTCTTTCTCCTCCTCTCCTCTCTGCCCAACGAGATCCGTGCCGCCCGTCGCCCCCACCGGCCCACCATCTCTCCGTTGCTGCCCCCTCCCTGCCTTTCCACCCCCCTCCCGAGCCTCCCCGCCGCAGCCACCGGTGGACCGCCCCCGAGGAGCGCCGCCCGTCGCCGCCCCCTCCTCGCCCCAATTCCACCGTGCCCCATCGCCGCCCCCTCACCCATCACCGCCCCCACGGTGAGCCCCT
>NC_041383.1:324155488-324156105 GCF_002162155.2 Triticum dicoccoides | reverse complement strand
TGCCACCCTGTTTATATATATATATATATTTTTTCTGTTTTTTAGTTTAGTTAGTTTTTAGGTTCAATTAATTAAGGTTTTTTAGTTAAGTTTTAGGTTTAATTTGTTTAGGCTATTTAGTTTAGGTTTAATTTGTTTAGGTTATTTAGTTCAGTTAGTTTAGGTTTAATTAGTTCAGGTTATTTAGTTTAGGTTGAATTTGTTTAGGTTAATTAGTTTAGTTAGTTTAGGTTATTTAGTTTAGTTAGTTTAAGTTTAATTAGTTTAGGTTATTTAGTTTAGGTTTAGTTTGTTTAGGTTAATTAGTTTAATTAATTAGGTTATTTAGTTTACTTACTTTAGGTTGTTTAGTTTAGTTAGTTTAGATTTAATTGGTTTTGGTTTTCTAGTTTAGTTAGTTTAGGTTTAACCAGTCTAGGTTATTAGTTTAATTAGTTTAGGTTTTTTAGTTTAGTGTCGAGGGTCAAGGGGTCGAGGTGTCGGGAGTGTCGTGCCGAGGGTCGAGGGGGCGGGGTGTCAGGGTGTCGTGTCGAGGGTCGAGGTGTCGGGGTGTCGTGTCGATGATCGAGGGGTCGGGTTGTCATGTCGAGGGGTCGGGGTGTCAGGGGTGTCATGTC
>NC_041383.1:324129334-324155023 GCF_002162155.2 Triticum dicoccoides | reverse complement strand
GTGTCGTGTCGAGGGGTCGGGGTGTCGGGGGTGTCATGTCGAGGGTCGAGGGGTAGGGGTGTCAGGGTGTCGTGTCGAGGGTCGAGGGGTCGGGGTGTCGTGTCGAGGGTCAAGGGGTCGGCGAGTCGTGTCGAGGGAATTAGGGGCTGGCCTATTTGGCAGATTTGCCGTCAGCCAGCAGACGGCAAAGGCCTTTGCATCTTTGTCGTCTGCTGGCTGACGGCAAAGCACGCCCTTAACCACGTAACGGACCTGAACTGTCACGTGTGCCATCCAAGCTCTTTGCTGTCTGTCAGCGGACGTCAAAGCCTTCTTCATATTTGCCGTCCGCCAGCAGACAGCAAAGAGGCATTTACCGTAGCCTATTCAGCCGGACATGTTGTCATCTACTGGCTGATGGCAAAGGTCTTTGCTGTCCGCCATGTGTGCCTTTGCCGTCAGCCGTGGCGGACGACAAAGTTCCTGATTCCAGTAGTGTGTTATCTTGGTTTGTGCATTCCGCATAGTGGCCACAAAAAAATAGAAAGAGAATAAGATCTTAAGCAAAGAAAAAGATTGAACAAAGAGCTTGTAAGCAATAGCCATAGCATTGCCACATTGGACATCATATACCATCATTGATCATCTTGGATCATCGTGTGCGAAACATCGGGAACCATACATACATAACATACTTGGAATAGAATGTCGATACATTTTGCATCTTACAGGTTGTGCACAAGTTTCGTATCCGCCTATTGAGCAATCATGCTAGCGTCTCTCTGGAGTTGTGCAACACGAGAGTTTTTCGTGGATTCCACATTTTGTTCTCATTCCTTGGTTGCACGACCCCATCTATCTATCCGTGTGTGTGTGTGTGTGTTTCCGTGTGCCACTGTCATGGGAAACCACGGCCACATATGGGGCCATGAGCCCCTTTTGGTTGGGGGGGGGATGGGCATGTTGCACAAAGAATAGAGAAGCATAACACAACATGACAAAGATCACATGGGTAGTTTTTACCCAGGTTCGAGCCGCCGCGAGGCGTAAAACCCTACTCCTGCTTTGGTGGATTGATGGTGGATAATGGTGGAGAACATGGCACTCTTGCCCAACACAGTTGCCTCGGGGCGAGAGTAGCTACGCGTGTATGAATGTGCGAGGGTCCAAATCCTTTCTATGGTTGCCATGGGCCTCCTTTTATAGATCAAGGGGTCATCCTAGTGGCAAATCGGTCTTTACATACTGATTAGATAGCAAACAGTGCTATCATACTGAACTCTGCAAACGGATAGAGTGCATTAAATGCGCCGCTTAGTGTCATATCACAGCGTGGCCGGCAAACCTTGTCGGGCTGTTTTGCCAGCTTTGTGCCTGCTTTCTTGACACGTCTCTGGACAGGTGTCATATGGAGGTATTTTCTGTAGGATGTGGCTTCCATGTGGCACGAAGCAGCCACTTAGTCATTTAGGAGCTTGACACCGCACCGATCGATGACTTGCGTCGCTGTGAGGTGGTGCGGTTTGCCTCCGCAAGTCCCGGCAGGCCTGCCGGGATGATCTGGAGGCTTACTTCCGGGGCAACCCCATCCTTTGCCAGGCTCGCCTGCCCAGCAAGGGAGGTTTTTCCCTTAGTGATATCTTGCCTTCTCTTGTTTGACTTGGTCTTCTCGACCAAGTCTCTGATTCCTCAAAAGAGCTGATCCCTTCATGCTTGATCTGATCTTGGTGTTCTAATCTTGTTCTTAGGCATGTGCACCATCTGCGCAATGGACCCAGGGTTTGTTTCACCGACAAGAGCCCCCGGGCCTGGCCCGAACGCGCTATCGGGCCTCGTCGAGGTAGGTCCTAACCAATGCATAGGCAGGAGCGTAGCAGTGGCTCGCCATTTTGAGATCTTCTTCCCTTCTTCATTAACCTGAGCCCAGGTCAGTTTCCGGTTCTCCCGCGCGACATGTTATGCCAATTGTAGTGGGGCCACTCTTGTAATGGCCCGTGGATGACTTTAATGCATGGGTGAGTAACTACCAATTCACTCTTCCCACCACGGCATTATCCTTAGCCACGTATGATGCATCCATAAAATGGGGTAGGTAACAGAGGCACGTGGTGCGGGACAACATCAAGGCAGGAGGCCCGACCTTCATGCACTACAGATATCAGGCACTTTGCTGTCGGCCATGGCTGACAGCAAAGGCATGCCTGGCGGACGGCAAAGGCCTTTGCTATCAGCCAGCAGACGGCACCACATCCGGCTGAATGAACTACGGCAAAGGGCACGTAGCCGTCTGCTGGTAGACGGAAAAGATGCAAAGGTCTTTGTCGTCTGCTAGTAGATGGCAAAGGGCATGGACAACAGAGGTTAGGGTTAAGTCCATTAAGGGGTTAATGTCGTGCTTTGTCGTTTGCTGGCAGACAGGAAAGACCTCTGCATCTTTGTCGTCTGCCAGTAGATGGCAAAGTGCCTAAATAGGCCAGCCCAGGTGCCCCCCCCCCCCAGGTAGTTGTCACGTGGCTTGCTATGTCGTCTGCTGGTAGACGGCAAAGATGTAAAGGTCTTTGAAGTCTTCCAGCATTGACAAAGCAACCATATAG
This sequence comes from Triticum dicoccoides, assembly GCF_002162155.2. Classification (NCBI taxonomy): domain Eukaryota; kingdom Viridiplantae; phylum Streptophyta; class Magnoliopsida; order Poales; family Poaceae; genus Triticum; species Triticum dicoccoides. Next base: position 324,152,450 of record NC_041383.1, on the reverse strand, counting down.
GCCAGCCCTATGCCCCAGGTTGCACAAGTAGCTGCCACGTTGCAGCTTTGTCGTTCGCTGGCAAACGACAAACCTCTTTGTCGTCTGCCAGCAGACATCGAAGTGCGTGTATTGCCCCTGTTTTTTCTATTTTTTTCTTAAGTTCAATCAATTTCACATATACATACCAAATCTGCAAGCTTCCGTGATCTAAAGCAAATCTGCAAATTGGGAAAGAAGAAAGTTAGAAGAAGAAGAAGAAGAAGAAGAAGAAGAAATGTTTCTCTCTTTCTTTTTCTCCTCTTCTTTATCTTCTTCTTCTTCTAACTAAGGTAACCTAGGTAATTGTGCCATTTTTAGCTAACTAAGCATATTAAGTCATTTTGGAGGAAAAAATGCTAAGTGCGGGTCATTTTAGAGCTAATCTAGGTAAATAGGTCATTTGGAGCTAAGTAAGGTTATTATGTCATTTTTTCAAGGACAATAACCTAAGTATATGTCATTTTGGAGCTAAACCAAGGTTATTATGCCATTTTTGACCTAAGTATGCTAAGTATGTCATAAATGAACTAAAGAAGCTAAATATAGGTCATTTTTAGCTAACCTAGGTAGTTATGCCATTTTTGAGCCAACTAAGCCTATTTATTCATTTTGGAGGACAAAATGGTAAGTGTAGGTCATTATAGAGCTATCATAGTTAACATCGGTCATTTTGGAGCTAGGTAAGGTTATTTTGTCATTTTGGAGGAAAATAAACTAATTATATGACTGTTTGGAGCCAAACCAAGGTTATTATGCCACTTTTGACGTAAATATTCTAAGTATGTCATAAATGAACTAAAGAAGCTAAGTATAGGTCATTTTTGAGCTAACCTAGGTAGTTATGCCGTTTTTGAGCTAACTAAGCCTATTTATTCATTTTGGAGGACAAAATGGTAAGTGTAGGTCATTTTAGAGCTATCCTAGTTAAAATCGGTCATTTTGGAGCTAGGTACGGTTATTTTGTCATTTTGGAGGAAAATAAACTAATTATATGACAGTTTGGAGCTAAACCAAGGTTATTATGCCATTTTTTTTACCTAAGTAAGGTAATTATGTCATAAATGAACTAGCTAACCTATGTATAGATCATTATTGAGCTATCTTAGGTAGTTATGCCATTTTTAGCTAACTAAGCATATTAAGTCATTTTGGTGGAAAAAATGCTAACTATAGGTCATTTTATAGCTATCCTAGGTAAAATATGTCATTTTGGAGCTAAGTAATGTTATTATGTCAATTTTGAGAAAAATAAGCTAAGTATAGGTCATTTATTAAGCTAAGTATGCATTTGTTAAGCAAAACACTTGGGAAAACTTACCATCATCACGGACGTGAAGGACCGCTCGGGCTTGCGCCAGTGGCAGACGGAGAAGGATCGGTCGATGCTTGTTGGGAGGCATGCTGGAGCAAAGATCATTTGCCATGTGTCGTTAGCATGATGCAACTCAAATGTGAATACTAGTAACTAATGACCATTCAAATGAAACTCACCGTGGGCGCTAATACCAATCTGGGGCATCGGTGGAGGGGTCTGACCGTTGCTCTGGCACACAGACTGCAGATTTTGTTTTCACGAGTCAGTCATATTAGTTAGTACTGAAACAGACATTACGTGCATGATTTGGCTAATATGCAGGAGAAACTTACCACGAGGAGCTCGTATAGGGCCCGGTGAGATGCGCCGGTCCGGTTCCTCTCCTCCTCTAACAGCCTAGCCATCCTCTCCTCCGTGTCCCTCTCCCTCTCCGTCGCCTGCCTGTTTGCGTCCGCCAAAAGCTCCTTGGCCCTAGCCTCGATGGCGAGCTCCATTGGTCGTGGACAGGGCCTAAATTGGATACATTTGTTTTGCTTACAAATGAAGGGCCTAGCTTGGAGAAGGATGAACATTGGAGCAGGAACAAGCATGGAGAGGACGGCATGCGCAAGGGGAACAAGAACAGAGTTACAAGTGATGATTTCAGGACGTTGAAGCCACCATAATGAGTGCATGAAGCCTTGGACGAAATATACAAGATGCTACTTCATAATTTTCGTCCACATGCTATTCTAGGTGACACGTCACCTTATTATTGGGCCAGGCCCATGTAATTTTGAAATACTGGGTTATAGGCTGTTTTTAGAGTCCGTATGTGTGGGGAAACAAGAGTTAGGGTTGGTTTCGGACCCCTCCATCACGGGCCACGAAATTCCCCCCTCTTCCTCCATATATACAACCCTTAGGGCATCATTTAGACTTTGGGGTTTTGTTTAGATTAAAAGTTTGTCATAACTGCAACTTCGCGTACTTCATTTGTGTTCAATGACCAGACCAAGACGTCACAGAACCCCATCTTGATCAATAAAGCTTTCATCTTATATTTGCAATATCCAGATTGCAATCTCAGTTTCTTGCTTGTTCTTAGTTTGCTCTTAGGAAATCGACCCTCGAGGTCAGGTTGATCGTGCTCCAGTGTGGTCAATAACCTCTCGGAGTTGGTTTAGCGATTGCTAAGGCGCGATGTCCTCGCACGTACGTAGTCGGATCGTCAAAATCTACTCCTCTGAAACGATAATCACCATCTCATTGAAAGACAGGACACCTTTGCCTCTATCACCTTGGCCTTCTTGTATGGGGCAGTATGGGCCACGGCATAGAGGACGAAAACCCCTGGCACCTCCTTCTTCTTGTGTCACACCTAAGAGAGAGGAACAAAATATTAGTTAAGGGCTAAAGCTAGCATGAATAATGAAATTGTATGAATCGTGAAGCAAACCACATACCCAATTATCCTACACTCAAACAGGTTGGAGCTCCCTTGATGGTGTGGCACACCTTGCATTTGGGCATGCTTATCCTTGGCCTTGTTGTGGACGGCAAGCCATTGGGGAGAGCATCACTCATCCACCAATGACTCCCAATAGTCCATCCTATCCGCACACCATCTTGGGGGCACCTAAGTTAGTCAAGAGAAATTTCAGCGCTACACCTATGAATCAAATCAAGAAAACTAAATACAAAGCCTTAAAAACTGGTAATTGCCTTCATGTATTTCTCCTTACTTAGAAACTTGACGCGACGCTTCGTCTTGAACCTCTTAATACCAGTCGAGGCGTAGTAGTCTCGAACTATGACGCCCGGAACCGACGCTCCAAAGGCCTTCTATTTATTTCATTGTTGCTGCGTGTTTTATTTGCTTGTTGCATTTCATCATGGCATCATTTGCATTGCATCGGTAGTCCTCCGCTGCCGCCATCATCTCCCACCTCGGTATCCTCCCATTCCTCCATGTTGAGTATCATGATTATTAGGAAAGACGAGATAGACTATGATTTGTTCTGGCTTGTCTTGTACTCCAAGTTGATCATTGTACTCCTATATATATGCCCACGAGGCTCAAGCAATATGACAACTATTCCACCAAATCATTCTCTCCCTTCTAACATGTTATCAGCCTAATCGATCCTAAACCCTAGCCGTCGCCGCATCCGCACCCGCGCGCCGCCCCCGGGACGGTCGGCCTCCATGAATGCCGCCGAGGGTCGCGCCGCCTGTACCTAGGGTTCGTCCGCCGGCCGTATTAGCTGGCTGCCCTAGAGAGTCTTTTTCCCGATCCCTTGATCCGGGTTTCTCTCTCTTGCCGGTCGATTTTCTCGGCGTCTACTTTTTGGTTTTCTGATCCACTGGATCGGTTTGCGTCGCCCACCACCGCTGTTGACCCCCATGCGCCTCTACTCCGACACCGGCATGACCGAACGGCCCCTTCACTGACCCAGCGGCCCCTCACGACCGTCGTCCGCGCACTGCCCCCGCCCGTCGATCTACACCAGCCGTCACCGCCTTGCTCCGACCGGGACACCTGCATCGCCCCGACCCGGCGGCCTCGCTCCATGCGACGGTAGATCATAGCCGCCATTCGCGCGCTGGCCCGCCCATCGATCGACGTCACCTGCCCCCGCCGTGTCTGCACGGTGGCCTGGCGGTCTACCTCGTCGGCCTCGTCCTCGGCTGCGTCATGCTTGTGGGATGCCTCAACTCGGGCGCAGCTGCTCTGTTGGTCGCTCGGGCCTCACTGTCCGGGTGCCGGTGCTGACATGCTCATCCACACGACGTCCCACGCCGTCCGTCATTGCCGGCCTCATCCCGGACTCCGCCGCCACCACGTCTCCAACGAGCGGCGTCCCAAACCTCGCGCGCGATCGACTTGATCACCCCCTCGCCTCTGCAATCCACCCCATCTATGCCGCGTGACCAACCTAGCCCGTCGGTTGCGCGCGGCTCTGCAGGTCCCGTGAATATTGTCCCCGAGTTTAGCGTGCCCCTCCGCCGATCGAGCAACGGGCTGCCGCTACGTCGCCCCGTCTGGCCGCAGCGCCGCCGCCCCGTCATTCTCCTCGTGGCTGCATCGACTCGTGCATCGCCGCTGCGTCGCCCCTACGGGTCGTAGTGCCACGATAGGCGATCCCAGCCGCCGCCCCGAGGCCGTCCCCGCGGTTGCACCGTCCCACGCTCCGCCACTGCATCGCCCCTTTGGGCCGTAGCACCGCGGCCCGCGGTCCCCGCCGCCGCCCCAAGGTCTTCCTGTCGTCGCCCCGACCTGCCCGCCGCCACTGCATCACCCTTCGGGCTGTAGCGGCGTGGCCCGCGGTCCACTCCGCCGTCACGATGCGTCGACCTCCCGTGGTACGCGCCGCGCCATCTCCCTTGGCGCGGGAACGCCATTGTCTGTACCGGTCTTCGTCACACTGTCAGGGTTCTTCGCCTACTTTGAGCATCCCCGCCGTGCTCCTAATCTTGCCTCCGCCACCGTCAGGCCGCCGGTGCTACTCTTCTTCGGCCGTCGCTGCCGCTACCCCCATAGCCACCACAGCCGCGCGTTCACCCCCTCTGTTGTCGTCCAGCACCAGCCCGTCGCCAGCGTCGCCGTCATCTACCCCGACCGCTTCATCTACTTCAACAACCGCAGGCGACATTGGCCCCATGCCGATTGGTGCCGCAACCGTCGTCGAGTCCTTATCTGCTGGCCTCTCCGACTTCTTCGACATGGCGTACAGCTCGTGCAGGTCCCAGTCTACGCATGCCCGGTGCTGGCAACACCGCCGTGTGCCTTCGTCCACGACGTGTCCCCGGGTCTGGCAGGCCTGGTGCGGCGCTTCATCAACTTCGTCTTTGTCCATCTACGCATGCCCGGTGCTGGCAACACCGACGCATGCCTTCGTCTACGATGTGTCCCCGTGATTGGCAACCCCGACGTGACGCGTCGTCAACATCGTCTACTTCCTGGCGCACGCCCATGACTAACTCGGCGCCTCCTTGCGCCCGCGGATCCACGGTGACTTCCTCGAAACCGGCTACCCCGACTCGACATCGACCACGGAATTCTTCGCACGGCTACCTCGACCACGACTCCACCACCCACGCTCTCGGCTACATCGACAAACGGCACAAAGGGCTACCGCCTACTTGAGCAACCTCGTCGGTTTTCACTCCAACCACGACTCTGCGATGCATCGACCGTTACGACTATGGGGGGTGTCCGTTAGTTTGCCTTCAGATTCTTCTCCAGTCTCATCGTATGCGTCACTACCGTTGTGACTGCGGGGAATGTTGAGTATCGTGATTATCAGAAAAGACGAGATAGACTAGGATTTGTTCTGGCTTGTCTTGTACTCAAAATAAATCATTGTACTCCTATATATATACCAACGAGGCTCAAGCAATACGACAACTATTGCACCAAATCTCTCTCTCCCTTCTAACGCTCCACACGCACACGCAGCAACCAGTGTTGGATCCCGCCCCAAACCAGCTTCTGCCCAAGCCTCCGCCGACGTGCGACATGAGCAGCCAGCGTCCGTGACCTGTCTGCTTCACACCGAGACCGGAGCCTCCTCCCGCGACCTCCCGCAGGCCCATGCGTGTGCCCCTGGACACCTCAAGCCGGAGCTCGCCAGCCGCATCGATCTGCCACGAGCAGCAGCAGAGCAGATGAGCTCCACTTCCATTCACCCTTCCCTTCCTTCCCCCTGTTCCTTCCCTCTCCCCTCACATCTCGTTCCCTCTCTCTGTTTTCCTCGCAGGAGCCCACCATGGGGGAACTTCAAGCAGCTTCGCCCCGGCCCTCCCACTCCTTGATCTCCCCCAAGACCGGCCGGATCCATCTTCTCTCGCCTGTATCCACCCGTCCGCTCCATCCCGCTGCTCGCCGGAGCCCCACGCATCTCCGTCATTGTCGTTGACTGCGTGCGGACACAGCCCCTGCGTCCTCTGCTGCCTCCTCGAACGAGAGCCTCGCCCGCACTCCTCTTCCCCGCGCCATGGACCCGTGCCCAGCCTTCCTTCCCTGTGCCGTTCCTCGCGCGCTAGACCTCCCCAACCTCGCTGGAGCCCCGCAGGTCACCAACCCTTCCTCTCCTTCGGTTCTTCCTTTGTTGTTCTCTCGCTCACATCTCTCTCGACTTCTCTCTCTGTCTTCGCTGCAGCTAGCAGCCTTGACCACCGATTGGAGATGCCTCACCTGCCTTGCTCGCGCCCGGCTCCAGCCGCTGCTGCCCTACCGACCTCCGCCTGTCGCGCGATCCCGCTGAAGCCGCGCCAAGTTCTGCCGCTGCCCTGCATTGGTGCGTCTCGGTGATCCAGTGGTGCCCCATCCCCTTGTTCGCCCCTGCACGCGCCCCGTTGACCGTGCCAGAGCAGCAGCACCTCGTCCACTCGTCGTCTTCGCCGCCCGTGGGCCTCCCCTGCCCCACGTCCTACATCCGCCCCCAGCCGGCCTCACCTCACCTCCGAACTGGGCCATGGCCAATGGTGAGAAACCCCCCGGCCTCCCCTATGCACTTATGGGCCTGCCAGTTTCGGCCTGTTGCATTTTTTTCCTGCCTCTGCGAATTTGCTAATCAACCGGATAGCTGCAGTTTTTACAAAAAAAATCCCTTAAGTTCATGCATTAATAACTTCATAAACATGCATCGGAATTAAACAAACTTTACATGTAAAATGCCTAGAATTTCATCTAGTTTAGTAATTTGCAACTCTCATGTTTAAAATGTTTAAATTTCTATTTGCATTTAGTTTTCCATAAATGACATGTTAAAATGATTTATTTCATAATTAAATAACCGTAGCTCCGAATTAAATAAGCTTTATATTTAAATGGGGTAGAAAAATGCATAGATTAACATAATGCATTTTATTTTCCTATTTAACAACTCTAAATATGGTTTAGGGAAGAACAGTATCAAATTCAAATATGCACATGAGGATTTTCCGGAATTATTGTTTGTTATTTCCGCCCTCATTTAAACTTGCTTAGATAGGTAGCTTTGTCTTGTCTCAACTCTTGCCATTTTAACCAACTTTTAAACTTGTTGTGTACATAACCGGGATCAAACTAAATATTTGAATGTGGTGTTTCGTATGCAACTAGTTGCATATTGAGCTCCTCTTAATTTGTAGCATTATTTGTTGCACTTTCCTATGTCATGCATATTTAAACTTGACATTTATCATACTTGTTTGTGCATCATGCCATGTTTATGCTTGTGCATTTATCATGTTGTTTTCTTCTTTTGGGTGTTGCTTCTTAGTTCTGATGATGTTGCGGTTGTGAGGATTTGTTCGACTACTCCCGTTCGTCTACTTCATTGACTCGTTCTCCTTCCTAGCAGGATCCCATGCAAGATGATCACTAATGTTAAGGCATGTCTCTCTCTAAGGAGTTTTGGTGATTGATGACAATGCTTTTGCAGACTAATGTGTACGTTGAGTATTTCAGAGATTCATTCATTGGTATGAGACGATTCCTTCCCCTCAGAGTTTTAAGTGAAGACGGCGTAGTTTCTCTCGTTTCGGTTTTGGTGGACTTGATTCAAAGGAGTCACTGTACTATCAAGAGGGGGTTCGCATTGAAAAAGGTTAGGGTGGAATCAACACATAGACATCTCCTTTGCACCCATTGGTCCTTCCCGCTTCAATGGAGGATCTTTCATTGCCTCTTTTTGTGAGCTTGTTATAGTCCTAGTGGTAGTACTACTGCTCCCAGTGGAAGTATCGCTCAAGAGCCACAAGTGGAAGTACCACTTGGTAGCGGTAGTACCGCACTGGCGGTAGTATCGCTGCCCAGTGGTAGTAGCGCCAGTGGCCTCTCAGCCGTAGTGCCGCTGAGGTGTTGTGCTACTACCGTCTCGACTCGAAGTGTCGCCTCTTGTGTCGGGTTTTGCGGCACTAGCAGCGGCAGTAAAGGCAGTAGTACCGCCCCTACCACCGCTGCTAGTATCGCCCTGGGTCTAGATCTCGTTCTGCCTCAGGTCTCTCCCTGTCTACACGGTAGTACCATGAGGGGGAGCTGTAGTACCACTGCTCCCAGCAGTTGTACTGCTACCCCCAGCGGTAGTGCCGCTCTATGCGGGCTGAATGAGGGGTACCGGTTGGTTTTCTTCTCCAACTATAAAAGGAGGTCTTCTTCTCCAAGTTGATTTACTGATGAGGACATGATTACCATTATTACACCCACAGCCCCTGCTGCTATACATATTGGACCAATTACTAGAGCTTGCGCACGCCAACTAAATTACCAGGTACTTTCATTTCTTGGTAATGATTCTAATGTTCATGAGAATATGATGCTGCCTAAATTAGATACATTTGTTTTGCTTACAAATGAAGGGCCTAGCTTGGAGAAGGATGAACATTGGAGCAAGAACAAGCATGGAGATGATGGAATGCGCAAGGGGAACAAGAACGGAGTTCCAAGTGATGATTTCAGGGCTTTGAAGCAACCATAACGAGTGCATGAAGCCTTGCACAAAATATACAAGATGCCACTTCATAAATTTCGTCCAGAGGCTATTCTAGGTGCCGCGTCACCTTTTTATTGGGCTAGGCCCATGTAATTTCGAAATATATAAGTATAGGCTATTTTTAGAGTCCGTATGTGTGAGGAAACAAGAGATAGGGTTGGCTTCGGACCCCTCCACCAAGGGCCACGAAATTTCCCCCCTCTTCCTCCATATATACAGCCCTTAGGGCATCGTTTAGACTTTGGGTTTTGTTTACATTAAAAGTTCGCCATAGCTGCAACTTCGTGTACTTCGTTTGTGTTCAATGACCAGACAAAGGCGTCACTGAACCCCACCTTCATTAATAAAGCTTTCCTCTGTAATTCGCAATATCCATATTGCAATCTTAGTTTCTTGCTTATTCTTCGTTTGCTTGCAGGAAATAGACCTTCGTGGTCAGGTTGATCGTGCTCCGGCGTGGTCAACAACCTCTCGGAGTTGGTTTAGCGATTGCTAAGGCGCGACGTCCTCGCACGTTCGTAGTCGGATCGTCAAAGTTGACTTACACCAAATGAATAGCCACCATCTCATCGAAAGACGGAAACTTTTGTCTCTATCAAGTGGTATCAGATTTTAGGTTACTCGGTGATATTTTGCAGTTTTTCGTAGTTTAGATCGATTCTTTTTCTTTATACCTATAGTCCACGAAAAAGCCAAAAATAATAATTTAGGGTTAGTTCATCCTATCCGAACCAATCTGAGCCTTTGCATAATCTTTTCTGTATTTGCTTTGTTGAATTTGCGGTTGCATCGTCATGTCAAGTTGCTGGTCTTAGCATCTACTCCTTTAGAGTTTCGAGTTCTGTTCACAAGTTGTCACGTCGCCTCTGCCATATATCACCACCGCATCATCATCATCATTGCTGCTGCCATATACCACCATCGCACCAACTTCATCGCCGCTGCCATATACCACCACCACATATTCACCGCCAATCCGAGTCCATAGGCTCCACCACATATCCGCCACCATCGCGCCAATCCGAGTCCACCTACAACATATATCCGCCACCAGTCCGAGTTCCACCAGATTCATCGCCGCCAGCAGTCCGAGTTCCACCAGATTCATCTCCGCTACCAGTCCTAGTCCGAGCCCAGTATTTGTTACTCTGTTCTGGATTTCGAGATCACGCCATACTCCGAGTCGTGACAGAGAAGGACTCCCGAACTTTCGTGCTACCCGTAGTAGAAAAATAGTTCCAGTTGCCAAAAAAAACTAACTCTGGAAAATTCTGGCTAGGCAGTTTCTAGACCATTTGTAGACTTCTTCGAAAAAAAATTATTGCAGAGCAAAAAAAAATAAAAAGAGGAAAAAAAGTGCAAAAAAATTGAAAAAAAGAAGATTTTTTTTCCAGAGTGCGCTGCCCCCTTGTTTACGTGCAGCGCCGTGACTTTGTTAGTGTTCTAGGCTCGCGTCTCTAGCACGGTCTAGCCTAGGACCAGCACAGTACCGTCGTTGAGCATTTATTCAACTTTGTATCTCTGAATTGATTATTGCTGACCCTTTTTGCTACCATATTATAAACCTTCCCAGCTCCACATACATCTACGTCGTGCGTTTGACTCTCCCCGGTAATCTCTCTACCCAAACTTTGAGAGTTTTGACTACAACGGTTGCCGATCACCACCTGCTGCTTGGTAAAAACTGATAAGAATTTGAGATTCGCTTGACGGATTTGTGACACCCTGATACGTCTCCAACGTATCTATAATTTTTGATTGTTCCATGCTATTATATTACCCCTTTTGGATGTTTATGGGCTTTATTTTACACATTTATATCATTTTTGGGACTAACCTACTAACCGGAGGCCCAGCCCGTATTGCTGGTTTTTTACCTATTTCAGTATTTCAAAGAAAAGGAATATCAAACGGAGTCCAAACGGAATGAAATCTTCGGGAGCGTGATTTTTGGAACGAACGTGATCCGGAGAACTTGGAGTGCAAGTCCAGAAGCTTGCGAGGCGGTCACGAGACAGGAGGGCGTGCCCACCCCCTCTGGGCGCGCCCCTATCTCCTGGGCCCCACAGGCGGCCACCGACGTACTTCTTCCTCCTATATATACCTATGTACCCCGAAAACATCCAGGGAGCCAACTAAACACAATTTCCACCACCGTAACCTTCTGTATCCGCGAGATCCCATCTCGGAGCCTTCGTCAGCGCTCCGCCAAAAGGGGAATCGACCATGGAGGGCTTCTACATCAACACCATAGCCCCTCCGATGAGTTGTGAGTAGTTTACCACAGACCTGCTGGCCCATAGTTGTTAGCTAGATGGCTTCTTCTCTCTTTTTGGATCTCAATACAATGTTCTCCCCCTCTCTTGTGGAGATCTATTCGATGTAAACTCTTTTTGTGGTGTGTTTGTCGAGATCCGATGAATTGTGGGTTTATGATCAAGTTTATCTATGAGAAATATTTGAATCTCTGAATTCTTTTATGTATGATTGAGTTATCTTTGCAAGTCTCTTCGAATTATCAGTTTGGTTTGGCCTACTAGATTGATCTTTCTTGCCATGGGAGAAGTGCTTAGCTTTGGGTTCGATCTTGTGGTATCCTTTCCCAGTTACAACAGGGCAACAAGGCACGTATTGTATTATTGCCATCAAGGATAAAAAGATGGGGTTTATATCATATTGCTTGAGTTTATCCCTCTACATCATGTCATCTTTCTTAATGCGTTACTCTGTTCTTTATGAACTTAATACTCTAGATGCAGGCAGGAGTCGGTCGATGTGCGGAGTAATAGTAGTAGATGCAGGCAGGAGTTGGTCTACTTGTTGCGGACGTGATGCCTATATACATGATCATGCCTAGATTTAGGACCTTGAAGTATGTCTAGAGGGGGGGTGATTAGACTACTTGACCAATTAAAAACTTAGCCTTTTCCCAATTTTAGAGTTTGGCAAATTTTAGCTATCTTAGGACAAGTCAAGAAATCATCACACAATTCAAGCAAGCATGCAAAGAGTATATAGGCAGCGGAAATTAAAGCATGCAACTTGCAAGAAAGTAAAGGGAAGGGTTTGGAGGATTCAAACGCAATTGGAGACACGGATGTTTTTGCCGTGGTTCTGATAGGTGGTGCTATCGTACATCCACGTTGATGGAGACTTCAACCCACGAAGGGTAACGGTTGCGCGAGTCCACGGAGGGCTCCACCCACGAAGGGTCCACGAAGAAGCAACCTTGTCTATCCCACCATGGCCGTCGCCAATGAAGGACTTGCCTCACTAGCGGTAGATCTTCACGAAGTAGGCGATCTCCTTGCCCTTACAAACTCCTTGGTTCAACTCCACAATCTTGTCGGAGGCTCCCAAGTGACACCTAGCCAATCTAGGAGACACCACTCTCCAAGAAGTAACAAATGGTGCGTTGATGATGAACTCCTTGCTCTTGTGCTTCAAATGATAGTCTCCCCAACACTCAACTCTCTCTCATAGGTTTTGGATCTGGTGGAAAGAAGATTTGAGTGGAAAGCAACTTGGGGAAGGCTAGAGATCAAGATTCGTACGGTAGGAATGGAATATCTTGGCTCAACACATGAGTAGGTGGTTCTCTCTCAGAAATGGTAAGTTGGAAGTGTAGGTTTGTTCTGATGGCTCTCTCCACGAATGAAGAGGAGGCGGAGGGGTATATATAGCCTCCACACAAAATCTAACCATTACACACAATTTACCAAACTCGGTGGGACCGAATCATCAAACTTGGTCGGACCGATTCAGTAAACCTAGTGACTGTGAGGTTTTTCGGTGGGACCGAAATGCAACTCGGTAAGACTGATATGGTTAGGGTTAGGGCATAACATAATTTCGGTAAGACCGATTACACAAACTCGGTGAGACCGATTTTGGTAATTAGCTAACCAGAGAGTTGGTCAGGTAAACTCGGTGGGACCGATTTGCTCTTTTCGGTGAGACCGAAATGTTACAAAAGGGAAACAGAGAGTTTACATTGCAATCTCGGTGGGACCGATCGCTCACTTCGGTTAGACTGAAACGTTACGAAGGGAAACAGAGAGATTACAATCCCATCTCAGTGAGACCGATATCCCTATCGGTAGGACCGATTTGCCTAGGGTTTGTGGCAGTGGCTATGACATTAGAACACGGTGGCACCGGATAGGAAGAATCGGTGTGACCGATTTTGGCTTTAGGTTTGGGCATTTGTGGATGTGGGAAAGTAGTTAGGGTTTTTGGAGCATATCACCAAGCACATGAAGCAAGAGGCTCATTAAGCAACACCTCATCCCTCCTTTATAGTATTGGCTTTTCCTATAGACTCAATGTGATCTTGGATCACTAAAATGTAAAATGAAGAGTCTTGAGCTTTTGAGCTTGAGCCAATCCTTTGTCATTAGTATTTTGAGGGATCCACTTTCATCATCCATGCCATGCCATTCATTGAGCTTTCCTGAAATAATAGTCTTGGAATAGCATTAGCTCAATGAGCTATATGTTGTTATGAATTACCAAAACCACCTAGGGATAGTTGCACTTTCAATCTCCCCCTTTTTGGTAATTGATGACAACATATAGATCAAAGCTTCGACAAATGATAATAAGATTAAAAAACATCGTCGCTTTGAGAAGTATGTGATAAGAAAGAGCTCCCCCTAAATTTGTGCATAGTTTAAGATTTGCTTTGGACTGCAAATGCACAAGGAATTAGGCTCATGGGTTACTCTTCCATGTCACATACATCTTGGTGGAGCGCTCAAAATGATAAAGATTGAATACATGCACTCATCTCAAAACAAAGTGAATGATCACATATGGATAGATAAGATAATATCATCAAACATGCATAAGTGTAGCTTATGATCAAACACATGATCATCAATGTCTCACAAAAAAAGCTTAGTATCTCAAGCAATCAAAAGCAAACAAAGTTTAACCACCAAAGCAAGAGAGAACAAAAGCAACACACTCTCTCTCGAAGCCTATGATCTATACATTTTTCTCCCCCTTTGGCAACAAGTTACCAAAAAGTTCATAGAAAATGCATAGTGCTAGATCGACTCTCAGGCTTGATCTTTAGGTGGTGGTGTAGAGATGGCTCCTTGGACGAAGGCTTCAGTTGATGTAGAGGGAGCTGGATGAGTTGGTGCTGGAGCTGGTTGCACTGGAGCTGTAGGAGCTGTAGCTGGTGTAGATGATGTGGCTCTGGTGTCTGGCACAGGTAGTGCAGCTGACCTCTGAGCTCTAGGCACTCTTGCAAATACATTAGTGGTAGTCTTGCCCTTCCTCTCCTGCATGCCTTCATGTAGCTGCTCCACAACTGACTGAATCTCAGTTACTTTGACATCTAGATCATAGAATTTTTGTTCCATGATTCTTTCCAAGCTCTCCTGGTTTTGAGTTAGGGTGGCCAACCCCTTCTCAATCCTTAGTGTTGATGCTATCAAGTAACCAAGATGCTCCTGCTTGTTCTTCAGAAAGTACTCAGATGCCTCCTCTTGAGTTGGCATCTTGGCAGCTTTCTCTTTCCTTACCTTCTCCTTCTTCTCTTGAGCTTGTACTGATGATGGTTCATTCTCAGTCATGACAACCTGATTGTCCTCAAAGTCTGGATAAAGAGGAAAATGTTCCTTATCCAATAGATATTTTCCTGTGCCCATCTTTGAGTTAATCAACTCCTGAATCTGAGGGGCATATCAACAGCTTCTCTTTTGATCTGCTGCTGTCCTCTTAATAGTCTCAACCATAAGGCTCATGACCTTGAATTTCCGTGGCACATCAAATATATGCAACATGTAGATTGCATGCCCTCTAATCATGTTGTGGTCACCAGACTTAGGCAACAACGTGTGCCTTAGGATCCAGTTGATCGTAGGCAGCCCTGACAGAAGAAAGTGGACTGATCCAAAGGAGAAAGTCTCTAGAGCTTTGTGTGGGATCTCCTTGTACATATGTGCCATGGTATTGTGTCCCATTTTCTTCTTGGCATAGACATCCAAGTCATCTTCACTTTCCTTGGGGGCATTGATCAGTTTTGCCCACTCCTCAACGGTTGACTGGTACCTCATACCTTGTGACATCCACACTATTCTGCCATCTGGATAGAAGTGTGCTGTGGAGTAGAATTGCATAATGAGTTCATTATTCCAGTTGGTGAGCTTCTGCCCAATAAAATCTGCAACTCCACAAGCTTCAAAACTGTCATACACTCCAGGATAGTGTTCTTCATTTTCCTTCATGTAGGTCCAGTCGACCCACCTCATATCACACACTATGGGCTTCTTGTTCAACAAAATTCTCTCATAGAAGTCTTGCTGTTCCTTTGTGTGGAACCTGTAATCAACAGCAGTCCTTCTCCTTGTGGCATATGGATCTGTCATCCTCCATAGCTCAACCCTGAGTCTCTTCTGATGTTCATGTCCTGAGCCATAGGATGGGCATCATTATGGTCTGGTATCTTGGGCTTGAGCTTCCTCAGGACTTGTCCTTCTTCATCTTCCTCATCAGCAACTTCAGGCACTGGGGCCTTGTTCTTCTCAGCAGCTGGAATACTCCTGGTATTCCTCTTTGGTGCAATCTTGGGCTTGGGGGCAACTTTGGGTGCTTCCTTGGGCTTTGATGTTGCAGCCCCTGACTTAATTGCATCACCCATAAGCTTTTGTGCCTTGGGTGCTGGTGCAGCAACCTCTTCTTCCTCTTCCATCATGGAAGGTTGCCCAACAACTCTGGCTATGGTATTTTTGACCCTTTCTTTCCTTTTCTTTACTTCTGCAGCAGGCTCTTTGGATTGGGATTCCAAAGGAATTTGAGTGGAGACTCTGGCTTTGGACATTGGTTGTCTTCCTGCAGGCCTTTTAATCTTCATGCCTGGCTTTACTGTAGTTGGGCTGAACTTCTTCTTGAGCTCTACTTTCTTGGAAGTAGCCTCATCCTCTTCTGCTCTATAATCCTCATCCTCGGAATCTGAGGTTATCTTCTTCCTTGTCCTGGTGGCAGCTTTAGGAAGGTTGCTTGGGGTGCTCTTGCTGCCTTCATCTGAAGTGCTAGAGGGACTAGTGCCCTCACTCATGTGCATCTGCTCTTCTGACCTGTTCTGACTATCACTTTGGTCTGACATGCTGCAAATCACTGACTGCTGACCCTGTGAAGAGTTATAGATGAGATAGAGTGGATGAGCATCACAAAATGCAGTGATTTTTCCAAAAGAATGGTTCAAAAATTGAGTTTTAGTTTTCCATAGAAAGCATTTCGGATCAACCGATTTTCAAACTCGGTGATACCGAAGCAGTTTTGGAACCTAAACTAATGAACTCGGTTGGACCAAGTCACAGTTCGGTGGCACCGAGAATGCTAGGGTTTCACAAAGTCCTAAAATTGGTCTCACCGATTAGCAATTCTCGGTCAGACCGAGAGTTACTAGTGCAATGGCATTAGCCAAATTGGTGGGACCGAGTTTTTCAACTCGGTGGGTCCGAGATGGTTTCGGCGGAAACCTAACCCTAAATTTTCAAATCTCATCTAATCTAAGGATTCCATTGACTGGATAGGAGTGTTTCAATCATGGCAAGAATCATTAAGAACATAATGTGCTAAGAATCGGATGAGGATAGCACCGTGATCGAGTCCATACCCTAGCTTGGCGATGAACTCGCTACGGCGGCAACGGCGGAGGTGAAATCCGTTGACAGCGGTGGAGACCAGCGACAGGAGGCGGCTGGCGACGAGGAGACAACTGGAGACCCTGATGGCAGAGCGAGCTATTGCGCGGGTGAAGAGGTTCAGAGAAATTTCCAAATTTTTGCCCGTGACTATATATAGCCCGACCCTGTCGGTGTGACCGACTGGAACAACTCGGTGGCACCAAGCTGCATAACTGTGTACAGTTACAGCAACTCAGTGTGACCGAAAAGTTCAAATCGGTTGCACCGAGATTGAAAACCTAGATCGACTTAGTGATCTCGGTGGGAACGAAATGGAGGAATCGGTCAGACCGAGAATCACAAAGAAGTTTTGGAAGTTTAAGTCTGTGACGAATCGGGGACTCCGAGTGCTCCTCACACAGAGTGGTTCGAATCTGACTTGATCAAATTTTGTGATGTAGCATGAATAGAGTTTGAGACGAGAAAAGCATAGATAGCTAGAGAAGGTTCTTAGGCATTCTTGTCCATACACTTGGGAAAAAGAAAAAGAACCAAACAATCAAAGCAACAAGTGGATTTCCTCGAATGAGTAAAATATGCACCAACATGCTCACACAATAAGATGGCAAATGAAATATGTGGAAAAACATGCACAACCAATTCTAGCATCTATAAAAACAATTGGCGATGACTAGGTCATCTATATATAAGTATATTGACTTAGGAGTCAAATGAAATCATTTGATCATAGGTCATACTCATCGTTTAAGCATAAGTGGGGTTACCACTTTTACATAATGCATTGATGTGTTCACACCATTAGAGTTGCTTTGACTCAATTCTTAGAGTTAAGCTCCCCCTAGATGTGAGATCCCCTTTTAGAGGGATGAACTAACCTTGGGTTTTGTCGATGATGACTTCATGTAGGTGTTGAAGATGTGGATGCTCAAGGTTGATGTAGATCATTTGGAGCAATCCTTTGGAGTGAGTTGCACCTTCAACATACCTACATGGGTTAGTCCCACAAGGAACAAACAAGAATATCCATAGACATAGAGTGATGCACACACAAGATAATGTCCATGAAATCACTAGGTTACCTTGTCCCTTGCCTTACCAACATGAGGGTTTGTGACTCCTTGAACTAGTGCAAGATGTGGAAGTTGATTGCACTTGTTGTTGCCAAAAAGATATGAGTGAAGAATGTTGGCGGAGTCACCCTCAAGAACTCTCTAGTTCTTCTTCTTCGGGATCCACATCATCTTGATGGGAATCCTTGGAGTTGTAGTTGTACTTGATGAAGTAGAACTTGACGTAGTCTCGGGGACCCCACTTGACCAAGGCCTTAGGTGCTTCTTCAAATGCATCAATCTCTTCTTGAAGCTTGTCCTTGCCTTTGTTCTTGTGGTCTTGTGGTGGAAGATCATCTTGTGCTTGTGTTCCTTTGAAGGAAGTAGGATCATACTTCTCTTGTTGAGGAACAAACTTCGTCTTGGGGTATTGATCTTCTTCCCACTCAACTCCATTGGCATTGAACTTTCGTTCAAAACCAACACCTTGATTCTTCCGGTGCCTTCTTTGCTTGCGTACAATTTCCTCGAATCACTTACTCCCGGCAAGGCTCTTGTATACACCTTTCTCTATAATTCCCTTCAATAAGCTATTTTCTTGCCCAAGTGTAACTTGGCTAAGAGAATCATTAGTGGAATCAAGAGAACTACTAGAAGCAACAATATTGGATTTGACATTATTATTGTTACTACTAGAGGAAGTATCTTTCTTGTACTTGTTACTAGACTTGACTTGAGGCATGTAAGTAGATAAGAGTAAACGCTTGGCAATGTAAGAAGAACTTTTCTTGTGGAGATCATCATTGATTGCCTTTAAGAACTCATGCTCTTGCTCAAGATTGAGCTTTTCAAAGCGTAATTTCTCATGAGCCCTTAAAAGTTCTCGATGATCTTCGAAGATAATTTCATGAGCCAACTTAAGAGTGTTTAGTTCTTTAGTTAGAAGCTCAATCTTCTCCTTATCATTGTCATTCGTTTTATCTAGATTAGCATGATCAATTGACGTTTCATCGTAGTATTCATCACTAGAGTTGTCAACAAGTAAATCATCATCCACAAGCAAGTCATTTTCATCACTATTGAAATCAACATACTCGGGATGTGTTACCTTTGGACCTTTGGCCATGAAGCATCTTCCAATTCCTTCATTTGGTGAGTCAAATATGTCGTAGGAGTTGGTTGACACAAGTGCTATACCGGCAACACCTTCATCTTGAGTATATTCGGAGTCGGAGTGATAGCTTCTCTCGGAGTGATGGTCGGAGTCGGAACTGGATACCCATTCACCAACATGAGCTTGATTTCTTCGTTTTGTGTAGCTCCTTGATGACTTGTCCTTCCTTTCCGAATCCTTGCTTCTCCGTGAGGGTCGTCGTTCATAATGATCATCTCTCCTCCTCCTCTCTCTTGGTGGTGATTCTTCTCTTTTGCTTCTTCTTTTTGGAGAATCTTCTCTTCTTTTGTAGGGTGATGTACACTCATTGGAATAGTGTCCGGGTCTCCCACAATTGTAGCAATTTCGCTCTCGACTAGAAGATCTTTTGTCATTGTAAGACCTTGACTTGGAGCTTCTTTCTTTGCTTCTACTTTTGTAGAATTTGTTGAAGTTCTTCACCATTAAGCTCAATTCTTCGTTGAAGGTTTATTTCTCACTTGATGATGTGGGGGCTTCACATGAGGCTTTGTAAGCACCACTTGACTTGTTGTGAAGTTCCTCCTTATCCTTAAGTGACATATCATGAGCAACAATTCTTCCAATGACTTCCGTTGGCTTGAGATATTTGTAGTTTGGCATCATTTCGATCAATGTGCACATGGTATCATACTTTCCATCCAATGCTCTTAGGATCTTCTTGATGATGAATTTATCGATCATCTCTTCACTCCCTAAGCCGGCAATCTCATTTGTGATAAGTACAAGCCTAGATTACATTTCAGCGACACCTTCACCATCCTTCATTTTGAACTTGTAAAGCTGACTTTGGAGCACATCCAACTTGGATTCCTTGACGGAGTCGGTACCTTCATGCATATCAATCAAAGTATCCCAAATTTCTTTGCATTCTCAAGACGGCTGATTTTGTTGAATTCTTCGGGGCACAATCCGTTGAAGATGATATCACAAGCTTGAGCGTTGTACTGCAGCATCTTCAATTCCTCCGCATTAGCTTCACGGTTCGACTCTCTCCCATCAAAGAATTCACCTTGCAAGCCAATACAAATAATTGCCCAAACGGCGGGTTATGTCCAAGAATATGCATTTTCATCTTATGCTTCCAACTAGCAAAATTAGTACCATCAAAGTAATGACCTCTACGGTGATAATTTCTCTCACTAGACGCCATACTCTCCTAGGTTGTGAAACCAAGGCTATGACCACCAAAAGTTATGGAAATCAAAGCAAATGGAGATCAAGGCTCTGATACCACTTGTAGGACCTTAAAGTATGTCTAGAGGGGGGGTGATTAGACTACTTGACCAATTTAAAACTTAGCCTTTCCCAATTTTAGAGTTTGGCAAATTTTAGCTATCTTAGGACAAGTCAAGCAATCATCACACAATTCAAGCAAGCATGCAAAGAGTATATAGGCAGCGGAAATTAAAGCATGCAACTTGCCAGAAATTAAAGGGAAGGGTTTGTAGGATTCAAACGCAATTGGAGACACAGATGTTTTTGGTGTGGTTCCGATAGGTGGTGCTATCGTACATCCACGTTGATGGAGACTTCAACCCACGAAGGGTAACGGTTGCGCGAGTCCATGGAGGGCTCCACCCATGAAGGGTCCACGAAGAAGCAACCTTGTCTATCCCACCATGGCCGTCGCCCACGAAGGACTTGCCTCACTAGCAGTAGATCTTCACAAAGTAGGCGATCTCCTTGCCCTTACAAACTCCTTGGTTCAACTCCACAATCTTGTAGGAGGCTCCCAAGTGACACCTAGCCAATCTAGGAGACACCACTCTCCAAGAAGTAACAAATGGTGCGTTGATGATGAACTCCTTGCTCTTGTGCTTCAGATGATAGTCTCCCCAACACTCAACTCTCTCTCATAGGTTTTGGATCTGGTGGAAAGAAGATTTGAGTGGAAAGCAACTTGGGGAAGGCTAGAGATCAAGATTCATATGGTAGGAATGGAATATCTTGGCCTCAACACATGAGTAGGTGGTTCTCTCTCAGAAATGGTAAGTTGGCAGTGTAGGTTTGTTCTGATGGCTCTCTCCACGAATGAAGAGGAGGTTGAGGGGTATATATAGCCTCCACACAAAATCTAACCGTTACACACAATTTACCAAACTCGGTGGGACCGAATCATCAAACTCGGTCGGACCGATTTAGTAAACCTGGTGACCGTTAGGATTTTCGGTGGGACCGAAATGCAACTCGGTAAGACCGATATGGTTAGGGTCAGGGCATAACGTAATCTCGGTAAGACCGATTACACAAACTCGGTGAGACCGATTTTGGTAATTAGCTAACCAGAGAGTTGGTCAGGTAAACTCGGTGGGACCGATTTGCTCTTTTCGGTGAGACCGAAATGTTACAAAAGGGAAACAGAGAGTTTACATTGCAATCTCGGTGGGACCGATCGCTCACTTCGGTTAGACCAAAACGTTACGAAGGGAAACAGAGAGATTACAATCCCATCTCGATGAGACCGAGATCCCTATCGGTAGGACCGATTTGCCTAGGGTTTGTGGTAGTGGCTATGACATTAGAACTCGGTGGCGCCGAATAGGAAGAATCGGTGTGACCGACTTTGGCTTTAGGTTTGGGTCATTTGTGGATGTGGGAAAGTAGTTGAGGGTTTTTGGAGCATATCACCAAGCACATGAAGCAAGAGGCTCATTAAGCAACACCTCATCCCTCCTTGATAGTATTGGCTTTTCCTATAGACTCAATGTGATCTTGGATCACTAAAATCTAAAATGAAGAATCTTGAGCTTTTGAGCTTGAGCAAATCCTTTATCATTAGTATTTTGAGGGATCCACTTTCATCATCCATGCCATGCCATTGTCAGGACCCCGACTCAATGCCACATCGATCTAGCATGTAACACCTCATATCACTTTGCGGCCTCACGCATAGTATTCCCACGGGTGTCGCCTTACCTTTGCCCGGGACCGTTTGCGCCTTTTGGCACACGTATATGACAGTGTCGCTAGCATCCATATGATAAGGAGCCCGGGCTGACATGGCTAGTCGTAAACCCAAAGTGACACAGACTTACAGGGACAGGCATCCATGACCCAGCATCGAACGTGTCGGTCATCAGCGAGTGAATCCAGGCTGTAGCACTAGGCTAGCAGGACTCCGGTGAACCGGGCTGTAGCGGGCTAACAGGACTCCGGTATTCATCGCGTGACATTTCCCCGAAGGGACAGACACAGGAACGAAGAAGGACACATGCCGGCCAGCCTAAGTGTTCCGGAGCAGTAGCAAGCTACCATGGCTCGGTGGAAACACTAGGAGACATTTCCCGGTAAGAGAGGCTACTAAAGATAAACAACTAGATGGTCAGATCCCACACATACCAAGCATTTCAATAGCATACACACAATATGCTCGATATGTGCAAGTACAACATGGCATCACAACATGACTCTACGACTCAAGTAAGTTATTCAATAGGCTCCGAGGAGCGAGATATTACAAACAGGGGTCTCATGACCCAACATTCAGAGCATACAAATCAAAGCACAAGCGGAAGCTATCATGTCTGGGTACAGACATCTATAAATGAAAAAGGCTGAGAAGCCTGACTATCTATTAGATCCTGCCGAGGGCACAAGATCGTAGCTGAGGTAACAAGCTAAACGTCGAAGTCCACGCGTAACTACTAGCAAGACCGAAGTCTCTCTGCAAAAACATAAATAGGCAAACGTGAGTACAAATGTACCCAGCAAGACTTACATCAGAACTATCTACATATGCATCATTATCAACAAAGGGGATGGTGGGGTTTAACTGCAGCAAGCCAGCTTTGACTCGGTGGCTATCCTGAACTACGACTGCAAGTAACTCTTTTGAGGTGGCGCACACGAGTCCACATATTCACCATATCAATACACCACTATGGATCCGCTCCCGTTGTCACATCCCTAGTCTGGTATGACTTAGACTAGCTAGCTATTTGTGCATCATATTTAAATTTCATTTAATTTGAAATGAGGATTGGTGGAAACCCTCAGAATCATTTTTGAAAATGACCCAAATAAAAATTTCTCCAAAAGGGTCCAAGAAAATGCTCATGTTGCCCTCTGAAAATATTGGACAGAGATAAAAATCAAAACAATATTTTTAGGAGCTCATGGATATTTATTTTGGCCATTTGGATTAATTCGATAAATATTTGCATTGGAAATATATTTCTATATATATGAAATATGGTCCAAAAATTATGCCAATTATAAAAGAGCTCTGGAATAATATATCTAGCTCCTGCAAAAATTGGCATAAGGAAATTAAATGATTTAATATATTTATTAAATCAAAACAAATGTCAGAAAAATTAGAAAACAAAAATAAAAGAAGGAGGGGCTTACCTGGGCCTCCCCTCCCCTGCGCAGCCCAGCAGCAGCAGGCCGGCCCAGCCAGGAGGCGGCCCAGC
>NC_041383.1:324123341-324129222 GCF_002162155.2 Triticum dicoccoides | reverse complement strand
CCCGGACGAAGCCACGCAGCTGCCCCGCACCGCTCTCACTCTCCCTCGCCCTCCTCCCCTCCTCTGGCTCCCCCTCACTTCCACCGAATGCGGCCGCCGCCGCCGACGAGAACCACCACGGCCACAGCCACCCCCTCGCCCCTCGGTTGTGCCCACGAGCTCCGCGACGTCGTCCTCGACTCCCCTCACCGAACCACGCCCCGCCGGAAGCCCTGCAGCGTCGACTTCGAGCTCTTCTTCAACCTTCGGCCGCCGGTGACCTCGTCTTCGATTCGCAGCGTCTAGGTCGTCCCCAGGCCCACTGAGCTGCGCTTCGACCTCCCAGTGAGCTCCTCCGTCATTTCCCCCTATCCCCACGACCTAGCGCTCGTTGTAGCACCACTTCCCATGATGCCCGAAGCACACCGCCGCACGAACTCGTCACCGACGAGGCTCCGGTGGCCAATCGGCCCCGTGCATATGCCCATTGGCTTTGTGGGAGCCTGCAGAACGCGTAGTTGCTACCCGTTGTTCCTCCCGTGCACGGTGGCGCCGTTTCCATCGGCGCCCGAGCTCCGGCGACTGCCAAAGTCGTGGCCGGCGACGTCTCCGGCCACCCCGAGCTCAACCATCACCACCAAGAGCTGCGGCTCGTTCCCAGGAGCTCGTAGATGCTCTCCGCCTCCCGTTTGGTGGCCGTAACGTGCAAATGCACTTCCTCCGCCGCGCTCGGCCTTGCCGGCGGCTAAACGCCGGCGAGATGACAGGGTTTGACCCCCCAGGGTCGCTGACCAGTGGGCCCGACCCCCCCTAACCTTTTAATTAAATTAATTAACCCCTGTTAACCCCCCTGTCACTGACGTGTGGGTCCCACACGTCAGGTTTGACCGGACCAGCCCAGTTGACCGCTGACGTCGTGCTGACGTCATGCTGACGCAATTATATATTTTCTGGAATTAAAATAATTCAGAAAATCCAGAAAATGATTTAAACTTCAAAAATTCATAACAATTCAACCGTAGCTCAGATTTAAATAATTTATATATGAAAAATTATCAGAAAAATGCAATCTTTCCATCTGTACTAGTTTCATGCATGAAAAACCAACTTATACATGCTGAATATGGGAAAACACATTAGGGCATATATAAGAGACTTAATTTAGAAATGCATTTGAACCTTTGGTTCAAATGGACTTCAAACCAAATGTTTACTAGATGCATTAGCTCAAACAGCATCACATCTACATGCCATGTTCATGCATCATATTGTTGCATATGATTGTGTTTTGATTGCCGGCACCGTTCCTTCTCGATAGGTTCTGCTCCGGAGACGTTCCAGAGTACCTGTCTGTGAAGCAGTGCCTCCCTTGTTGTTTTACCAGGCAAGCAAACCCCCTTGTTCATTTCGATAAAACCCTACTCTCTCGCTCCTGCTCTCAGTTATTGCATTAGGACAACAACGATTCATCTGCTACTTTGTGCTGCGGTAGTTGAACCCATTCCTCTGCATGACCTGTCATTGCCACAGTAAATAGTTGAAACCCACTAGCATGTGTAGGAGTTGATTGAAGCCACTGATGTGTTCCTACCATGCTATGCCTGCTATTGCTTAGAGTTGTGTCAGGTCTGATTCATTGGGAATGAATTGGAGTGTCACGATATGTTCTGATGCTGAGAGTGAAGTGTGTGAACACGATTTGGTAAAGGTAGCGGTGAGAGGCCATGTAGGAGTACATGGTGGGTTGTCTCACTGGAACCGTCCTTAAGCACTGAGTTCTATGTATGTTGTCCAATGACTCGATACTACCACACATTGGGCTCCGGGCGCTCCAAGCCCTCTCGACTTATTAACCGACTTGGTCTCTGTCCAGGAGTCGCAACTAGTTTCTGGTGTTTGTAGGTAGTGCTATTTTTCTACCAGGTGGCACCCGGCAGGGTGGGCTTGGGACAGACTAGGCACACGTGGCACGGTGTACCAAGTGGCACCCGGATGGTGGGCTTGGGAACCCTGCTCACATCGTTTGGGGCCGTGAGCGACACCCCGGCCGGATCTCCTTGCGGATGGAACCCGAATAGGCGATAAACCTGGACTAGAGTCTTGTGTGGTTAGTCAGGTCGTGGCCGACACCCTCGCCAGGCTTCCGCTTGAAGGTTGCCGAGATACATGACGTGTACATGGCGGTAAGTGGCGAGAGCGTGTGTGAAGAAGTACACCCCTGCAGGGTTAACATGATCTATTCGAATAGCCGGGTCCGCGGTTATGGACTTCTTGGATGCTTACATGGTACATAGACAACTTGAAGTGGATACTATAAAATGCTCAAGACAAGTGTGAGTGCTATGGATGGCCTTCTCGTAGGGAGACGGGGATGAATCCATAGTAGTGTATTGTATGGTGATTAGTGGACTCGTGTTCGTTGTTTCACCTCCAGAGTTTCTGGTAGTCGTAGAACAGGATAGCCACAGAGTCAAAGCTGGCTTGCTGCAACTAAACCCCACGTTACCCTCTTGATACAAGTGCATGTATGATAGGATCTGATGTAAGTCTTGCTGAGTACCTTTGTACTCATGTTGCTTTATTTATGTTTTTGCAGCTGAGACTTCGGTCTTACTAGTGTTCTCGTGGACTTCGACTAGTAGCTAGTACCTCAGCTACGATCTTGATCGGATGTTGTAGATAGTCAGGCTCTTCAGCCTTTTTCTTTTGTAGATGTCTGTACCCAGACATGTAATGCTTCCGCTTGTTGCTTGTATGCTCTGTATGATGGGTCTTGTGACCCCTGTTTGCAATATATGCTATGACGGCTCTTCTGAGCCTTTATCTATATGAGTTGATGAGTTATGCTGTGATGCCATGTTGTACAGTACATACTTGCATGTTATGCGTACGTGTAATGTGTATTGCTATGTGTGGGATCTGACTATCTAGTTGTTTATTCTTAGTAGCCTCTCTTACCGGGAAATGTCTCCTAGTGCTTCCACTGAGCCCTGGTAGCTTGCTACTGCTCCGGAACACTTAGGCAGGCCGGCATGTGTCCTTCTTCGATCCTGTGTCTGTCCCTTCGGGGAAATGTCACGCGATGAATACCGGAGTCCTGCTAGCCCGCTACAGCCCGGTTCACCGGAGTCCTGTTAGCCCAGTGCTACAGCCTGGATTCACTCGCTGATGACCGACACGTTCGATGCTGGATCATGGATGCCTGTCCCTGTAAGTTAGTGCCACTTTGGGTTTACGACTAGCCATGTCAGCCCGGGCTCTTTATCATATGGATGCTAGCGACACCATCATATACGTGTGTCAAAATGCGCAAACGGTCCCGGGCAAAGGTAAGGCGACACCGTGGGGATACCATGCGTGAGGCCGCAAAGCGATATGAGGTGTTACATGCTAGATCGATGTGGCATCGAGTCGGGGTCCTGACAGCTTTGGTATCAGAGCCTGACTGCCTGTAGGATTACCAAGCCATACTGGTCGAAGTTGAGTCTAGAAATTCTTTAGTTATATAAGGGAATTGATTGTGGGATGGAACGTAAGGCTCTTTTTACTCCTTTACCTCATGGCCTTCTGATCTGAGTCATCCTATCTTTCCGACGGGGTTAAGGAACTAGGCTTCTCCTCCGTCTATCAGGATCACGTGTTACTACTCCGTAGTTCCATAGGATTGGTTGATCAGAGTCATACCCCAGTTTCGAGTACTTTCGGTGTAGTCTGGTTAGTACTATCTCAGAACCTTGAGTGATGATGATAAGTATGTTACTACCCCATTTTTAGTAGGATGTCTCATTCTGAGCATTTTACTGCCGTTATGCTGCCGGATTTTCCCTAGGAGTTCGAGTGATACTAATTCCTTGTCCTACATTCTACAGTCCTTAGTTGTTGCTGATTCCGTCCTTGATTCGTTTCTCAGGATATCATCAGCCAAGCGAAGTTCCGTTGCTCGTAACCAGAATCACGGAGATGGTAGGGATGAGGATCCTCCCGACCAGCCTTCGTTGACAGAGTTCATGCTAGAGATGGAAAGGAACAAGCGTGAGTCCAACCACTTGTTGGCACGTATCGAGGAGAACACCGCACATCAGTCCAACAAGTCTGTGACCATTCATGACTTCATTCGTTTGCACCCACCTACCTTTCATCATTCCATCGAGCCACTCGATGCAGATGACTGGCTCCGTAGCATCACCCATAAGCTGCGTTCCGCGAGCGTAGATGAAGATGACAAGGCCATCAATGCAGAGACAGCTCAACTCACTTACGAGGAGTCTCGTAAGCACACCCGTGATTTGGGATCTTCCTCCGGTTCTAGTTCCCAGAAACGCCGGATTTGGGTTCCAAACTCCGCTCTTCCTTCCGGTTATACACCGAGGTCATCTCATGTGGTGCCTCCTCCAGCTCAGTCGTATGTTCCACCCAGGCCTACTGGTAGACCGCTTGTTAGTGCGGGTCCCCGTCCAACCTCAGGGACTTGCTTCACATGCGGGAAGCTAGGACACTATGCACGTGATTGCTCTCAGACTAGTTATGCTCCACCCCAGCCCGAGAAGACTGTTGGCTGCGTTAAGCCATCACGCAAGATGATCAGTGCCAAGTCAGTTTCCACTGAACGTGGACGTGTGCATCACGTCTCAGCTAAAGACGCTCATGATGATCCAGATGTCGTTCTTGGTACACTCCTTGTCAATTGTCACCCAGCATCAGTTCTATTCGATACTGGAGCATCTCACTCCTTCATTTCTGAAGGCTATGCTCGTTTGCACGACATGTCATTTTGTGATATGCCAACTCCGCTTGAAATCCAAACCCCAGGGTCTAGATGGCAGACCACCAGAATCAGCCATGGTAATGAAATCCTTGTTGATAGACTTGTATTCCTTGCATCATTTGTAGCCCTCAAGTCTTCAGATATTAACATCATCTTGGGTATGGACTGGATGACAGCTCATCATGCCAAGATTGATTGTTACACAAGATCTGTTCAGCTTACACACCCGTCTGGCAAGATAGTCACCGTCTCCACTAGAGATGCAGAGCGTCGGCTCTATTCTCTTAATGCCAGTCCTCTTCCAGACCTTGAAGATATCCCGGTAGTCCGTGACTTTCCGGATGTCTTTCCAGAGGAACTGCCAGGTGTTCCACCTGACAGAGAAGTAGAGTTTGTCATAGATCTTATCCCAGGAACAACTCCAATCTCCCGGAGACCTTACAAGATGGCACCCTTAGAACTAGCCGAGCTTAAGAAACAACTCGATGAGTCCTTGCAAAAGGGTTTCATCCGTCCTAGTTCTTCTCCTTGGGCTTGCCCCGTCCTCTTTGTCAAGAAGAAAGACGGTACGGACCGGATGGTCGTTGATTATCGTCCCGTTAATTTGGTCACGATCAAGAACAAGTATCCGCTCCCCAGGATCAACGACCTGTATGATCAGCTCGCTAGATCCTCAGTCTTCTCCAAGATGGATTTAAGGTTAGGCTACCATCAAGTCAAGATCAGAAACGGGGACATTCCCAAGACAGCTTTTGTCACTCGTTATGGTCAGTACGAGTACACCGTCATGTCCTTTGGCCTAACCAACGCCCCAGCCACATTCTCCCGCTTGATGAACTCGATCTTCATGGAGTACTTAGATAAGTTCGTCGTGGTTTACCTCGATGATATTCTTATTTACTCGAAGAACGAGGAAGAGCATGCCGAACATCTTAGACTTGTGTTAGAAAAACTCAGAGAGCACCGCCTTTATGCCAAGTTCTCCAAGTGTGAATTTTGGTTGCCAGAAGTGACCTACCTAGGCCACGTAATCTCTGGTAAGGGCATTGCTGTCAATCCCGAGAGAGTTCAAGCCGTTCTCGATTGGACTCCACCTGAGACCGCTAAACAAGTTAGGAGTTTCCTTGGTCTAGCCAG
>NC_041383.1:324116103-324122842 GCF_002162155.2 Triticum dicoccoides | reverse complement strand
AAACCCCCTTGTTCATTTCGATAAAACCCTACTCTCTCGCTCCTGCTCTCAGTTATTGCATTAGGACAACAACGATTCATCTGCTACTTTGTGCTGCGGTAGTTGAACCCATTCCTCTGCATGACCTGTCATTGCCACAGTAAATAGTTGAAACCCACTAGCATGTGTAGGAGTTGATTGAAGCCACTGATGTGTTCCTACCATGCTATGCCTGCTATTGCTTAGAGTTGTGTCAGGTCTGATTCATTGGGAATGAATTGGAGTGTCACGATATGTTCTGATGCTGAGAGTGAAGTGTGTGAACACGATTTGGTAAAGGTAGCGGTGAGAGGCCATGTAGGAGTACATGGTGGGTTGTCTCACTGGAACCGTCCTTAAGCCCTGAGTTCTGTGTATGTTGTCCAATGACTCAATACTACCACACATTGGGCTCCGGGCGCTCCAAGCCCTCTCGACTTATTAACCAACTTGATCTCTGTCCAGGAGTCGCAACTAGTTTCTGGTGTTTGTAGGTAGTGCTATTTTTCTACCAAGTGGCACCCGGCAGGGTGGGCTTGGGACAGACTAGGCACACGTGGCCTGGTGTACCGAGTGGCACCCGGATGGTGGGCTCGGGAACCCTGTACACATCGTTTGGGGCCGTGAGCGATACCCCGGCCGGATCTCCTTGCGGATGAAACCCGAATAGGCGATAAACCTGGACTAGAGTCTTGTGTGGTTAGTCAGGTCGTGGCCGACACCTCGCCAGGCTTCCGCTTGAAGGTTGCCGAGATACATGACGTGTACATGGCGGTAAGTGGCGAGAGCGTGTGTGAAGAAGTACACCCCTGCAGGGTTAACATGATCTATTCGAATAGCCGGGTCCGCGGTTATGGACTTCTTAGATGCTTACATGGTACATAGACAACTTAAAGTGGATACTCTAAAATGCTCAAGACAAGTGTGAGTGCTATGGATGGCCTTCTCGTAGGGAGACGGGGATGAATCCATAGTAGTGTATTGTGTGGTGATTAGTGGACTCCTGTACGTTGTTTCACCTCAAGAGTTTCTGGTAGTCATAGAACAGGATAGCCACAGAGTCAAAGCTGGCTTGCTGCAACTAAACCCCACGTTACCCTCTTGATACAAGTGCATGTATGATAGGATCTGATGTAAGTCTTGCTGAGTACCTTTGTACTCATGTTGCTTTATTTATGTTTTTGCAGCTGAGACTTCGGTCTTACTAGTGTTCTCGTGGACTTCGACTAGTAGCTAGTACCTCAGCTACGATCTTGATCGGATGTTGTAGATAGTCAGGCTCTTCAGCCTTTTTCTTTTGTAGATGTCTGTACCCAGACATGTAATGCTTCCGCTTGTTGCTTGTATGCTCTGTATGATGGGTCTTGTGACCCCTGTTTGCAATATATGCTATGACGGCTCTTCTGAGCCTTTATCTATATGAGTTGATGAGTTATGCTGTGATGCCATGTTGTACAGCACATACTTGCATGTTATGCGTACGTGTAATGTGTATTGCTATGTGTGGGATCTGACTATCTAGTTGTTTATTCTTAGTAGCCTCTCTTACCGGGAAATGTCTCCTAGTGCTTCCACTGAGCCCTGGTAGCTTGCTACTGCTCCGGAACACTTAGGCAGGCCGGCATGTGTCCTTCTTCGATCCTGTGTCTGTCCCTTCGAGGAAATGTCACGCGATGAATACCGGAGTCCTGCTAGCCCGCTACAGCCCGGTTCACCGGAGTCCTGTTAGCCCAGTGCTACAGCCTGGATTCACTCGCTGATGACCGACACGTTCGATGCTGGGTCATGGATGCCTGTCCCTGTAAGTTAGTGCCACTTTGGGTTTACGACTAGCCATGTCAGCCCGGGCTCTTTATCATATGGATGCTAGCGACACCATCATATACGTGTGCCAAAATGCGCAAACGGTCCCGGGCAAAGGTAAGGCGACACCCGTGGGGATACCGTGCGTGAGGCCGCAAAGCGATATGAGGTGTTACATGCTAGATCGATGTGGCATCGAGTCGGGGTCCTGACAGCTTTGGTATCAGAGCCTGACTGCCTGTAGGTTTACCAAGCCATACTGGTCGAAGTTGAGTCTAGAAATTCTTTAGTTATGTAAGGGAATTGATTGTGGGAAGGAACGTAAGGCTCTTTTTTACTCCTTTACCTCATGACCTTCTGATCTGAGTCGTCCTATCTTTCCGACGGGGTTAAGGAACTAGGCTTCTCTTCCGTCTATCAGGGTCACGTGTTACTACTCCGTAGTTCCATAGGATTGGTTGATCAGAGTCATATCCCAGCTTTGAGTATTTCCGGTGTAGTCTGCTTAGTATGATCTCAGAACCTTGAGTAATACTGATGAGTATGTTACCACCCCATTTTTAGTAGGATGTCTCATTATGAGCATTTTACTGTCGTTATGCTGCCGAAATTTCCCTAGGAGTTCGAGTGATACTAATTCCTTGTCCTACATTCTACAGTCTATAGTTGATGCTGATTCCGTCCCTGGTTTTCGTTTCTCAGGATGTCATCAAGTTCTATTGTTCGTAGCCAGAACCACGAAGATGGTAGGGATGAGGATCCTCCCGACCAGCCTTCGTTGACAGAGTTCATGTTAGAAATGGAGAGGAACAAGCGTGAGTCCAACCGCTTGTTGGCACGTATCGAGGAGAACACCGCACATCAGTTCAAAGGGTCTGCTACCATTCATGACTTCATTCGTTTGCACCCACCTACCTTTCATCATTCCATCGAGCCACTCGATGCAGATGACTGGCTCCGTAGCATCACCCATAAGCTGCGTTCCGCGAGCGTAGCTGAAGATGACAAGGTCACTTATGCCACATACCACCTGGAAGGTCCTGCTAGTCTTTGGTGGCAGAACTATGAGACTTTGCTTCCAGCCGGCCAGATTCCTACCTGGAAGGATTTCACTGAGGCTTTTCGCGAGCATCACATTCCTCAGGCCCTCCTTGATCGCAAGAGAGAAGAGTTTTGCAGTTTCACCCAGAGTAAGATGGCTGTTGATGCTTATAGCAGAGAGTTCGAGAACCTCGCTCGCTATGCCACAGAAGAGGTGTCCACGGATGCTAAGAAGCAGGCTAGGTTCCGGAAGGGTCTCAACCCCAAGTTGCGTCGTGATCTTCACCTGCATCATTGCGATACATTCCAAGCTCTTGTGAACAAAGCCATCAATGCAGAGACAGCTCAACTCACTTACGAGGAGTCTCGTAAGCACACCCGTGATTTGGGATCTTCCTCCGGTTCTAGTTCCCAGAAACGCCGGATTTGGGTTCCAAACTCCGCTCTTCCTTCCGGTTATACACCGAGGTCATCTCATGTGGTGCCTTCCCCAGCTCAGTCATATGTTCCACCCAGGCCTACTGGTAGACCGCTTGTTAGTGCGGGTCCCCGTCCAACCTCAGGGACTTGCTTCACATGCGGGAAGCCAGGACACTATGCACATGATTGCTCTCAAACTAGTTATGCTCCACCTCAGCCTGAGAAGACTGTTGGCTGTGTTAAGCCATCACGCAAGATGATCAGTGTCAAGTCAGTTCCCACTGAACGTGGACGTGTGCATCACGTCTCAGCCAAAGACGCTCATGATGATCCGGATGTCGTTCTTGGTACACTCCTTGTCAATTGTCACCCAGCATCAGTTCTATTCGATACTGGAGCATCTCACTCCTTCATTTCTGAAAGCTATGCTAACTTGCACAACATGTCATTTTGTGATATGCCAACTCCGCTAGTCATCCAAACTCCTGGATCCAAATGGCAAACCTTTAGTGTAAGCCATGGTAACGAAATCCTTGTTGACAGACTTGTATTCCTTGCATCACTTGTAGCCCTCAAGTCTTCAGATATTAACATCATCTTGGGTATGGACTGGATGACAGCTCATCATGCCAAGATTGATTGTTACACAAGATCTGTTCAACTTACACACCCATCTGGCAAGATAGTCACCGTCTCCACTAGAGTTGCAAAGCGTCAGCTCTATTCTCTTAATGCCAGCCCTCTTCCAGACCTTGAAGATATCCCGGTAGTCCGCGACTTTCCGGATGTCTTTCCAGAGGAACTGCCAGGTGTTCCACCTGACAGAGATGTAGAGTTCGTCATAGATCTTATCCCAGGAACAGCTCCAATCTCCCGGAGACCTTACAAGATGGCACCCCTAGAACTAGCCGAGCTTAAGAAACAACTCGATGAGTCCTTGCAAAAGGGTTTCATCCGTCCTAGCTCTTCTCCTTGGGCTTGCCCCGTCCTCTTTGTCAAGAAGAAAGACGGTACGGACCGGATGGTCGTTGATTATCATCCCGTTAATTTGGTCACGATAAAGAACAAGTATCCGCTCCCCAGGATCAACGACCTGTATGATCAGCTCGCTGGATCCTCAGTCTTCTCCAAGATGGATTTAAGGTTAGGCTACCATCAAATCAAAATCAGAAACGGGGACATTCCCAAGACAGCTTTTGTCACTCGTTATGGCCAGTACGAGTACACCGTCATGTCCTTTGGCCTAACCAACGCCCCAGCCACATTCTCCCGCCTGATGAACTCGATCTTCATGGAGTACTTAGATAAGTTCGTCGTGGTTTACCTCGATGATATTCTTATTTACTCGAAGAACGAGGAAGAGCATGCCGAACATCTTAGACTTGTGTTAGAAAAACTCAGAGAGCACCGCCTTTATGCCAAGTTCTCCAAGTGTGAATTTTGGTTGCCAGAAGTGACCTACCTAGGCCACGTAATCTCTGGTAAGGGCATTGCTGTCAATCCCGAGAGAGTTCAAGCCGTTCTCGATTGGACTCCACCTGAGACCGTTAAACAAGTTAGGAGTTTCCTTGGTCTAGCCAGCTATTGTCGCCGCTTTGTTGAAAACTTCTCCAAAGTAGCCAAACCCCTCACGGAACTTCTCAAGAAAGATAAAAAGTTCGAGTGGTCCCCATAGTGTGAGTACAGTTTTCAGGAACTGAAAAGACGCCTGACTTCTGCTCCCATACTTGTGCCACCGGATTTCACTAAAGACTTTATTATCTACTGCGACGCCTCACGACAGGGACTAGGTTGCATTCTTATGCAGGATCGTCATGTGATTGCCTATGCATCTCGACAGTTGCATCCACATGAGGAGAATTATCCTACACATGATCTAGAGCTTGCAGCCGTAGTCTATGCACTCAAGACCTGGCGACATTACCTCCTTGGTAAACGTTGCGAGATTTACACCGATCACCAGAGTCTCAAGTATATCTTCACCCAACCGGATCTGAACCTTAGGCAAAGACGTTGGTTGGAGTTGATCACAGATTATGATCTAGGGATTACCTACACCCCAGGCAAAGCCAATGTCATGGCTGATGCGCTAAGCCGTAAATCCTATTGCAACAATCTCATGTTGCAGCAAGGCCAACCACTTCTCCATGAGGAATTCTGTAAGCTTAACCTTCACATAGCTCCTCGCGGATTCCTTTCTACCCTGGTGGCGAAACCTGATCTTGAAGATCGGATTATCGCTGCTCAAAAGCAAGACACAGGAATTTCTCGGATCAAGAGAAACATTAAGAAGGGAGTTGGTGGATGTTTCTCTATGGATGATCGTGGAGTTGTTTTCTTTGAGAATCGCTTGGTGGTTCCCAAGAATCAACATCTGCGACATTTGATCCTTAAGGAGGCGCATGAATCTCCTCTCACGATTCATCCCGGTAGTACTAAGATGTATCAGGACCTACGCCAGAGGTTCTGGTGGACTAGGATGAAGAGAGAAATCGCTGAGTTCATTGCTAAATGTGACATTTGTCGTCGCGTTAAGGCAGAGCATCAAAGACCTGCTGGCACCCTTCAGCCTTTAGCTATTCCTGAGTGGAAATGGGATAAAGTTGGTATGGACTTCATTACCGGCTTTCCCAGGACCAAGAAAGGGAATAACGCTATCTTCGTAGTCGTTGATCGTCTTTCCAAAGTGGCTCACTTCCTTCCTGTTCGGGAAAGTATCACTGCTGGTCAGCTTGCTGACTTATATATTTCTCGAATAGTGTCACTTCATGGTGTTCCACTAGAGATCAATTCAGACCATGGCAGTCTTTTCACTTCTCATTTTTGGGAGAGTTTCCAAACTGCCATGGGAACCCATCTTTCTTTCAGTACCGCTTTCCACCCTCAATCAAGTGGTCAGGTGGAACGGGTCAATCAAATTCTCGAAGACATGCTTAGAGCTTGCGTTATCTCTTTCGGTATGGATTGGGAGAAATGTATTCCTTTCGCCGAGTTTGCTTATAACAACAGCTACCAATCCAGCCTCAAGAAAGCTCCTTTTGAGGTTCTCTATGGACGAAGATGTCGAACACCTTTGAACTGGTCAGAAACCGGTGAAAGACAATTCTTTGGACCGGATATGATCCAGGAGGCAGAAGAGCAAGTTCGCATCATTCGTGAGAATTTGAAAACAGCCCAGTCTCGTCAGAAAAGTCAGTACGATCGTCATCATAAGGATATGACTTATGAGATTGGCGACCAAGCTTACCTTCGGGTTACTCCTTTGAAGGGTACCCATCGTTTCGGTATCAAGGGCAAGTTGGCTCCTCGTTACATTGGTCCCTTTCGCATTCTCGCTAAACGAGGAGAGGTTGCCTACCAGTTGGAACTACCTCCACATCTTTCTCGAGTTCATGATGTCTTCCACGTCTCTCAACTCAGGCGTTGCTTCTCGGATCCCATCCGCGGAGTGGACCAC
>NC_041383.1:324108650-324114018 GCF_002162155.2 Triticum dicoccoides | reverse complement strand
CCCCTCACCGAACCACGCCCCGCCGGAAGCCCTGCAGCGTCGACTTCGAGCTCTTCTTCAACCTTCGGCCGCCGGTGACCTCGTCTTCGATTCGCGCCGTCTAGGTCGTCCCCAGGCCCACTGAGCTGCGCTTCGACCTCCCAGTGAGCTCCTCCGTCGTTTCCCCCTATCCCCACGGCCTAGCGCTCGTTGTAGCACCACTTCCCATGATGCCCGAAGCACACCGCCGCACGAACTCGTCGCCGACGAGGCTCCGGTGGCCAATCGGCCCCGTGCATATGCCCGTTGGCTTTGTGGGAGCCTGCAGAACGCGTAGTTGCTACCCGTTGTTCCTCCCGTGCATGGTGGCGCCGTTTCCATCGGCGCCCGAGCTCCGGCGACCGCCAAAGTCGTCGCCGGCGACGTCTCCGGCCACCCCGAGCTCAACCATCACCACCAAGAGCTGCGGCTCGTTCCCAGGAGCTCGTACATGCTCTCCGCCTCCCGTTTGGTGGCCGTAACGTGCAAATGCACTTCCTCCGCCGCGCTCGGCCTCGCCGGCGGCTAAACGCCGGCGAGATGACCGGGTTTGACCCCCCAGGGTCGCTGACCAGTGGGCCCGACCCCCCCTAACCTTTTAATTAAATTAATTAACCCCTGTTAACCCCCCTGTCACTGACGTGTGGGTCCCACACGTCAAGTTTGACCGGACCAGCCCAGTTGACCGCTGACGTCGTGCTGACGTCATGCTGACGCAATTATATATTTTCTGGAATTAAAATAATTCAGAAAATCCAGAAAATGATTTAAACTTCAAAAATTCATAACAATTCAACCGTAGCTCAGATTTAAATAATTTATATATGAAAAATTATCAGAAAAATGCAATCTTTCCATCTGTACTAGTTTCATGCATGAAAAACCAACTTATACATGCTGAATATGGGAAAACACATTAGGGCATATATAAGAGACTTAATTTAGAAATGCATTTGAACCTTTGGTTCAAATGGACTTCAAACCAAATGTTTACTAGATGCATTAGCTCAAACAGCATCACATCTACATGCCATGTTCATGCATCATATTGTTGCATATGATTGTGTTTTGATTGTCGGCACCGTTCCTTCTCGATAGGTTCTGCTCCGGAGACGTTCCAGAGTACCTGTCTGTGAAGCAGTGCCTCCCTTGTTGTTTTACCAGGCAAGCAAACCCCCTTGTTCATTTCGATAAAACCCTACTCTCTCGCTCCTGCTCTCAGTTATTGCATTAGGACAACAACGATTCATCTGCTACTTTGTGCTGCGGTAGTTGAACCCATTCCTCTGCATGACCTGTCATTGCCACAGTAAATAGTTGAAACCCACTAGCATGTGTAGGAGTTGATTGAAGCCACTGATGTGTTCCTACCATGCTATGCCTGCTATTGCTTAGAGTTGTGTCAGGTCTGATTCATTGGGAATGAATTGGAGTGTCACGATATGTTCTGATGCTGAGAGTGAAGTGTGTGAACACGATTTGGTAAAGGTAGCGGTGAGAGGCCATGTAGGAGTACATGGTGGGTTGTCTCACTGGAACCGTCCTTAAGCCCTGAGTTCTGTGTATGTTGTCCAATGACTCGATACTACCACACATTGGGCTCCGGGCGCTCCAAGCCCTCTCGACTTATTAACCAACTTGGTCTCTGTCCAGGAGTCGCAACTAGTTTCTGGTGTTTGTAGGTAGTGCTATTTTTCTACCAAGTGGCACCCGGCAGGGTGGGCTTGGGACAGACTAGGCACACGTGGCCCGGTGTACCGAGTGGCACCCGGTTGGTGGGCTCGGGAACCCTGTACACATCGTTTGGGGCCGTAAGCGACACCCCGGCCGGATCTCCTTGCGGATGGAACCCGAATAGGCGATAAACCTGGACTAGAGTCTTGTGTGGTTAGTCAGGTCGTGGCCGACACCCTCGCCAGGCTTCTGCTTGAAGGTTGCCGAGATACATGACGTGTACATGGCGGTAAGTGGCGAGAGCGTGTGTGAAGAAGTACACCCCTGCAGGGTTAACATGATCTATTCGAATAGCCGGGTCCGCGGTTATGGACTTCTTGGATGCTTACATGGTACATAGACAACTTGAAGTGGATACTATAAAATGCTCAAGACAAGTGTGAGTGCTATGGATGGCCTTCTCGTAGGGAGACGGGGATGAATCCATAGTAGTGTATTGTATGGTGATTAGTGGACTCGTGTTCGTTGTTTCACCTCCAGAGTTTCTGGTAGTCGTAGAACAGGATAGCCACAGAGTCAAAGCTGGCTTGCTGCAACTAAACCCCACGTTACCCTCTTGATACAAGTGCATGTATGATAGGATCTGATGTAAGTCTTGCTGAGTACCTTTGTACTCATGTTGCTTTATTTATGTTTTTGCAGCTGAGACTTCGGTCTTACTAGTGTTCTCGTGGACTTCGACTAGTAGCTAGTACCTCAGCTACGATCTTGATCGGATGTTGTAGATAGTCAGGCTCTTCAGCCTTTTTCTTTTGTAGATGTCTGTACCCAGACATGTAATGCTTCCGCTTGTTGCTTGTATGCTCTGTATGATGGGTCTTGTGACCCCTGTTTGCAATATATGCTATGACGGCTCTTCTGAGCCTTTATCTATATGAGTTGATGAGTTATGCTGTGATGCCATGTTGTACAGCACATACTTGCATGTTATGCGCACGTGTAATGTGTATTGCTATGTGTGGGATCTGACTATCTAGTTGTTTATTCTTAGTAGCCTCTCTTACCGGGAAATGTCTCCTAGTGCTTCCACTGAGCCCTGGTGGCTTGCTACTGCTCCGGAACACTTAGGCAGGCCGACATGTGTCCTTTTCGATCCTGTGTCTGTCCCTTCGGGGAAATGTCACGCGATGAATACCGGAGTCCTGCTAGCCCGCTACAGCCCGGTTCACCGGAGTCCTGTTAGCCCAGTGCTACAGCCTGGATTCACTCGCTGATGACCGACACGTTCGATGCTGGGTCATGGATGCCTGTCCCTGTAAGTTAGTGCCACTTTGGGTTTACGACTAGCCATGTCAGCCCGGGCTCTTTATCATATGGATGCTAGCGACACCATCATATACGTGTGTCAAAATGCGCAAACGGTCCCAGGCAAAGGTAAGGCGACACCGTGGGGATACCGTGCGTGAGGCCGCAAAGCGATATGAGGTGTTACATGCTAGATCGATGTGGCATCGAGTCGGGGTCCTGACACCCGTCTCCCTACGAGAACGCCATCCATAGCACTCACGCTTATCTTGCGTATTTTAGAGTATCCACTTTCACTTGTCTATGAACTGATATAAGCAATCCAGAAGTCCTTTACCGCGGACACGGCTATTCGAATAGATGATATTAACCCTGCAGGGGTGTACTTCTTCATACATGTTTCCACCACTTAGCGTCTGCACACGTCATGTGCTCGGCAGACTTCAAGCGAAAGCCGACGTGGGTGTAGACCACGACCTACCTAAACACTCAAGTCTCTAGTCCAGGTTTATCGCCTATTCGGGTTCCATCCATGAGGAGATCCGGCCGGAGTTTCGCTCACAGCCCCAAACGATGTGAACAGGGTTCCGTGACACCAAACGGGCGCCCGGTTTACCCGGCCACGTGCCTACCGCATCACAGCCCACCCCTACGGTCAGTGCTGTCCACGGCCTCCAGCATACTACAAACACCAGAAACTACTTGCAACTCCTGGACAGAGGACAAGGGTGAATAAGAAGTCGAGCGGGGTCATATTTCAGGGCCCAATGTATGGTAGTAGCTGAATCATGGATCACAAACACAGAACTCAGTTCCTGAGGACGGCTGCAATGAGACAACCCACCATGTACTCCTACATGGCCTCTCACCGCTACCTTTACCAAATCGTGTTCACACACTTAGCTCACACACAGTAGGACATGTTCACACACCTCTGATTCATCCCCGACGAATCAGACCTGACTCAACTCTAAGCAGTAGCAGGCATGACAAACAAACATGAATGAGTAGGCACAACAGGGCTCAAACAACTCCTACTCATGCTAGTGGGTTTCATCTATTTACTGTGGCAATGACAGGTCATGCACAGGATAAAGGGGTTCAACTACCGCAGCATGTAACAGTTGAATCGGTGTTGTCCTAATGCAATAAAAGAGAGCAGGAGCGAGAGAGTGGGATTGTATCGGAATGAACAAGGGGGTTTTGCTTGCCTGGCACTTCTGAAGATAACATTGAGTCTTCATCAGTGTCAACGATCACATCATCGGTATCACGTCTATCGAGAGGGGACAAATACCGGCAACACAGAAGGGAACACAATCAATGCAATGCACAATATGATGCATGATCATGACATGGCAAAATGAATGTGTTTTGGGCTAATGCAACTAGCAACAGATTAAATGAAGTTGGTTTGAATACAAGATTCAAATTTAAACTCCATATGTGGATATTTAAATGCCATTAGTATGATTTGTGCTAAACAGCATCTATAAGTTGTTCTAACATGCATGAAAATGGTACAGATGGATTCCTTGAATTTTTCTGATAATTTTTCATATATAAATTATTTAACTTGGAGTTACGGTTAATTTTATATGATTTTTAGAAGTTTTGGCTATTTTCTGGAATTTCTTATATAAAAATAAATCCAGAAAATAAGTTACTGCGTCAGCATGACGTCGGGGTGACGTCATCAGGTCAAAGGCGCCAGCCCAGGTCAAACCTGACGCTGGGGTCCACGGGTCAGTGTAACAGGGCTGGTTTGGGTGGATGACATGTGGGACCAGTCAACGGCCGCGTCAGCAAAGTCAATGCTGACGTGTGGGTCCCAGTGGATTATTAACTAATCTAAATAGAAAAAAATAAATTAAACTAAACAGGTACAGGGCCCACATGGCAGTGGCACTAGGGGTGGTTTAGCTGGGTCATTAGTGGTTAACTAGACCGGGGTTAGGCCGACGGCTCGTCGCCGGCGAGGTCAGTGGCGGCGGAGCGCGTCGGGTTTCGCCCACAGGCGACCATTTGGACGGCGGATTGGTCCTACGCGTAGCTGGGGGTCACGCGCGTCTGGTAGTGCAAGTGGGAGGAGCTGGGGTGGAGCGGGCTCGCCGGAGTCGAGCTCGTGGCGGCGGCCGGAGTTCGGGCAACGGCGGGTTCGGCGCTATGGTGCATGGGAGGAGGGGTTGGTGGGCGCTACGGGCTCCTGGGAGTGCTCTGAGTACGTCTGCGTGCTCGGTTTGGACGGAGGTGAACCAAAACGACGACGGCGACAAGTCCGGCGCCGGTGAGGTCTCGGTCTCGACGGAAACGACGGATACGACGAGCTAATGGACATGGGAGAAGGGGGGGTCGGTAGAGGAGCTCACGG
>NC_041383.1:324025238-324107624 GCF_002162155.2 Triticum dicoccoides | reverse complement strand
GAGGGAGAGGAGCGAGAGGCCACGGGGCGAGGGGGAGTGCGTGGCGTCGTCCGGGCGTCGCTGGGGAGGCCAGGGAGGAAGCAGGAGGTGGCCGAGCAGGGTGGAGGTGGCGCGCGCAGCGGTGTCGCGGTGTCCGTCCTCCTGGCAGGGAGGAAGACGACAGGGGAGGGGGGGGCGGCGGTGGGCTGGGCCAGCGGGAGGAGCTGGCCAGCTGGGCCGGATACAGGTAAGTGGCCCAGGTAAAACTCTCTCTCTCTCTCTCTTTCTGTTTTAATTCTGTTTTTCTAATTTTGCAGGTTTGTTTTGAATTTGGTTTTGAAACCAATTCAATTTATTTTGCTTCTGACAATATTTTTAGGAGCTAAAAGAATTAAAACAATGCTCCAGAAAAATATTTTCAGAATTATTGGACCTATATTTATTTAACAGTAGATATAAGTCCAATTCGAATAGCTATTGATTTAATTCAAATACCCAAAATAAATGTTTCTGAGATACCGAAAATATTGGTTTGGATTTTACCTCTTGCCAATATTTCCAGAGGATAACAAGAACATTTTCTTGGACTTATTTGAAGCAATTTTTATCTTGATCATTTTTTTAAAGGATTCTGAGGCTTTGAAAATTCCTCAATTCAAATTTCATTTGAATTTAAACATGATGCAGCAACCAAGCTAGTCCAAGGCCAGGGTAAAGCTAGGGATGTGACAACTCACCCCCACTAAACAAGAATCTCGTCTCGAGATTCAAGCGTAGGGTAAGGTGAAGGGTAACGCAGACTAATATACTCTTCACGATCCAGGTTGCACTTCATAGGAACGTTGATTCGATCACCATCTTTGTCTTGTCGTCTTGCTCTGAGAAATCCTGTCAGCATGACATGGAGGGAAGAGGGAGACTCTAGAAGGGTCGATCTTCTCGAAGATCGAACAACTCACGGAATGAGACATAGGACCATCTCTCGGGTGGAGACACGAGATACACATCAAGAGGGGTGGAAGAAACGGATGACGAAGGTTCACTAGGTAGACAACAATTCCACGCTTAAGAAGGTGGTAATCGATTGTCAACGTAGCGAGGAGTTGAGTTGCCATGAAACCATAACGAGACACCTTCGGAACCGTGACTCGTAGATATCTCCCCTTAAGTGGCAAAAGAATTACCTTTGATTCAGAGATCATTGAAACTCTTTATACCAGCTTAAGGCAAATCATAATCGATCATTTAGAGGGGTTCGGTAGAATGGCATACTCAAACTTGGATGATGTGGATTACCTTGTTGAAGACAACGTAATGGATGAATTTTGCTTATCACCGGAAATGGAAGAGACCCATGGTAGAATGGCACATTGGCGGTGCAAGCTGGGAACAAAATGCAAATGCTGGGAATGATTCTGGTAACTGGGGAAGAACCCAACAATAGAGAGTGAATTCACTGTTGGAGTGGTTATAGCATAACCGAGGAAATCTGGGGCAATCCCAGCTAGTGCCGATGATAAGACTTAGCGCTTGTGCGTGCTCTCAAGAACTTGAGCATTTCCACAATCATCAAGGTTTTATCAACAACCGCGTCAAGGGTGCTGACAACACAACATACTACCATGATGAATAGCGATGGACGATGCAGATGCGAAGGAGGATAACACTTTCTCAGATTTCACCTTAGCGAGGCCAAGCAAATAAAATCTGGATGATCGACCGAGAGACATTTAGCACTCCGCTTCTAATGTTCTCCTTGATGTGCTAGCGTAACCCATTCATAGATATGGTTTGATATCTAGAACATCAAGTAAAAGGTCGGACTTCGGGAGCACAAGAATCCATAAGGAACAACTAGGGAGGTAAATCCTACGAAATCCCTATGGGGAGGTGGCCAACTTCCTCAATCAAGATATGATAATAACAGGTCTTCCGGCTGGTGTGTGTTGGCCACGACATCCACTTTACCGGTTATTGCGCGACCAATATTATGATTCTTGGGCAATATTCCAAACCATCATATCTGCCTGAGATTCAGATCTGGTTGGTGTCAGGATATTCCAGACTCATCGAGTCTA
The DNA here is from genome assembly GCF_002162155.2 of Triticum dicoccoides. NCBI lineage: Eukaryota > Viridiplantae > Streptophyta > Magnoliopsida > Poales > Poaceae > Triticum > Triticum dicoccoides. The sequence goes on along the minus strand of NC_041383.1, from coordinate 324,105,567 downwards.
GGAAGAAAAATGATAGTTTGCAACACAATTTGACGAGACAACGCTGCGAGATTCTCGGGGAATGAACTACGATAGTAAGCTCCAAAACATGAGCTGGTTCTGCTACAAACATGTGAACACGCTGTCCCAGACAAACATGACCACGTGGTAGTCTTATAATAAAACACTACCGAGTTCTGGTTGGGAACCATCAGCGAGGATATCGAAGTTCTTTCATAAGTCCGGATTAGCTCTTATGAAGGAACTCCTTCTCCTTGAACAAATCAATCAGTGGCTTGGTGTGCTAGGGATACATATAGATTGAAGGTTGCAAGTCTTCAAACCACAGTATTCTTCGCACGTGTGCATGACTGATTTGGAATGATTCCAAAGAAAGCAACATTGACTTTCTCGAATCCACGGCGGCAACTTGCATCAGATGCACATGAATTAAAGGAAGTCACTACCTTCATCCAAACATATGCTTCATGAGCTAGCATGAACAAATGCTTTCAAAAGTTTCCAACACTAGCTTAATGTTCAACAAAATTATGGAGAAGACAAGGATGTTGTCAATGGGCACAACAACAATTCATCTGGGTTTCCTTTTAAAAGGAATTCCATAGTTAAGTGAACAAGTGATAGCATTGGTCAGACCCAAAAGATATAATGGTGTATGCTCGAGGGATCAACCACGAATAAGACAACATTACGAGCATCGTTGGTACTGATTTGATTTGACGATAGCCCACACTCAAATCAAAGGATTGATAAGACAATAGGTCCAGCAACTGATCACAAGGACCAATCGATGAAGGTATCATCTTTCTTCAACACACACTACACAAGAATATCCCTTTGGAACGAACTAAGTCAGACAAGCTTTTATCTTCCAACTCTCCAAGTTGTTGTCTAGCTTAACCAACTAGCTCAGGGATATCTAACACCGATTCTTGGAGAAAGGGTGGTTTACAATAAACCAACTTGATCACGAGCTCAACATAGCGGTCAGGTGACAACCTGGTAGTACTTCCGAGAAGATATTCAGAAAATCACGAACCATCGGTATGTTACTAAGCTCGAGAACAATCTCGCTGTTGAGGGCAAGACGATATGATCAAATGAGTGAGGACTTGACAAGATCCTAACTCATCAATCGAAGGGTGCACCGAAATAAGGACTAGGTAGCATAATCAACCTTAGAATGATGATTCAAAACCAACACGCTAAGAATGAAATTATTGTCCATTAACTACCAAGCAACGAGGTTGCTGGGAGTATTGATTTCACACATCACAATTCATTTGTCGGTATTCCGGTTGCATCAACACGAGGGCCGAGGAATGACTAATGATGGTGAGAAGTATCACTACGTCAAAATTCATGAGAGTTGGTGCAGTTCTCATGACAATTCTGACATAAGGGGGGTAATACTCCAAGGTAGAACAGAACCAAAAGCTGGATTGGCATTTGATCTGCGGAATACAACTACTTTGACCCAATCCTAGATATGGATGAGGTACTGGAGTTTGTTTCTCCAAGTCATTCAGGACAGAATGGCTTGACGGACCATAGGGGTAATAGGCATCGATAAACGAATGCACGCATACTCTTGACTATCAATTGATAGACGAGGGTCAGAATGCAACTAAAGAGAACAACTCAAAGGAACATATAATTTTCTGAGTTGTGGATGCATGGTTTAGCATGTCGAACGAATTGCACATATTTCTTCCGGATAACCCATGCAGAAAGGTAGAACTGGCAGAGTCACAATTATGAATGGAGAACCCATCGAGAGCACTCCTGTTGTGATCTTTTGATCCAACAAACTTTTGCCGTAAGTGGTTCATGGTATTTGGAAGAAAGGAATACCACGAACATCGAGGACTAATGCAAAGGTTACTAATAACCTAAAGGAACGAGCAAAACTATCAACATGAAGCAAGTAGGGTGAATCTCGGGTTCAAAACCCAGGGATAGAATACCTACTACTAAATGGCATCACGGGATGCTTTCGATAATGACGGCCAGAGTCATCACACTGGGAACACAAATCATGGCTAAATTACTAGATGATCCCCTAAGACACCTAGGGTCATAATAATATCTCCAACATATATGTCAAGGTAACGAAGTACCTCAACTCACTGATTAGTGTGGTTAATCTGGCCCATGGGAACATTGAAACGGGAAGAAAGGATTTGCAATTGCATCAGACTACTTAGAAACCTGGGATGACTCGGACAACATAACGGCTGTAAATGCTCAGAAAAGATTTGAGACATTCACAAAAATGGTGGCATAGCCACTCAGAAGCACAATATCAAGATTTCGAGATCAACAATTAACATACGGAAGTAGTAGAAACTGAACTCAAGCTTAAATCCAACAATCTTATAAGTCTACGGATTAGTAATACGTGATCCTGATAGAAAGAAAGATAGCCTAGTTCTTAATCCCCGCAGGAAAGATAAGATGACTCAGATCAGAAGGCATAAGGTATAAGGAGTAAAAAGAGCCTTACGTTCCATCCCACAATCAATTCCCTTATATAACTAAAGAATTTCTAGACTCAACTTCGACCAGTTTGGCTTGGTAATCCTACAGGCAGTCAAGCTCTGATACCAATGCTGTCAGGACCCCGACTCAATGCCACATCGATCTAGCATGTAACACCTCATATCACTTTGTGGCCTCACGCACGGTATTCCCACGGGTGTCGCCTTACCTTTGCCCGGGACCGTTTGCGCCTTTTGGCACACGTATATGACAGTGTTGCTAGCATCCATATGATAAGGAGCCCGGGCTGACATGGCTAGTCGTAAACCCAAAGTGGCACAGACTTACAGGGACAGGCATCCATGACCCAGCATCGAACGTGTCGGTCATCAGCGAGTGAATCCAGGCTGTAGCACTGGGCTAGCAGGACTCCGGTGAACCGGGCTGTAGCGGGCTAACAGGACTCTGGTATTCATCGCGTGACATTTCCCCGAAGGGACAGACACAGGAACGAAGAAGGACACATGCCGGCCAGCCTAAGTGTTCCGGAGCAGTAGCAAGCTACCATGGCTCGGTGGAAACACTAGGAGACATTTCCCGGTAAGAGAGGCTACTAAAGATAAACAACTAGATGGTCAGATCCCACACATACCAAGCATTTCAATAGCATACACACAATATGCTCGATATGTGCAAGTACAACATGGCATCACAACATGACTCTACGACTCAAGTAATTTATTCAATAGGCTCCGAGGAGCGAGATATTACAAACAGGGGTCTCATGACCCAACATTCAGAGCATACAAATCAAAGCACAAGCGGAAGCTATCATGTCTGGGTACAGACATCTATAAATGAAAAAGGCTGAGAAGCCTGACTATCTATCAGATCCTGCCGAGGGCACAAGATCGTAGCTGAGGTAACAAGCTAAACGTCGAAGTCCACGCGACTACTAGCGAGACCGAAGTCTCTCTGCAAAAACATAAATAGGCAAACGTGAGTACAAATGTACCCAGCAAGACTTACATCAGAACTATCTACATATGCATCATTATCAACAAAGGGGATGGTGGGGTTTAACTGCAGCAAGCCAGCTTTGACTCGGTGGCTATCCTGAACTACGACTGCAAGTAACTCTTTTGAGGTGGCGCACACGAGTCCACATATTCACCATAGCAATACACCACTATGGATCCGCTCCCGTCTCCCTACGAGAACGCCATCCATAGCACTCACGCTTATCTTGCGTATTTTAGAGTATCCACTTTCACTTGTCTATGAACTGATATAAGCAATCCAGAAGTCCTTTACCGCGGACACGGCTATTCGAATAGATGATATTAACCCTGCAGGGGTGTACTTCTTCATACATGTTTCCACCACTTAGCGTCTGCACACGTCATGTGCTCGGCAGACTTCAAGCGAAAGCCGACGTGGGTGTAGACCACGACCTACCTAAACACTCAAGTCTCTAGTCCAGGTTTATCGCCTATTCGGGTTCCATCCATGAGGAGATCCGGCCGGAGTTTCGCTCACAGCCCCAAACGATGTGAACAGGGTTCCGTGACACCAAACGGGCGCCCGGTTTACCCGGCCACGTGCCTACCGCATCACAGCCCACCCCTACGGTCAGTGCTGTCCACGGCCTCCAGCATACTACAAACACCAGAAACTACTTGCAACTCCTGGACAGAGGACAAGGGTGAATAAGAAGTCGAGCGGGGTCATATTTCAGGGCCCAATGTATGGTAGTAGCTGAATCATGGATCACAAACACAGAACTCAGTTCCTGAGGACGGCTGCAATGAGACAACCCACCATGTACTCCTACATGGCCTCTCACCGCTACCTTTACCAAATCGTGTTCACACACTTAGCTCACACACAATAGGACATGTTCACACACCTCTGATTCATCCCCGATGAATCAGACCTGACTCAACTCTAAGCAGTAGCAGGCATGACAAACAAACATGAATGAGTAGGCACAACAGGGCTCAAACAACTCCTACTCATGCTAGTGGGTTTCATCTATTTACTGTGGCAATGACAGGTCATGCAGAGGATAAAGGGGTTCAACTACCGCAGCATGTAACAGTTGAATCAGTGTTGTCCTAATGCAGTAAAAGAGAGCAGGAGCGAGAGAGTGGGATTGTATCGGAATGAACAAGGGGGTTTTGCTTGCCTGGCACTTCTGAAGATAACATTGAGTCTTCATCAGTGTCAACGATCACATCATCGGTATCACGTCTATCGAGAGGGGACAAATACCGGCAACACAGAAGGGAACACAATCAATGCAATGCACAATATGATGCATGATCATGACATGGCAAAATGAATGTGTTTTGGGCTAATGCAACTAGCAACAGATTAAATGAAGTTGGTTTGAATACAAGATTCAAATTTAAACTCCATATGTGGATATTTAAATGCCATTAGTATGATTTGTGCTAAACAGCATCTATAAGTTGTTCTAACATGCATGAAAATGGTACAGATGGATTCCTTGAATTTTTCTGATAATTTTTCATATATAAATTATTTAATTTGGAGTTACGGTTAATTTTATATGATTTTTAGAAGTTTTGGCTATTTTCTGGAATTTCTTATATAAAAATAAATCCAGAAAATAAGTTACTGTCAGCATGACGTCGGGGTGACGTCATCAGGTCAAAGGCGCCAGCCCAGGTCAAACCTGAAGCTGGGGACCACGGGTCAGTGTAGCAGGGCTGGTTTGGGTGGATGACATGTGGGACCAGTCAACGGCCGCGTCAGCAAAGTCAATGCTGACGTGTGGTTCCCAGTGGATTATTAACTAATCTAAATAGAAAAAAATAAATTAAACTAAACAGGTACAGGGCCCACATGGCAGTGGCACTAGGGGTGGTTTAGCCGGGTCATTAGTGGTTAACTAGACCGGGGTTAGGCCGACGGCTCGTCGCCGGCGAGGTCAGTGGCGGCGGAGCGCGTCGGGTTTCGCCCACAGGCGACCATTTGGACGGTGGATTGGTCCTACGCGTAGCTGGGGCTCGCGCGCGTCTGGTAGTGCAAGTGGGAGGAGCTGGGGTGGAGCGGGCTCGCCGGAGTCGAGCTCGTGGCGGCGGCCGGAGTTCGGGCAACGGCGGGTTCGGCGCTATGGTGCATGGGAGGAGGGGTTGGTGGGCGCTACGGGCTCCTGGGAGTGCTCTGAGTACGTCTGCGTGCTCGGTTTGGACGGAGGTGAACCAAAACGACGACGGCGACAAGTCCGGCGCCGGTGAGGTCTCGGTCTCGACGGAAACGACGGATACGACGAGCTAATGGACATGGGAGAAGGGGGGTCGGTAGAGGAGCTCACAGCGGGGTCGTCGGTGATCTCAGAGAGCTCGGGGACGGCCTGGTGATGACGAATCGGTCGACGGCGGCCGTCAGTGCGGAGGACGAAGATGGCGTCGACGATGACGCTCCAGGGCATCCGGCGTCTTGTGGCTCGGTGGTAAGGACGGGGACGTCACGGCGGAGCTCGGGGGCGCGTCGGAGAGGCTCGGGGATGGCTGTGGCCATGGTGGAGCTCGTCGGCGGGGACAGTTGCGTTCGGTCGTGCTCGGGGAGAGAATAGAGGGCGGGGGAGAGAGCAGAGAGCAAGGGAGAGGAGCGAGAGGCCACGGGGCGAGGGGGAGTGCGTGGCGTCGTCCGGGCGTCACTGGGGAGGCCAGGGAGGAAGCAGGAGGTGGCCGAGCAGGGTGGAGGTGGCGCGCGCGGCGGTGTCGCAGTGTCCGTCCTCCTGGCAGGGAGGAAGACGACAGGGGAGGGGGGGCGGCGGTGGGCTGGGCCAGCGGGAGGAGCTGGCCAGCTGGGCCGGATACAGGTAAGTGGCCCAGGTAAAACTCTCTCTCTCTCTCTTTCTGTTTTAATTCTGTTTTTCTAATTTTGCAGGTTTGTCTTGAATTTGGTTTTGAAACCAATTCAATTTATTTTGCTTCTGACAATATTTTTAGGAGCTAAAAGAATTAAAACAATGCTCCACAAAAATATTTTCAGAATTATTGGACCTATATTTATTTAACAGTAGATATAAGTCCAATTCAAATAGCTATTGATTTAATTCAAATACCCAAAATAAATGTTTCTGAGATACCGAAAATATTGGTTTGGATTTTACCTCTTGCCAATATTTCCAGAGGATAACAAGAACATTTTCTTGGACTTATTTGAAGCAATTTTTATCTTGATCATTTTTTTAAAGGATTCTGAGGCTTTGAAAATTCCTCAATTCAAATTTCATTTGAATTTAAACATGATGCAGCAACCAAGCTAGTCCAAGGCCAGGGTAAAGCTAGGGATGTGACAACCATTCATTGAGCTTTCCTGAAATAGTAGTCTTGGAATAGCATTAGCTCAATGAGCTATATGTTGTTATGAATTACCAAAACCACCTAGGGATAGTTGCACTTCCAGTAGATAATTTCAGAATTATTCGCTTTTCTATCAATTGCTCGACAGTAATTTGTTCACCCACCGTAATACTTATGCTATCTTGAGAGAAGCCACTAGTGAAACCTATGGCCCCCGGGTCTATATTTTGTCATATAAGCTTTCAATCTACTTTCATTTGCACCTTTACTTTTTGCATCTATATTATAAAATACCAAAAATATATTTATCTTATCATATTATCTCTATCAGATCTCACTTTCACAAGTGGCCGTGAAGGGATTGACAACCCCTTTATTTCGTTGGTTGCGAGTTCTTTGTTTGTTTGTGTAGGTGCGTGGGACTTTTGAGGAGCCTCCTACTAAATTGATACCTTGGTTCTCAAAAACTGAGGGAAATACTTACGCTATTATTGTTGCATCACCCTTTCCTCTTCAAGGAAAACCGACGCAAGCTCAAGACGTAGCAAGAAGGATTTTTGGCGCCGTTGCCGGGGATGTCTTTGCTCAAGTCAAGACATACCAAGTACCCATCACAAAATCATCTCCCTCGCATTTACATTATTTGCAATTTGCCTCTCGTTTTCCTCTCCCCCACTTCACCCTTGCCGTTTTATTTTCCCTCTCTTTCCCAATCTCGCTCTCTCTCTGTTTCGCTTGCCTTTTTCTGTTTGCTTGTGTTCTTGTTTGTCCTTATGGCTTTGCCTAAGAGTACCGACCACCTTCTTAGAAGGTTGGAAGAGATTGAATCAAATATTATAAGCTTTATGAATTTGCAATTTGAGCATAATAATTTCTTCAGAAAAGAGCTTAAAGAACAAATAGGTTTTTTGGGTTTTATGAATACGGAGCTTGATGATATGTCTAAAGAATTTTATGGTGTGAACTCTCAAATTACCCGGCTTGAGAATGCTATAACCCAAATTTCTGATAAGCAAGCTACCTTAGTCAATAAGATGGCTGCCAACCCAGAAAAGTTAGATGAGAATAATGATGAAGATCTTAAATTTATTGATATGTCTCCTATTAGATCTTTGTTTTGCAATATGAATCTTGATAAAAATGGGACTGGAGATAAGTCAACTATAGTTAGAAGGCATCCCAAGAATTCAGAGTTTGTAGATCTTGATGCTAAATTTGGTAAAAGTGGGATTGGAGAGGTCATGACTTTAAATAGTATTGAACCCATTATCTCGGATTTCAAGGAATTTGATTATGATAATTGTTCTTTAGAAGGTTGTATTTCCTTGTTGCAATCCGTTGTTAATTCTCCTCAAGCTTATAGTCAAAATAAAGCTTTTACCAAACATATCGTTGATGCCTTGATGCAATCTTATGATGAAAAACTTAATTTGGAAGTTTCTATACCTAGAAAACTTAATGATGAGTGGGAACCTACTATAAAAATTAGAATGAAAGATCATGAGTGTTTTGCTTTGTGTGATTTGGGTGCTAGTGTTTCCACGATTCCGAAAACTTTATGTGATATTCTAGGTTTCCATGATCTTGATGATTGCTCTTTAAATTTGCACCTTGCGGATTCCACCATTAAAAAGCCAATGGTAAGGATCAATGATGTTCTCATTGTTGCAAATAGAAATTTGGTGCCCATAGATTTTATCGTTCTTGATATAGATTGCAATCTTTCTTGCCCTATTATTCTTGGTAGACCTTTCCTTAGAACAATTGGTGCGATTATTGATATGAAGGAAGGGAATATTAGATTCCAATTTCCATTAAAGAAGGGCATGGAGTAATTTCCAAAAAAGAAAGTAAAATTATCTTATTAATCTATCATGCGAGCTACTTATGAATTGAGTGCCAAAGATGGCACTACTTAGATCTATCTTCGCTTTTATGCCTAGCTACGGGCGTTAAACGATAGCGCTAGTTGGGAGGCAACCCAATTTTATTTGTGCTTTTTGTTTTTGTTACTGCTTAGTAATAAATTTTGCATCTACCTTCTATTTAGATGTGTTTTTATGTTTAATTAGTGTTTGTGCCAAGCAGAACCTATAGGATAACCTATGATGATAGTTGATTTGATTCTGCTGAAAAACAGAAACTTTGCGCGCATGAAATTAGTTTTGTTAAATCACAGAAACGTGATTTTGCGTTGATTCTTTTTGCTTCTGATCAATAGACAAATTTTCCAGGACTTCCTAATTTGGTAGGATTTTTAGAGTTCCATAAGCTTGCGTTAGTTATAGATTTCTACAGACTGTTCTGTTTTTGACAGATTCTGTTTTTCGTGCGTTGTTTGCTTATTTTGATGCATCTATAGCTAGTAAAATAGTTTATAAACCATAGAGAAGTTGGAATATAGTAGGTTTAACACCAAAATAAATAAACAATGAGTTCATTACAGTACCTTATGTGGTGGTTTTGTTTTCTTTCACTAACGGAGCTCATAAGATTTCCTGTTGAGTTTTGTGTTGTGAAGTTTTCAAGTTTTGGGTAAAGCTTTGATGGACTATGGAATAAGGAGTGGCAAGAGCCTAAGTTTGGGGATGCCCATGGCACCCCAAGATATTCAAGAATAGCCAAAAGCCTAAGCTTGGGGATTCCACGGGAAGGCATCCCCTCTTTCGTCTTCGTTCATTGGTAACTTACTTGGAGCTATATTTTTATTTGCCACATGATATGTGTTTTGCTTGGAGCATGGTGTATTATATTAGTCTTTGCTTTTTAGTTTACCACAATCATCCTTGCTGTACACACCTTTTTGGAGAAGCCCACTTGATTAGAATTTGCTAGAATACTCTATGTGCTTCACTTATATCTTTTGAGCTTGATAGTTTTTGCTCTAGTGCTTCACTTATATCTTTTAGAGCACGGCGGTGGCTTAATTTTGGAGAAATTGCTAGTCTCTCATGCTTCACTTATTTTGAGAGTCTTTTATAACAGCATGGTATTTTCTTTGGCTACAAATTTGGTCCTAGAATGATGAGCATCCAAGTTGGGTATAATAAAAACTATCATAGGAAGTGAATTGGATGCTAGGATCAATTTGATGCTTGATAATTGTTTTGAGATATAAAGGTAGTAATGTTAGGGTCATGATAGTGGGTAATTATGAAATTGAGAAATACTTGTGTTGAAGTTGGCAAGTCCCGTAGCATGCACATATGGTAAAAGTTGTGTGACAAATTTGTTGCATGAGGTGCTCTTTTAATTGTCTTCCTTATGAGTGGAGGTCGGGATCGCGCGATGGTTAACTCCTACCAACCCTTCCCCTAGGAGCATGCATAGTAGTACTTTGCTTCGAGGGCAAGTAGACTTTTGCAATAAGTATATGAGTTCTTTATGACTAATGTGAGTCCATGGATATACGCACACTCATCCTTCCACTTTGCTAGCCTCTATTATACCGCGCAACTTTCGCCGATATCATGCACCCATTATTTACCTTCCTCAAAACAGCCACCATACCTACCTATTATGGCATTTCCATAGCCATTCCGAGATATATTGCCATGCAACTTTCCACCGTTCCGTTTATTATGACACACTTCATCATTGTCATATTGCTCTTTGCATGATCATGTAGTTGACATCGTATTTGTGGCAAGGCCACCTTCATAATTTTCATACATGTCGCTCTTGATTCATTGCATATCCCGGTACACCGCCGAAGGCATTCATATAGAGTCATATCTTGTTCTAGCTTTGAGTTGTAATTCTTGAGTTGTAAATCAATAAAAGTGTGATGATCTTCATTATTAGAGCATTGTCTCAGTGAGGAAAGGATGATGAAGACTATGATTCCCCCACAAGTCGGGATGAGACTTCGGACTTCAAAAAGAAAAAAAGGAAAAAAAGAGAAAGGCCAAAAAAAAGAAAGGCCAAAGAAAAAAAGGAAGAAAAGAAAAAAAAGAAAAAAAAAGAAAAAGAGAGAAAAAGAGAGAAGGGACAATGCTACTATCTCCTTTCCACACTTGTGCTTCAAAGTAGCACCATGATCTTCATGATAGAGAGTCTCCTATGTTGTCACTTTCATATACTAAGTGGGAATTTTTCATTATAGAACTTGGCTTGTATATTCCAATGATGGGCTTCCTCAAAATACCCTAGGTCTTCATGAGCAAGCAAGTTGGACGCACACCCACTTAGTTTCTTTTGTTGATCTTTCATATATTTATATCTCTAGTGCATCCGTTGCATGGCAATCCCTACTCACTCACATTGATATCTATTGATGGGCATCTCCATAGCTCGTTGATACGCCTAGTTGATGTGAGACTATCTTCTCCCTCTTTTTGTCCTCACAACCACCACCATTTACCACCATAGTGCTATGTGCATGGCATGCGCTCATGTATTGCGTAAGAGGTGAAAAAGCTGAAGCGCATTAAAAAGTATGAACCAATTGCTTGGCTGAAACCGGGGTTGTGCATGATGGGAGTATTTTGTGTAATGAAAATGAAGCATGGCCTAACTATATGATTTTGTAGGGATAAGCTTTCTTTGGCTATGCTATTTTGATAGGACATGATTATTTGTTAGTATGCTTTGAAGCATTTTTGTTATGTTTTATAAGCTTTTATCTTGAATCATTTGGATCTGAACAATCATGCCACAATAAAGAAAATTACATTGAGAATTATGCTAGGTAGCATTCCACATCAAAAATTCTGTTTTTATCATTTACCTACTCGAGGACGAGCAGGAATTAAGCTTGGGGATGCTTGATACGTCTCCAACGTATCTATAATTTTTTATTGTTCCATGTTATTATATCACCCCTTTTGGATGTTTATGGGCTTTATTTTACACACTTATATCATTTTTGGGACTAACCTACTAACCGGAGGCCCAGCCCGTATTGTTTTTTTTGCCTATTTCAGTATTTCGAAGAAAAGGAATATCAAACAGAGTCCAAATGGAATGAAACCTTCGGGAGCATGATTTTTGGAACGAACGTGATCCGGAGAACTTGGAGTGCAAGTCAAGAAGCTTGCGAGGCGGCAAGCAGACAGGAGGGCGCACCCATCCCCTTTGGGCGCTCCCACTATCTCCTGGGCCCCACAGGCGGTCACCGACGTACATCTTCCTCCTATATATATACCTACATACCCCGAAAACATCCAGGGAGCCAACGAAACACAATTTCCACCACCGTAACCTTCTGTATCCGCGAGATCCCATCTTGGAGCCTTCGTCGGCGCTCCGCCGGAGGGGGAATCGACCATGGAGGGCTTCTACATCAACACCATAGCCCCTCCGATGAGTTGTGAGTAGTTTACCACAGACCTTCGGGTTCATAGTTATTAGCTAGATGGCTTCTTCTCTCTTTTTGGATCTCAATACAATGTTCTCCCCCTCTCTTGTGGAGATCTATTCGATGTAAACTCTTTTTGCGTTGTGTTTGTCGAGATCCGATGAATTGTCGGTTTATGATCAAGTTTATCTATGAGAAATATTTGAATCTCCTCTGAATTCTTTTATATATGATTGAGTTATCTTTGCAAGTCTCTTCGAATTATCAATTTGGTTTGGCCTACTAGATTGATCTTTCTTGCCATGGTAGAAGTGCTTAGCTTTGGGTTCAATCTTTCGGTGTCCTTTCCCAGTGACAGCAGGGGCAGCAAGGCACGTATTGTATTGTTGCCATCGAGGATAAGAAGATGGGGTTTATATCATATTGCTTGAGTTTATCCCTCTACATCATGTCATCTTTCTTAATGCGTTACTTTGTTCTTTATGAACTTAATACTCTAGATGCAGGCAGGAGTCAGTCGATCTGTGGAGTAATAGTAGTAGATGCAGGCAGGAGTCGATCTACTTGTTGTGGACGTGATGCCTATATACATGATCATGCCTAGATAATCTCATAATTATTCGCTTTTCTATCAATTGCTCTACAGTAATTTGTTCACCCACCGTAATACTTATGCTATCTTGAGAGAAGCCACTAGTGAAACCTATGGCCCCCGGGTCTATCTTTTATGATATAAGCTTTCAATGTACTTTCATTTGCATCTTTACTTTTTGCATCTATATTATAAAATACCAAAAATATATTTATCTTATCATATTATCTCTATCAGATCTCACTTTCGCAAGTGGCTGTGAAGGGATTGAAAACCCCTTTATTGCGTTGGTTGCGAGTTCTTTGTTTGTTTGTGTAGGTGCGTGGGACTTTTGAGGAGCCTCCTACTGGATTGATACCTTGGTTCTCAAAAACTGAGGGAAATACTTACGCTACTATTGCTGCATCACCCTTTCCTCTTCAAGGAAAACCAACGCAAGCTCAAGACGTAGCACACCCCACCACCATCATATTCCAGTAGTATGTAGGATCATATTCTTGTCTGTTTCTATTGCTGTTAACTATGGCAGGAACACAAGCCGACGAGATTGACTGGGAGAACATGACGAACAAGGAGCTTCATGATAAGTTTCGTCAAATGTTGGGTCAACAGGTGGAAGACGTGATGGTCAACTTTGGAAAGGCAATGGAGAAGATGGATGACATTGAGAAGTCAATTGACACCAAGTTGGACACCAAGTTTGATGAATTACTCAAACGTCTCCCACAACCAGCTCTACGCCACGATACAGTGGGGCGAGCATAGCATGTTCCTATTGACCCAGGACAATTCTGGTGCCGCTGCTATTGTTGTTGGTGCTTCTGTAGCTCCTGCTGCTACTGTAGAGGTGGAGGACTATTACGAGGATGAGGTTGATCAAAATCTGAACTACGTGTAGCCACCAGCACCACCACCAGTAGGTCGACCTCAGGTATATATTTGCAACGGTAGGCCTGCATCGCCACCTCAGGTACAAGATAATGACCATATTCCTAAACTGAAATTGAATATTCCACCATTTGAGGGTAGATATGTTTCTGATATATATCTTACTTGGGAGTTAGAAACTGAACAATGTTTTACATGTTACAATACCCCGAGGAGAGACGGGTTGCTGCTGCTGTTTGTGCTTTCACTAGTTTTGCATGTGTATGGTGGTCTGAACATTGTAGATTATATCCTCTTCCAACTACTTGGGCTACTTTTAAACCTGCTATGCATACTCGTTGGGTTCCACTATATTATCAACGTGATTTGCTTCAAAAATTACAGTGTTTAAGACAAGGGAAAAATTCGGTAGAAGAATATTATCAGGAATTACAAACTGGCATGATTAGATGTGGTATTGTTGAGGAGAATGAAGCTATGCTTGCACGTTTTATGAGTATAAGGAGTATACTAATATCACTCGTTTATTCCATCTTGCTTGTAAAGCTGAACGTGAAGTGCAGGATCGGCAAGCATTGACGCGAACTAACTTTTCTGCAAGCCAACCTTCATCATGGATACCACATGCATCTTCTACTTCAACTGCACCAGCACCTCCATCAGGTGCCACCTCTAGCCGTAATACAAGAAAGCAGGAACAACCACCATTATCTTCCAAGAGCGCACCTGTTGGGCTTGGACAGAGTTCTTCTTCTTCCATGGCATCAACAGGGTACACAAGTGGTATTATTTGTCGTCGTTGTACGGGAAGAGGTCATTATGCGAGAGAATGCAAATCTCAGCATTTGATGATTGCTACTGAGGATGGTGGGTATGAGTCCGCTAGTGACTATGATGAGGAGACTTTGGCTCTTATTACACGTGAAGAACATGGTGGAGATGATTCTGATCATGAGACGCAATAAATGGCTCCTGAAGACGCTGACAGGTATGAATTTTTAGTTGCTCAAGGTGTTTTGAGTGCGCAGGTCACACAAGCTGAGCAAAATCAGAGGCACAATTTGTTCCATACAAAGGGAGTTGTGAAGGAACATTTTGTGCGCGTCATCATAGACGGAGGGAGCTGCAACAACTTGGCTAGCATGGAGATGGTGGAGAAGCTATTTCTCACCACAAGACCACATACACATCCTTACTACATCCAATGATTCAACAACAGTGGCAAGGTTAAGGTAACACGTACTGTTCGTGTGCATTTTTAGTATATCTACATATGCTGATTATGTTGATTGTGATGTGGTACCTATGCAAGCATGTTCCTTATTACTTGGTCGACCATGGAAATTTGATAAAAAATTTGTACACCATGGTATAAACAATCAGTATACTCTTGTTCATAAGGATAAAAATAAGGATAAAAATATTACTTTGCTTCCTATGACTCCTGATTCCATTTTGGAAGATGATATTAATAGAGCTAATAAAGCAAAACAGGAGAAAAATAAGAGTGAAAATCAGATTGTGGCAAAAGAATTTGAGCAACAAATGAGCCTAATAGTAAACCATCTAGTTTTGCTTCTGAAATTAAATTGAAAAGTGCATGTTTACTTGCCACTAAATCTGATATTGATGAGCTAGATTTCAGCAAATCTGTTTGCTATGCTTTTGTGTGCAAAGAGGCATTATTTTCATTCGAGGACGTGCCTTCCTCTTTTGCCTCCTGCTGTCATTAACATTTTGCAGGAGTTCGCTGACGTCTTTCCACAAGATGTGCCACTGGGATTACCTCCCATTCGAGGGATTGAGCATCAGATTGACTTAATTCCCGGTGCATCATTACCCAACCGTGCACCATACCGAACCAATCCAGAGGAGACGTAGGAGATTATGCGTCATGTACAGGAGCTGCTCGACAAAGGTTATATACACGAATCCCTTAGTACTTGTGTTGTTCCTATTATTCTAGTGCCAAAAAAGGATGGTACATCACGTATGTGTGTTGATTGTAGAGGCATTAATAATATTACTATTTGTTATCGTCATCCTATTCCTAGGCTAGATGATATGCTTGATGAATTGAGTGGCTCTACAATATTCACCAAAGTTGATTTGTGTAGTGGATACCATCAAATTCGTATGAAATTGGGAGATGAATGGAAAACAACATTTAAAACTAAGTTTGGATTATATGAGTGCTTAGTCATGCCTTTTGGGTTAACTAATGCACCTACTACTTTCATGAGATTAATGAACGAAGTTTTACGTGCTTTCATTGGACGATTTGTGGTGGTTTACTTTGATGACATATTGATTTATAGCAGATCTTTGGAAGAACATTTGGAACATTTACGTGCTGTTTTTATTGCTCTACGTGATGCACGTTTGTTTGGTAACCTTGGGAAGTGCACCTTTTGCACCGACCGAGTATCTTTTCTTGGCTATGTTGTTACTCCACAGGGAATTGAAGTTGATAAAGCCAAGATTGAAGCTATTGAGAGTTGGCCGCAGCCCAAAACGGTCACACAAGTGAGGAGTTTTCTTGGCCTCGCTAGATTCTATAGGCGTTTCGTGAGAGATTTCAGCACCATTGTTGCACCTCTCAATGATCTTACAAAGAAAGATGTGCCTTTTCTTTGGGGTACCACATAGGAAGAAGCCTTCACAGTATTGAAAGATAAATTGACACATGCTCCTTTACTCCAACTTCCTGATTTTAATAATACTTTTGACCTTGAATGTGATACTAGTGGAATTGGATTAGGAGGTGTGTTATTACAAGATGGCAAACTTGTTGCATACTTTTCTGAAAAATTGAGTGGGCCTAGTCTGAATTATTCTACTTATGATAAAGAATTATATGCTCTTGTTCGGACTTTAGAAACATGGCAACATTATTTATGGCCCAAAGAATTTGTTATACACTCTGATTATGAATCTTTGAAACATATTAAAAGTCAAGCTAAACTGAATCGTAGACATGCTAAATGGGTTGAATTCATTGAGACTTTCCCTTATGTCATTAAACACAAGAATGGAAAAGAAAATGTTATTGCGGATGCATTGTCTCGTCGCTATACTATGCTTTCACAACTTGACTTTAAAATATTTGGTTTGGAGACCATCAAAGATCAATATGTGCATGATGCTGATTTCAAAGATGTAATGCAGAATTGTAAAGAAGGAAGAATGTGGAACAAGTTCATCGTTAATGATGGATTTGTGTTTCGTGCAAACAAGCTATGCATTCTAGCTAGCTCCGTTCGTCTTTTTTTGTTGCAGGAGGCGCATGGACGAGGATTAATGGGACACTTTGGCATGAAGAAGACGGAGGACGTACTTGCTACACATTTATTTTGGCCAAAGATGAGACGGGATGTTGAGCGTCTTATTGCTCACTGCACTACATGTCAAAAAGCTAAGTCACGACTCAATCCTCATGGTTTATATATGCCTTCGCCTGTACCTAGTGTTCCTTGGGAGGATATATCTATGGACATTGTTTTAGGTTTACCTCAAACAAAGAAGGGGAGGGATAGCATATTTGTTGTCGTGGATAGATTCTCGAAAATTGCACACTTTATACCATGTCATAAAAGCGATGATGCTGTTAATGTTGCTGATTTGTTCTTTCATGAAATTATTCGCTTGAATGGTGTGCCAAATACTATTGTTTCAGATCGTGATACTAAATTTCTTAGCCACTTTTGGAGATGTTTATGGGCTAAGTTGGGGACTAAACTGCTTTTTAGTACTACTTGTCACCCCCAAACTGATGGACAGGCTGAAGTTGTCAATAGAACATTGTCTACTATTCTTAGGGCTTTTTTGAAGAATAATAAGAAAATGTGGGAGGAATGCTTGCCTCATATTGAATTTGCTTATAATCGTTCATTGCATTCTACTACTAAGATGTGCCCTTTTGAAGTTGTGTATGGTTTCCTACCTCGTGCACCTATTGATTTGTTGCCTCTTCCATCTTCGGAGAAAATTAATTTTGATGCTAAACAATGTGCTGAATTAATTTTAAAAATGCATGAGTTAACTAAGGAAAACATTGAGTGTATGAATGCTAAATATAAACTTGCTGGAGATAAGGGTAGAAAACATGTTGTGTTTGCACCTGGAGATCTTGTTTGGTTACATTTGCGTAAGGATAGATTTCCTGATTTGTGCAAATCAAAGCTAATGCCACGTGCTGATGGTCCCTTTAAGGTGTTAGAGAAAATAAATGATAATGCATATAAACTTGAGCTGCCTACAGATTTTGGGGTTAGTCCCACTTTTAACATTGCAGATTTGAAGCCTTATTTGGGTGAGGAAGATGAACATCCGTCGAGGACGACTTCATTTCAAGAAGGGGAGGATGATGAGGACATCAATACCATTGTTGCACCCACAGCCCCTGCTGCTATACATACTGGACCAATTACTAGAGCTCGCGCACGCCAACTAAATTACTAGGTACTTTCGTTTCTTGGTAATGATTCTAATGTTCATGAGAATATGATGCTGCCTAAATTGGATACATTTGTTTTGCTTACAAATGAAGGGCCTAGCTTGGAGAAGGATGAACATTGGAGAAAGAACAAGCATGGAGATGATGGACTGCGCAAGGGGAACAAGAACGGAGTTACAAGTGATGATTTCAGGGCTTTGAAGCCACCATAATGAGTGCATGAAGCCTTGGACGAAATATACAAGATGCCACTTCATAAATTTCGTCCAGAGGCTATGCTAGGTGCCACGTCACCTTTTTATTGGGCCAGACCCATGTAATTTCGAAATACATAAGTATAGGCTATTTTTAGAGTCCGTATGTGTGGGGAAACAAGAGATAGGGTTGGTTTCGGACCCCTCCACCAAGGGCCCCGAAATTTCCCCCCTCTTCCTCCATATATACAGCCCTTAGGGCACCGTTTAGACTTTGGGTTTTGTTTAGATTAAAAGTTCGCCATAGCTGCAACTTCGCGTACTTCATTTGTGTTGAACGACCAGACAAAGGCGTCACTGAACCCCACCTTCATTAATAAAGCTTTCCACTGTAATTCGCAATATCCAGATTGCAATCTTAGTTTCTTGCTTGTTCTTTGTTTGCTTGCAGGAAATAGACCTTCGTGGTCAGGTTGATCATGCTCCGGCGTGGTCAATAACCTCTCGGAGTTGGTTTAGCGACTGCTAAGGCGCGACGTCCTCGCATGTTCGTAGTTGGATCGTCAAAGTCGACTTCCACCAAAATGATAGCCACCATCTCATCAAAAGACGGGACACCTTTGCCTGTACCATTTACCTCTTCCATCCTCAAGCTCCATTGTTGCTCCAAGCTCCATTTCCGCCCGATCTCTCTTCCTAGCCAATCAAACTTGTTGATTCTTTAGGGATTGCTTGAGAAGGCCCCGGTCTACACTTTCACCAAGAGAAATTTGATTCCCCCCACTAATCCCTTGCTGATCTTGTTATTCTTGCATGTTTGAGCACCCTAGATGGTTGAGGTCACCTTGGAGCCATATTCCATTGTGGTGAAGCTTCATGGTGTTGTTGGAAGCCTTCAATTAAGTTGTGGAGATTGCCCCAACCTTGGTTGTAAAGGTTCGGTTGCCGCCTCCAAGGGCACAATAGTGGAATCACGACATCTCGCATTGTGTGAGGACGTGAGGAGAATACGGTGGCTCTAGTGGCTTCTTGGGGAGCATTGTGCCTCCACACCGCTCCAACAGAGACGTACTTCCCTTCAAAGGGAAGGAACTTCGGTAACACATCCTCGTCTCCACCGACTCCACTCTTGGTTATCTCTCACCTTTACTTGTGCAAGCTTATATTGTGTTCTATCCTTTGCTTGCTTGTGTGCTTGTTGTTGTTGCATCATATAAGTTGCTCACCTAGTTGCATATCTAGACAACCTACTTGATGCAAAGTTTAATTTGGTAAAGAAAAGGTAAAAATTGTTAGTTGCCTATTCACCCCTCCTCTAGTCAACTATATTGATCCTTTCAATTGGTATCAGAGCCTCGTATCTTTATTAAGGACTTTACCGTCCTAAGAGTATGGTTGACACTAAGAGTATGGTTGACACTAAGAGTATGGTTGACACCATAGACGGTGAGGAGGAGCACCCCGGTGTGAATCCTTCTTTGTCTACGGCCGATGGGGGATCCCCGGTCTAATGTGAGGAATTCATTGCGGCTTTGGACACATTGAAAACCTCCATGACGACCGAGGTCAAAGGCACGTTCAAGGAGTTTCTTGATGGTATTAAGTTATCCACCGCACCGTTGGAAGTGGTCGCTCCCACTAATAAGGTGGCGGATGCTAACTCCGATAAGGGGGAAGCTTCTAGTCATAAAATTCCCTTGCCTAGTGGTAGAAGTGGAAACGGCATCTTTGCCCATGTTGAACCACCTCTTACTTACGGAGGACCGGTTCCCTCCACTTATTTAGATCATGTTGGTCCTCCTAAGTTTGTGAAAAATGAGGATTTTTCCTCTTGGGTCTATCGCTTTAAACGTCATTTAAATCATAGTAACACTAACCTTTGGAGAATTATGGAGCAAGGTTTCTACCCACATGACCCAAGCAACTTCACCTCTAGAGAAGCCACGGATAATCAATTCAACGAGTCCGCTCTCTTCATTATTCAAGATGCAATTCCACCCGAAGATATTGCTCATCTCCGACCCTTCACCGTGGCCAAGGAAGCTTGGGAACATGTTGTTTCCATTTACAAGGGAAGCGCAAGCATTCAACACTCCAACTATGAAGTGGTGCAAGATGAAGCCGATGAGTTTGTGATGAATGAAGATGAAGAACCTCGTGAGCTCTACCAGAGATTAACCACTCTCGCGGTCTCACTATGAGATCATGGGAGCAAAGATACATATGACAATTGGATCAAGCACAAGTTTCTCAAGGCCATGATGCCCTACCACAAGGCCATGTCATCCGTCATTCGTCAAAGGCCAGACTTCCATACCTTGTCCTCAAGTGAAGTGTTGATGAGTTTGTTACTACGAGAATCTTGGACAAGACCGCCGACAATGCGGTAATGCGCTCTCAATGGGAAAAGAAACCCAACCTAGCTTTGAAGGCCAAGGCAAGTATGGAAGAAGAGGATGAAGAGGAAGATGAGGAGAGTAACCCCGAAGATACAAAATATGATTACCATGAGCACATGGCTCTTGCTTCAAGGCAATTTTGGAGCAAGAAGAACTCAAGGCCCAACTTCAACAAGAATAACTCAAGTGGCATCAAGGGCAACAAATGTGTGAGAACTTGCTATAACCGTGGCAATGTGAGCCACTTTGTTGCGGAGTGCCCTTACGAGAAGTTGGAAGACAATGGTGGCAAGCTTATCCGAAAAGACAAAGCCAAGTTCTTCCCCAACAAGAACAACTTCACCAAGAGGACTCCTCCCAAGGGGTTGGTGGCACAAGAAGAGTACAATGAGGATGATGATGATGAAGACGGTGAGGCGATGGCCATGGCCTCCGTTGCCATTGCCATAACTCCATGGGTGTCCCCCTTTGATTCACCCAACGAGAACATCACCGCCAAGTGCCTCATGGCCAAAGCCACCAACAAGCTCACCCCCAACATCAAAACTACCATCAGATGATGAGGCGATGGCCATGGCCTTCGTTGCCATTGCCATAACTCCACAGGTGTCCCTCTTTGACTCACCCAACGAGAACATCACCGCCAAGTGCCTCATGGCCAAAGCCACCAACAAGCTCACCCCCAACAACAAAACTACCATCACTATTAGTCCTTCCTTGATAGACTACACTGATGAAAGTGAGGGGCCTAATGAGGAAGTAAATGAATTTGGGCCTTTTATGAGTAAGCTCAAGGGTAAATCCAAGAAGCACTTTGTTGCACTCTTGGAACAACTTGGTGAAGCCAATGACATGATCGAGGCTCACGAAGAAACCATCTCTAAGATGGAAGGTCATAGTCATGACTATGCCGTTGAGATATCAGATCTCTCTAATGCGCTTGAGGAAGAGCATGGTCGTCATTTGGCTATTGAGGAGTCACACAACGATGATCATGCTAAATTAAAGAAAGATCTTGATCATGCTCTTGTTGTATCTCACATGCTCAATTCCGAGAAGGCTAAGCTTGGGGTTGACCATGATAGACTCAAGGAGGAGTTTTCTATCCTTGATAAGGCTCACAAGTCCTTGAAGGGTGCTCATGCTACCATAAAGGAGTCTCATGATCAACTCCAAATGAAGCTAACCAAGGAGAAAGCCACTTTTCCTCATATGGTCTTAATTGATAATGCAAATGGTACTAACCCGTGTTGTGAGCATGTGCATCTTGTGGAGGAGAATGCCAAGTTGAAGGAGCAACTTGAGAAAGGCCTTGTGTCTTGCATACAAAGTGAGAAGCTCAACGATTTTTTGCGCAATCAAAAGGAAGTTGTGGGCAAGGAGCGAATTGGGTTTGCACCCAAGTCCAAGAACAAGAAGAAGAAGGACAAGGCCAAACAACCTCTTCCTCTCAAGCAAAATTTTGTGAAGGAGGGAGAGGGTGCTCCTAAGGAGAAGAAGAAGAACAATGTGAAGGGTGGTGGTGGTGTCAATAAAGGCATTGCCCCCCTTCCAACAAAGCCGGCGACTTTAACACTTCTTATGTGCTATGTCGTGCTAGTGATGGGCATGTCTATGCCAAATTTGTTGGTTCTCCTTATGAGTACATGAATGGTCTATTTGGGTTCCTAAGACCCTTATTTCTAACATCAAAGGACCAATTACAAAATGGGTACCTAAAACCAAGCATTGATCTCTTGTAGGTGTTTGCTTCCGGTGGGGGATCATGGTTGCTCGATAGTGGAGCCACAAATCATATGACTGGAAGAAAGGACTTGGTGGTGGACGTGCACAAGGTCTCATCTATGCCCACCAATGTCGAGTGGGGTGATGCCTCGTCTTATAAGGTATTGGGTCTTGGCAAGGTTGTCATTTCTCATGATCTCACGATCGAGAAAGTCATGCTTGTTGAGTCCCTTGCATACAATTTACTTTCCGTTCGTCAACTTGCACTCATGGGCTTTGCCACTTTCTTTGATATTGATACCGTGGCCATCTTTTGGAGCAAGACTCTTAAAGGAGCCTTTGTTGGGCATGTCGAGAACGGTCTATATGTGATTAACTTTTGGGAGCGACCCACTAAGACCGCGACATGCCTAATGGCTAAAGTTGATGTGGGATGGCTTTGGCATTGCCGTTTAGCCCATGTCAATATGATATATTTGCAAAGTATTGTCAAGGGGGACCATGTCCGTGGAATAACAAATGTTAGTTTTGCCAAAGATCATGCTTGTAGTGCTTCTATCGAAGGAAAGCTACATGATAAGGCTCACCCTCCCACGGCTATCATCTACTCGAAGAGACCCTTGGAGCACCTTCACTTGGATCTCTTTGGGCCTCCATCCTTTGATAGTATTGGGGGTAGAAAGTATTGCTTGGTGATTGTGGATGATTATTCAAGATATACTCGGGTATATTTCTTCAAGAGGAAGAGTGAGACTCAACAAACCGTCATTGACTTTGCAAATGAAGCTCAACGTCAACACAATGCAAAGATCTTGACAATAATAAGTGACAACGGCATCGAGTTCAAGAACTACACCTTGGATGAGTTTCTTCATGCTGAGGGGATCAAGCATCAATATTCCGCACCTTACACCCCTCAAGAAAATGGTGTAGCAGAGATGAAGAACCAGACGTTGATGGACGCGGCAAGGACCATGATGGCGGAGCTCAAGTCCCCCTACAACTTTTGGGCCGAAGCCATCAACACCGCTTGACATGCGTCCAATCGGCTCTATCTCCGGAAGGGCTTGAACAAGACTCCATATAAGATACTTACCGGTAACAAGCCCAACCTCAAGTACTTCCGGGTGTTTAGTTGTAAGTGTTTCATTCTCAAGAAAGGTGTTCGTTTGTCTAAATTTGAGGCTAGAGATCATGAGGGCATATTTGTTGGTTATGCTACAAACTCTCATGCTTACCGTGTCCTCAACAAGTCCACAGAACTCATTGAGGAGACGTGTAACATGGAGTTTGATGAGAATAACGGCTCCCAAGTGGAGCAAAGTGGTACTTGTGATGTGGGTGATGAAATGCCTCCCCAAGCCATAAGAAGAATGGGTGTTGGTCATATCCTACCCATTGAGGAAACCCTTGTGGCCGAAGGAGCAGGACAAAGTTGCACTCAAGTGGAGCCATTACCAAGCCAAGACCCGCACGCTTTCGAAGAACAAAGTGAAGGCCATCAACCAAGTGAACAAGATCAAAGGCAAGACCAATCTCAAGATGGTGAGGAACCACCAAGTGATGCCCAAGGTCAAGTTCTCCATTCCGAGCAAGTTCAAGATCAAGAGGAAGATTAAGATCAAGAACAAGCTCAAGACGACGTTCAAGATGATCAAGTTACCACTCCTCAACTCACTCCTGAGGAGGAATTGGAGCGTCGTGCCACTAAGATTGCATCCAAGCTCACTACCAAAGATCATATCATGATGAATGTGCTTGGAAGCTTAAGAAAGGGGGTAAGCACTCATAGACAATTAGCAAACTATTGTGAACATCACGTGTTTGTTTCTTGTGTTGAACCCCAAAAGGTCTATGAGGCGCTCGAGGATCCGGATTGGCTCAATGCCATGCATGAATAACTCAACAACGTCGAGCACAACAAGGTGTGGAGATTGATGCCAAGGCCAACGGGGAACCATAATGTCATTGGAACCAATTTGATATTCAATAAGAAGCAAGATGCTCATGGAATGATCATTCGCAACAAGGCTAGTTTCGTAGAACAAGGCTACTTCCAGGTCGAGGGTATCGACCACGCTGTAACCTTTGCTCCCGTTGCTCGCCTTGAATCTATTCGTTTGTTGATTGCTTATTGTTCTCATCATAACTTCAAGTTGCAACAAATGGATGTGAAGAGTGCTTTTCTTAATGGTCCTATTAATGAGTTGGTGTATGTCAAACAAACCCCGGGGTTTGAGGATCCCTATTTCCCCGATCATTTGTACCAACTCGATAAGGCACTCTATGGCCTTAAACAAGCCCCATGTGCATGGTATGACCACCTTACCGAGTTATTGCAAGATCGTGGGTTTGAAATTGGGAAAATTGACCCCACTGTTTTTACTAAGAAGGTCAAAGGGGAGTTGTTTGTATGCCAACTATATGTTGATGATATTATCTTTGGTTCCCCTAACAAAGCTTTCAATGAGGAATTTGCGGCTCTCATGACCTCAAAGTTCAAGATGTCCATGATGGGAGAGTAGAAGTTCTTTCTCGGGTTCAAAATCAAGCAAAGAAGAGGAGGAACCATCATCAACCAAGCCAAATACACTCAAGACATGCTCAAGAGATTCAAGCTAAGTGATGTCAAGCCAGCTTCCACTCCAATGCCCGTCGAATGCCAACTTGACATAGATCCCAATGGTAAAGAGATGGATCAAAAGGTATATCGCTCCATGATTGGCTCTTTGCTTTACCTTTGTGCATCTAGACCGTATATCATGTTGAGTGTGGAAATTTGTCCACGGTTTTCAAGCCGCACCTAAGGAAAGCCACTATGTGGCGGTCAAGCGAATCTTTCAATATTTGGCTCATACCCCAAACTTTGGCTTATGGTACCCAAGAGGAGAAAAATTCAACCTTTTGGGCTATTCAGACTCAGATTGGGCGGGAGACAGAGTGGATAGGAAGTCCACCTCCGGAGGGTGCCAATTTCTTGGTTTCTCTTTGGTGAGTTGGTCTTCTGAGAAGCAAAGTTGTGTGTCTCTCTCGTCTACCGAAGCAGAGTATGTGGCCGCTGGTAGTTGTTGTGCTTAACTTCTATGGATGAGGCAAACTTTGAAGGATTACAATGTCATTTGTGATGAAGTGCATCTTTGGTGTGACAATGAAAGTGCCATCAAGATCTCTCTTAACCCGGTGCAACACTTCAAGATGAAGCATATTGAGATTCGGTATCACTTCATCCAGGATCATATTAGGTGAGTATTCCATCTACTTTGTCAACTAACGTCGGAAACAATCACGATAACAACACAACAAGGAAAAAATAGAAGTGCTCTAAAAATGTGAATTGGACTTTTAGAGAATACCTTTGGACATATGAAAAATGACCAATGTGGTTCCATTGGGATTGGATCAATGGATATTTTTTGGAACATTTCAATATGAAGGATTCAAGGGTTTTATGGATTTGCAAGAAGTATGCAGAAATATTATTTTGAAAAAATAGAAAAGGCACCCATTTAACAAGGAATTATTTTAGAAGCATCTAGGAGTTGGTTTCACAGGTTTTGGAGTTCAAATGATTTTCCTATGAATTTGCAAAGTTGGCAATATATGGAGAAATGGACCAATATTTCATGTGGCATATAAAGTATTGGGGAAAATGTTCGAAAACTAAGTTTTGAACTTATAAGTATCTAGGAATTTGAATCATGGCATTTGGATCAAATTTGAGCTCTCTGTTATTTTCTAAAGTTTATCAAAGAAATTTGAAGAATGGGATTTCATAATTATTTGTGAAGTAAATGTTTCTACAAAAATGTGCAAATAGAACCATGTAATAGAGAATGAATTTAGGAATTACTAGAAATTTGAATCATCAAATTTGGAGTTCATTTGAATTTTTTATGGATTTTAGCACATTCCCGGAAAAATAAAAGGAGTAAGGAGTTACCCTTAACATGCGCACGGGGCGAGATATAGCTGTGGGCCGGCCCAGTGGTTCCGCCGCGCGGGGCGCCCAGGCAACCTCGATGGCGCACTTTTGGAATGCGTAAACAGTGTGGGGGAGGCGCCAGCAGCCGAACCTGCCTCCACTTAAATGACGTAGCTGCTAGCGGGTCGCTGACTCGTGGGCCCCAGCTGCAGGGGCGCCTGCCTTGCCCTGCGTCATCTTCTTCCCCGCGCGCGGTGATGGCTAGGGAGGTAGAGGTTCGGGTGTCGCCCCGCGCCAGTGACACAGGCCATCCCTAGTAAGGATGCTTGTGCCGGAGATCTCAGGGGAGCCCGCCGCATCCTGTGGTGGTCGAGAGGGCCACCGACGAGCTCGACAGCGAGCCCTCTGTTGAACGGGGCGGAGGGAGATGAATATGAGTATGGAGCCGGCGAATTTGGATGTGGAGAAGAAGAACTCGACGGTGGAGAGGTTCTTGGAGGCCGTGGGGGTCCTCGAGAGCGACCAGAGGAAGCGGGGGAAGCAGTGAAGGCTCGGGTATGCCCGAGGGCATGGTGGTGGCACTCCGTCCATGGAGGTGGGCAGAGGGTACGAGGGGGAGAGGGGACCTATCTAGGAGGTGCACGGGAGTGAGAGTGATCAACAGAGACGAGAGAGAGCACTGACCTATCTAGGTGGCCGCAGTCGAGGCGGCGCTCGGGTGAGCTCGTGGAGGGGATAGGAGAGAGGTTCCAGAGGGGGGCGGCAGCGTGGTGTGTCCCCGACGCGGAAGCGACCTCGGGAGACACGTTGGGGAGGCCCGAGGCGGTTGGGGGCATTGGGTAGAGAGCAACTACAATACCTTGGTGCACTGTAGCGTGCTCTGAGCACGCGTATGGCATGCCATGGCATAAAAAAGGCAAAGTGGGCGCGACCACTTGTGTCCAGTAGTGCTAGGAGGTAGTAAATAATGGGGTGGGAGCATTGGATGGTCTAGAGGAGGTCTGGTGAGAGAAGGGTGGTGAGAGAGAGAGAGAGAAAATAATGTTGTCTAGAGAAAGAAAGTGGGGTTTTGACCCACCAATTGTTGGTCCATGACCTTGTAATAATTACTGGAGGTAGAAGATGATCAGGGTAAGCCGTGGTAAAAATTTAAACTCATGGAGAATAGTGGAAGGGGTCATAAAAGTGGTATTGGTAAAATCACAAAAGGTGTTGGATGCAGGTTTGGGCTAGTTAGGTTTTTCAACTTGCTTTGAGACTTAACAAGGAGTGAGTGTCAACACAAATTAGTAGTGCCTACCAAGTTTTGAGGTCAAAAGGATAAAGTGGCCAATGCAACTTTTGTAAACCCTAGAAATCAAAAAAAATGGATTTGCTTAGATCTAGCTAAACTAATCTCTTCTCCTTGATGGACCACTTGGTGTAGTGTCATCATTTGGAGATTTGAGCATGTCCACAAAAATTGAGATTAAAAGGAGAAATGGGGCAATATAGAGTTGCTCAAATTTGGATCTGGACAGGGACGGGTTTGGGGCACTTTTGTGAACAAAAATGATTTTGATTGACACGAACCTTTGCAAGATTATTACATTATGCATATGTGAATTGCTAGAATTTTCCTGGATTTATTTGACAATATTTCTGACATAACTATTTCAAATACTTGAAATATGCAGAAATGGTTTTGGAGGGCTCTCTCCAATATTTTAAACATGACCTTGTGTTGAAACCCATATGTATGGAAAATATATGTCCACTGAGTCTCCCTGAATTTTTGCAAATATTTTTGAAGTTTTAAAATAATTTTAACCTATTAAATACCATTTCTGACCTTAAGATAAAGCCTTTAAATAAAATAGAAAAATAAGTTTTAAAATAATATTTTTGTGGTTTTGGGGAGTCCTATATCCAATAGGAGTCCAATATACCTTTGGAAAGATTTTTCATGCCCTAAATTAAGTACTTGTAGTTCAAGCCTCAATTCAAGGGTTTTTGGAAAACCTAATTTACAAAATACTTTTTGGCCAAATTATTTTTGAAAGAAAATGTTATTCTGTCCTATACACATGGCATGATAATTGGGCAAATTTTTGAATCAAGGAGAAGGAATATAAGAGTTGTAGGATGTATTTGATTTTTAGAGCACTTGCAAATAGCAAACAAAAATCCAATCAAGCAAATTTCAAAATAGTCAAAAGTTTTTGTCAAACCACATTTTGTCATGATTGAATAGCTTAAGTGTTGTGGTATGAAAATCAGGGTGTGACAATAATCTCATCCCCGAGATTCCCAAACTAGGCGCGGAAAGGAATAGAGAAACTTGGATCTGGGGTAGTCTTCACGTCCTCATATTGCTTCTGCTTCCGTGTGGTGCTCCATTGAACTTGAAGTAATTGATGGTGTGGCTTCGTCAATGACGTTCTTGTTGATCGTAGTTGCTAATGGGTAGCTCGCGATAGGTCATATCGGGCTAAAGGTCAATGGTTCGGTGATCGATGTCATTGTAGAGATCGGGCTACTTAGGATGTTGGAAATTTTTCCAGAGTTGTGACACGTGGAAATGTTGTGCACATCGGGCAACTCAGGTGGCAACTCCAGATGGTGGTCGTCTACTCTTCGTCTTGCAGTGATCTTGGAGGGGGCGATAAAGCTTGGTGTGAGCTTTTTCCTTTGACATGGAAATGCTTGGTTCCTTTGAGAGGAGTAGCATGCAGATACACATGGTCTTCGACGAGAAAGTTCACTTCTTGACGACGGTGGTTGGTATAGTTCTTCCTCTTGGTATGGCGGTCTTCAAATGTTTCCTAACCAGCTGAACGACTCTTCTTCCATCTTCAGTTAGATGAGTAGGTCACCATGTAAAGATGACAACCAACGTATCCAAGTAATCCATGAAGACTTGTTCACGAGGTACATAAAGTAGGCTGGGGCATTGGTGGTGGTTATGTATTGGACAAGGTCTTCTCGACCTAGAGACAAAACTCACGGTCAAGATCCAACCATGGTGTGGCTTGGTAGGGCTTATGGGTTTCAAGGTTTCTAGGGTACAAGTGAATGTTTATCATCTTAACCTTGAGCACAGTTTCTGAGATGCCAATTGTTCTATCTAGTCCCCTAAACAAATCACCTTATACCACCAAAAGCATCATCTCATATAAGTCAACTCCAATCATCACTCATGTTATTCATATCCTCATGACTCTCGAGGGGAGGTCTAACAAAATCACACATGTCAACTATCCCCAAACTCATATGTATGATTATCCTCATGTAAAATCCATACAACCTGCAAAACTTGAACTAAACACCACAAGTACTCATCGGAAACACGTTGTATACCAATCCAAGATCTTGTTTCCTTCCTATGAATCAAATCCAACAATCCATTAGCTTGCATCAGTCACTACATGACCCATTAATCCTACAAATCCAATATCTATGGTGTTCCACATGATCTTCTAAAGTCCCTATAATTCCTAAATCCTTGAAAACGGCTATCCTTACTATAGTTAGTCCACCAATTTCCATTATCACGATCTAATAAACTCCAATGTCAAATTAATACCGACCCCCGAATCAACTTTGATAACAATCCAACATTCCTAGTTTTTTGTCCAACAAGAAACATGGTATCTCGATCGAGATCATCTGACTAAATCCAATCTAATCCAAACCATGTAGTCCCATTTATCATCAATTCCCTAGTAGGATCGCCTATTTAATCCAAATCTCATGTCCTACGTGAATTCCTACATGTTCCCCCAAGTCATCATCATAACATTACCACTTCCTATCAATATCCCCTGGTTGAGTCAAATCCTTATACTTCCAAGAATTTCAGCTTGTGATCATAATTGTCCTACTAAATCCAATTTGCTCAGGTTAACGAAAGTTATGCTACTCTATTATCATGATCCCACCAAGTTCATCTACGAACATGAAAGCCTAATAATCCTCCAAAGGGTCTCAGATATTTCCTCAAGGTTACTATTATAGCCTCATCAAGTCATTTGTCCTCAAATTGGTCTTCCCTATGGCATCGTCAGTTCTGGTGCTATCTTAGGATGATAATGTGCTTGTTCACTATGTCCACTAGTTCCATAATGAACCCAGTGCTAAGCAAGGTTGCGGAGGCTTAACTGGTTCTCTTGCAATTCTGTGGGTTTAGCACAAGGTTAAGGATTCGAGCTAGGGTATCTTGTGAAGTCTCGAAGGGTCTAGGGATGGGTTTCCAGTCTTGAGGGGTAAACATAACTCTACGGGGTTGCACTTGGTCGAGGAGGCTGTAACAAAAGTCTTCATTGCTCGTGGGTTGCTGAGGGGGAATCCTTGGTGCAACACGGCATGCTGGTCTTTAGTTGATGAAAGAGACGAGAGGGAAAACTAGCATAGAGGGGGATGCCTAAAGGGGGTTCCATAGTGCAAGTGTAAACAAACAAATGCCAAAAGGGCCAAGCACAAGCATCAAGATAAGGCAGGTGATATAGTCCCGTACTTGTTGCCTAGTGCAAAGTGCGACTTATATCAAAACACAAACAAATAAAAACAAGCACCAGAGAACATGGTTCCCTTTGAACCATCGCACAAAATCGACTTTGCATAGGGGATACACATCTCGTCCTACCGTAGGTGTTCTCGGACTCAATAGGCGTGCTTGCTTCGTGTCTCATGAAGTCTTCTGGGTCTTCCACAGGTGTTGCTACATCTCTTATAGTTGTTCGATGAAATGATCCGGGCTGGGCCTGAAAAATCTTCAACAACTTCTCACTGGATGAGCTGACAGGGTGAAAGTGGTTCCTCGTAGCTGGCATTGACTCGGTCTTCTATTGTCTTCTTATTCATGATGATCCTTTTTGCTGTCGGCGTTCTGGATATGGGGGTACCCTGACTTGCCTGCTTGAGGCCCACTGCGTGGCTCCATTGATGGCCTGGTACGGCCTAGCTTCAGCATCAACGACTCAAGACCCTCGCGAGGGGCCAAGCCTCGCGAGGCAGACAGTGCCAAGACCTCCAAGGGGATCCGCCTCCTTAGGCTGGCTCCCGAGAGGCGGAGAGTTCTATGCAAGGTCCACCCCGCGGGGCTCAGTTGACGTGAGCCATGGAGACCAAGGCTAGGCGGGTGCTAGGCGGGCTCCAGCGGGCGCAGAGTAACAGTTCCTCTTTGGTGCCAAGGAGGCAAGCAACAAGCATGGAGTCCCGAGGAATCAGCCAAAGGTTTCCATTCTGGTGCAACAGGACCAAGACCGCTAGGACGGCACGACGGGGGTCATCACCGTGCCCACCGCAGCGTCATGACCAGAGGCTTTTTGCAGGTGAAGACCACTTTAGTCTGGATAGGATGTACTTCCTATCCCCCTTCAAATCTGGCTGTTGTGGGATCCCTTCCCGCCAACATTTGGGAAGAGGATCAAGGCCACTATAAATAGGACTTAGCCACCACCATAGAGGGGCATTGGATCCATTCTCACCCGACCACTTCACCAGCTCTCTTGAGCTCAAGAACACCTCACCTCTTGAGGCTAGTTCATCCACTGTACTAGTTCATCCTCAGCCCTTCGATGCAATCCACCAAAACACTGGAGTAGGGTATTACACCGCAAGGTGGCCCGAACCAGGATAAACTGCTGCATCTATCTGTCCCTTTGAGCTTGATGCGCTAGGCCTAAAGGATCGCGAGTAGGAGGGCTGGGTAGGTTGAGATCTCCACACGCACACCATAGTTCGAACCTATCAAGGGTTTGCGGAACCCGAAAACCGACATTTGGCACGCCAGGTAGGTGTGCGTCGGATCTTCTCTTCCGTCAACCAGTCCGCCGCTACTCCACCGACACCATGGCCGATGCCCCGAGAACCCATGTTGAGCACTGGGTTGTCCGGGCCTCCTCAACAGCACCTGCCGATGAGGAAGATCTCCACTCCGCTCTACTCGCGGCCAGCGCTCTGCCTGGGGCCACTGGCCGCGGGAGGCGCCGGCCGCAACCCTCTCCTCTGGCGCCGCGCTATAACCGTGCTGCCGCGCGATATTCAAGCTATGCCGCGGCAACATCACCGCACACATGCGGGAGCAGGCGAAGATGCGAGCTGTGGTCATCGTGGCTCGAGAACTGTTGAGGTGTAGGCTGGTGGAAAGCTGACGCGACGCCCTGCTGGAGCGAGTTGCCTAGCTGCTGGACGCAACATGTAGGGGCGCAACACCATTCTGCACCCTGCCCATGTCGCAGGTCATGGAGAGGCGCACGCTCACTCTCGCCACTCCCACGCGCCCCTTACCAGGGCTCCTGAAGAGCCTCTCGGTATCGGCCAACCTCACGGTGTGGCCCGCGCTGCCTCGACCATGCCACCTCGGGGCTGGGCAACTCCAGGCAACCTCCCCTATGGCCGCGCTAGGGCACCGACCCTCGGTCATCAAGACCCGATGGCGACCGAAGAAGGCGGGAGCGTGAGACAACCAGGTAGCGACTCGGGCGCGGCCAGCTTGGAAGCCTATGTACCCGTTGTAGTGGACCTGAGGTACGCACCGAGAGAAGGCCCTAGCCGATCCCCCACGCCGGCTGGGCGCTGGAGGTGCAAGAAGCCGAGGCTCTTTTTTGAGCCGCTGCAGGGCTCCACCGACATCTTCGACAGGAACAACCACTGGGTACAGCTAACGCCACAGGGGCACACTTGCTCTAACCATGGATAGCAGGTGCACCAGGGTGTAGCCACTGCGAGGGCTCTCAGGGCGGCGCCCCAGCCGCGGGAACATGAAGGGCCTTGGGAGCAGCGTGGGGGGAGCCCGAGGCTAGGGACTCCCCCACGCTACATAGAGCAAGATGCTGCTCGGAGGTAGGTCCCCCACTGGGGAAGGCGTCGGTGACCCTTCCCCTCGGCGTAGGGCCTATGGTCGCCGAGGACGCCGACAGCATCCCCCTTGCCCCTTGGCCTCGTCCTGGTTTCCAGACTCCCCAACGGTGGTACGGGGTGGTGTAGGGCGGGGTCCTCGTTGGACGACATGAATCAAGGCTCCGGCCTGTGAAGGTTTCCGCTCGTGACACTCATGTAATAATGAGTGGGACTGTACATGCCCCGGAGTGTCCCGAACGTTGCCCTGGGGCCTCACTGGGGCTCCCACCCACGCCCAAGTGGAAGCACCATGCTCCGCGCTGGCCATTGACACTGTCCCCCAATGAATATGCCAACGCCCAGTGGAAGCACTTCGCTTCACGCTGGCGAGAAGACATGAAGACTAGCTAGGCGCCGGACGCGGCTGTTTGCTTTCACCTCTCTTTTTGTACCCAATTCACCGACTTTTTGGAATGAACTTGGCTCTTGTGTGTTTGTTAAAACAAAAATGGGGGGGGGGAGTTTTCTTGTCTTGTGCCGATCTCTCGTTTTCTGGTTTTGCGCTTTTGAGTGGGTCTCGTGCCTACTGCCCCTCCCCTGAGCGCCTCGCCTTAAGCATGATCAAGCCAGACCCGAGCCTGCAAGGCTTCCCCCCGGGGACCAGGGATTCGACCACCACGCGCGCACCTAGCCATGGTCCGGCAGTTGGTCCCTCACGAAGCACTCCAAGACAGGTCAGCAGGCTCCTCGGGAGGTCCAGACCCCCACGAGCCCATAGGTAGGCTCGCCTTGAGAGGACAAGCGTTCCTATAGCATCAGGGCTCACACGAGACCCGCGGAACCAAAGATAAGTCATAATAGCCATCCTGCCTGAGGCTGCGAACCTGAGGGGTCGCACCACACACACTACTTCAGAGACATTTCATAATTATATACATCATAAGGGGCTCCCCCTTTCAAAATGCTCTCACGAGGAAGCGTTCAAGTTTAGTCATACATGTTAAGGCAAAAATAAGTGCAGGCCTAGCTGGGTGTGCCCTCTTCATCACCTTCATCCGCGCCGCTTGCACTACCCGAGTCGTCGTGGCCGTTCTCTTCAGCACCGCCGCCCGTGCCACCTGCTCCGGCCGCAAGCACGACCGTGTCATCCTTAGAAGCAAACTCTTCCACCAGGGCGTCCACATGGTCATCCACCCACCTGGCAAGTCTGTCCTGAGTGGCAGCAAGAACAGGGGCTAGCATAGCATCGAAGTCAAAGTGGGAATCACGGCTGAGGAGGTTGCTAAAGACACACGAGAACGCACGCCCAAGAAGGCCCCGACTCCTCTCCCCAACACCCCTGTGAGCCTTCGTGGCCTGATCCTCCAGGCGGGTCACAATGTCGATGAAGAAGTCGAGGTGGCTGGCGTAGTCGTTCTCGTGCGGATGAGGATCGCTCTCGTCAAAGATGGTGCCCAAGGCACGGTTAGCTCTGGCTCGGATATCCTGGAGCATCGAGCCATGCTCGCGTTGCAGTGTCAGGCGACGGTTCATTTCATTCGCAGCCCTTTCCGAGAGGGATGCGGTGTCCTTGACTTGCTGCTAAAGGGAGGATAACTCGGCGCGGGCAGAGGTCAAGGCGTATTCGGAAGAAGCCAGAGCCTCCTTGGCGGCATTCTCATGCTGTTCTGCAGATTCTAGCTTCGCCTTCAGGGCGGTGGTCCTGCCCTCAAGCTCGGCCTTGAGCAGCTCCAGATCCAGGCGGTGCCCTTTAGCCAGGTCCGCGCGCGCCTTTGCTACCCTCTCCTCCACCTCCAGCTGGACCCAGGCTTCTCGGGTGGTGACGGCATCCTCAGCCACAACAGCCTGGTGCTCCCTCACCTCCAACAGCTTTGATGCCAGGCTATGCTCCACAACCTCCAGCGCCAGGTCATCTTGGCCCCTTAGAAGCTCTGCCACGATGAGAGGTGATTTGCCCGGCGACGCAGCCAGGAGGGCATGCCGCTCCTTGATCTCCTGCTCAAGGGTAGCATTTGAAGAAAGGAGCTCCCTGTCACATCCCTAGCTTCTGGCATTGCACTAGGCTAACTTCATGTGTGCATCATGTTTGAACTTTGAAAGAAACTTGAAATGGGGATGTCCAAACCCTAGTACCAAATGGAATTCAAATAGGTTCAACCTAAAAATATTTTTAGTGAATCCAAATGGCTTTCAAAAATGTTCATCATTTCTGGATAATGCTAGAACCATAACCAGAGGTGTTGCACATTTTTCCATGACATATCTTGTCACTGAATTAAATCATATGTACTTTGCATTTGGGCATTTAAATGCTAGTAAATATTTTAAATGCCCAAATAATTCTGGAAATAAGTGTGGGCTGTTTGAATTAATCTAAACAGAGCCTATGATTATTTTCAGGATTTTTGAAGGTGTCTAACTATTTTTAATAAAGACACAAACTTACAGAAAAATAGAAAAACAGAATTTAAAAGAGAAGGAGGGAACTTACCTGGCCGCAGCCCACTTGGCAGCCCACCTCGCAGGCCCAGCACTGTGCTGGCCCATGCCAGCCAGCTGCTTCGTCCTCGCTGGGCAGGCACAGAGGTGACGCGGACGAGCGCGAGCTCGCCACGGCGCCACCTGCTTGCCGCCCGTGCCCGTGGACACCTGGGCAGGCTCCATGTTGCCGCCCCGACCCCGCAGACACCTCACACGCCCCCTGCCTCTCTCCCTCGCCCTCTCCCGCCATGGTCGACGCTGCCGCGCCCGCACCACCGTGAAACCCATGTACGCCGTCGTCCCCGCGCTGCGCTGACATGTCCAAGAGCTCCGCCTCGTCCGCAGCATCGAGCTAGCCGAGCCCCGAGTGCTCGCAGGCTCTCCCTCGTCTCCATTGAGCTCATATTCACCGAACGCCGCCGCAGATCCCCCTCGCCGTATCCGCGGCACCAGCTCGTCCCCGACCGCGTCGTCTGCACCGTCGTGTTCGCTGTGAGCTGCTACACCTCTCCATCCCTCTCTTTCTCGCTCCCAAGCCCTGCATCAACCGCACCGAGCTCGGCCGCACTCGCCGCCGCCACCGCACGTCGCCGTCGTGGCCACAGCCACGTTGGCTCGATTTCGAGCACACCACCGCCCTCACCGCACTCGCAGGAGCCCAAAACACAACCCCACACGCCTCGCCGTGCCCCCTAACGACGAGATCGACCTCACCCGAACCCCGGCAGCCGCCAAGCTCATCGCCGGCGACATTTTTGGCGACCCCGAGCCTAACCAACACCACCAATGGACGCGGCCCGCTCCCAGCTACGGGTAGACGTGCTCTGCCGTTGTTTTGGTCACCGGAGCACGAAACCCGCATCGCCCCGCCGTGTCTCGCCTCGCCGGCGTCGAGTCGCCGGCGAGTTTGACCCCGCTAACCGTTGACCCCGGATGGACCTAGTTTGACCCCCTGGGTCACTGATGTGTGGGCCCCATGCCACTAACTAAAACAGGTTAGTATTAGTTTAACGCTAACTAAACTTAGTTAGTTTAGCTAACTACTGACAAACGGGACCCACTGGTCAGTTTGACTGGACCGGCCCCGTTGACCGCTGACGTCACAGTGACGTAGTACCGACGCAGTAACTCTTTTTCTGGATTCATTCTTATACAGGAAATTCCAGAAAATACCCAAAACTTCTAAAAATCATATAAATTAATCTATAACTCCAAATGAAATAATTTATATATGAAAAATGATCAGAAAAATCCAATATATCCATCTGCATTGGTTTCATGCATATTAGAACACTTTAACCTTGCTGTTTAGGTGTGACAAGTTAATGCACTAATATGACCTCTTATTTTGGGTTTGCATTTGAATCCTTGATTCAAATGAACTCAAACCAATCTGTTCTAAGTTGCATTAGCCAAACACACTCATTTTGCCATGTCATGATCATGCATCATATTGTGCATTGCATTGATTGTGTTCCCTCTCGTTTGCCAGTGATTGTCCCCTCTCAGTAGACGATGTTCGACGATGAGTTTGATGACACCGATGAAGAACTATACTATCTTCAGAAGTGCCAGGCAAGCAAAAACCCCTTGTTCATTCTGATACAATCCCACTTTCTCGCTCCTGCTCTATTTTACTGCATTAGGACAACAACGATACAACTGTTACTTGCTGCGGTAGTTGAACCCCTTTATCCTCTGCATGACCTGTCATTGCCACAGTAAATAGATGAAACCCACTTGTATGAGTAGGAGTTGTTTGAGCCTTGATGTGCCTACTCATTCATGCTTGTTTGTCATGCCTGCTATTGCTTAGAGTTGTGTCAGGTCTGAATCATCAGGGATGAATTGGAGGTGTGTGAACATGTCCTGCTGTTGAGAGCTAAGTGTGTGAACACGATTTGGTAAAGGTAGCGGTGAGAGGCCATGATGGAGTACATGGTGGGTTGTCTCATTGAAGCCGTCCTTAGGAACTGAGTTCTGTGTTTGTGATCCATGAACAGCTACTACCACACATTGGGATCCTTAATGGACTCTCTCGACTTATTAACCGACTCGATCTCTGTCCAGGAGTTGCAACTAGTTTCTGGTGTTTGTAGGTAGTGCTAGTAGTCTACGAAGTGGCACCCGGTACAGGTGGGCTTGGGACAGGCTAGGCATAGTGGCCCAGTGTACCAAGTGGCACCCGGATGGTGGGCTCGGGAACCCTGCACACATCGTTTGGGGCCGTGAGCGACACCCCGGCCGGATCTCCTTGCGGATGGAACCCGAATAGGCGATAAACCTGGACTAGAGACTTGTGTGGTTAGTCAGGTCGTGGTCGACACCCTTGCCAGGCTTCCGCTTGAAGGTTGCCGAGATACATGACGTGTACATGGCGGTAAGTGGCGACAGCGTGTGTGAAGAAGTACACCCCTGCAGGGTCAATATGATCTATTCGAATAGCCGTGTCCGCGGTAAAGGACTTCTGGGTTGCCTGTACAGTTCATAGACAAGTGAAAGTTGATACTCTAAAATACGCAAGATAAGCGTGAGTGCTATGGATGGCGTTCTCGTAGGGAGATGGGAGCGGATCCATAGTGGTGTATTTATATGGTGAATATGCGGACTCGTGTGCGCCACCTCAAAAGAGTTACTTGCAGTCGTAGTTCAGGATAGCCACCGAGTCAAAGCTGGCTTGCTGCAGTTAAAATCCACCACCCCCTTTGTTGATAATGATGCATATGTAGTTAGTTCTGATGTAAGTATTGCTGGGTACATTTTTACTCACGTTTGCCTATTTTATGTTTTTGTAGAGAGACTTCAGTCTCACTAGTAGTTCCGTGTGGACTTCGATGTTTAGCTTGTTACCTCAGCTACGATCTTGTGCGCTCGGCAGGATCTGGTAGTTAGTCAGGCTTCTCAGCCTTTTTCATTTGTAGTTGTCTGTACTCAGACATGTTAAGCTTCCGCATGTGCTTTGACTTGTACGTATTGAATATTGGGTCGTGAGACCCATGTTTGTGATATCTCGCTCCTCGAAGCCTATTGAATAAAATACTTGAGTTGTAGAGTCATGTTGTGATGCCATGTTGTATTTGCACATATCAAGCATATTGTGTGTATGTTATTGAAATGCTTGGTATGTGTGGGGTCTGACTATCTAGTTGTTTATCCTTAGTAGCCTCTCTTACCGGGAAATGTCTCCTAGTGCTTCCACTGAGCCATGGTAGCTTGCTACTGCTCCGGAACACTTAGGCTGGTCGGCTTGTGTCCTTCTTCGTTCCTGTGTCTGTCCCTTGGGGGAAATGTCACGCGATGAATACTGGAGTCTTGTTAGCCCGCTACAGCTCGGTTCATCGAAGTCCTGCTAGCCCAGTGCTACAGCCTGGATTCACTCCCTGATGACCGACACGTTCGATGCTGGGTCATGGATGCCTGTCCCTGTAAGTTTGTGCCACTTTGGGTTTACGACTAGCCATGTCATCCCGGGCTCCTTATCATATGGATGGTAGCGACACTATCATATACGTGTGCCAAAAGGCGCAAACGGTCCCGGGAAAAGGTAAGAAGACACCCGTGGGGATACCGTGCATGAGGCCGCAAAGTGATATGAGGTGTTACATGCTAGATCGATGTGCCATTGAGTCGGGGTCCTGACAGCTTTGGTATCAGAGCTTGACTGCTTGTAGGATTACCATGCCAAACTGGTCAAAGTTGAGTCTAGAAATGCTTTAGTTATATGTAGGGGAATTGATTGTGGGATGGAACGTAAGGCTGTTTTTACTCCTTTACCTTATGCCCTTCTGATCTGAGTCAATCTCTTCTCTTCTACGAGGATTAAGAACTAGGCTTCTCATCTTTCTATCAGGATCGTGCGTTACTAATCCGTAGACTTATAGGATTGTTGGATCCAAGCCTCAGTTCAGTTTCTACTATCTCCGTGTATTCATAGTTGATCTCAAAACATTGTTGTTATGATGTTCGACTGGCTATGCCACCATTTATGTACCATGTCTAAATTCTTTTGAGCATTTACAGCCGTTATGCTGTCCGAGTCATCCCAGGTTTCTAAATAGTCTGATGCATTTGCAAATCCCTTCTTACCGTTCCGATGTTCCTTTGGCCAGATTAACCCCACCAACTAGTGTGTTGAGGTACTTCATTGCCTCGGTATATATGTTGGAGCTAGTATTATGACCCTAGGTCTCTTAGAGTACCACCTAGTAAGCTAGCCATGATTTGTGTTCCCAGTGTGATGATTCTGGCCTTTATTCTCGAAAGCATCCCGTGTTGCCACTTAGTAGTAGGTATTCTACTCCTTGGGTTTTGAACCCGAGATTCACCCTACTTACCTCGTGTTGATAGTGTTTGCTAGTTCCTTTAGGATATTAGTAACCTTTGCGATAGTCCTCGAGGTCTGTGGTATATCGTTCTTCCAAATACCATGAACCATTCTTGGCAGGAGTTCTTTTGAACCAAAAGATCACAACCAGAGTGCTCTTGATGAGTTCTCCATTCTATATTGTGAATCTGCCAGTTCTACCTTCTGCATGGGTTATCCAGAAGAAATGTTGAGCTTTTCTCGACATACTAATCTATGCATCCACAACTCAGAAAGATATATGTTCCTTTGAGTTGTCCCTCTTCAGTCGTATTCCGATCTTCATCTATCAATTGATAGTCAGGAGTAATTGTGCATTCGTGTTATCGATGCTTATTAATCTTGTGGTCCGTCAAGCCATTCTATTCAGGATGACTAGGAGAAACAAACTCCAGTACCTCATCCATATCCACGATTGGGTCAAAATAGTTGTGCTCCGCAGATCAAAATGCCAACCCAGCTTTTGATTCTGTTCCACCCTGAAATATTACCGTCTTTATGTCAGGATTTTCATGAGAATTGCACCAGCTCTTGTGAATTCTTGATGTAGTGATACTTCTCGCCATCATTACTCATTCCTCGGTTCCGTGTTGTCACAACCGGAATGCCGACAAGTGAATCATGATGTGTGAAATCTATACTCCTAGCAACTCTGTTGCCCTAGCAACTCCGTTGCTTGGTAGTTAAATGGACAACAACCTCATTCTTAGCATGCTAATTATTGAATCATCATTCGAAGATAGATTGTGCTACCTAGTCCTTATTTCCGGTGCACTGCTCGATCAATCAGTTAGGATTGTGCCAGTCCCTCGCTCTTGTGATCATATCGTCTTGCCCTGAAAAGCAAGGTTGTTCTCGAGCTTAGTAACATATCGGTGGTTTGTGATTTTCCGAATATCTTCTCGGAAGTATTACCAGGTTGTCACCTGACCGCTATGTTGAGTTCGTGATCAAGATGGTTTCTTGTAAACCACCCCTTCTCCAAGAATCTGTGTGGGATACCCCTGAGCTAGTTGGTCAAGCTAAACAACAACATGGAGAGTTGGAAGATAAAAGCTTGTCTGACTTAGTTCATATTAAGGGATATCTTTTTGTGTGTGTGTGTGTTGAAGAAAGATGATATCTTCATCAATTGGTCCTTGTGATCAGTTGTTGGACCTATTGTCTTACCCCATCTTTGATTTGAGTATGGGCTATCGTCAAATCAAATCAGAACCAACGATGTTCATAATGTTGTCTTACTCGTGGTTGATCCCTCAAGCATACATCATTATATTTTTTTGGTTTGATCAATGCTATCCCCGTGTTCACATGATGGTGGAAGTCCAGTGATATGGAAATTCCGATGAGTTGCTGTTGAGTCCATCAGCAGCATTTTGTCTCCCCCATGATTCATGTTGAACATCAACCTAGTGTTGAAAATTTTGTAAGCAATGCCTTCGTGTTCCGTTCATGAAGCTTATGCTTGGATGGAAGAAGTGACTTCCTCGAATTCATGTGCATTTGGTGCAAGTTGCCGCCGTGAGTTCGAGACAGATTGTTTTGTTTTCCCTGGAATCATCCCAGGTCAGTCATGCATGTGCGAAGTATGCTATGGTTTGACAGGCTCGCTACCTCCATTCTATATGTGTCCCTAGCACACCAAGCCACTGATTGACTTGTTCAAGATAAAGGAGTCTGTTTTAAGGTGAAATCTTTGGACCTCCATGCATGGAGACTCCGATATCATTGATGATGGTTCCCTGCCAGAACTCGGTAGTGTTTTATTATAAGACTGCTGCGTGGTCATGCTTGTCTGGGACAGCGTGTTCACATGCTTTTAGCAGAACCAGCTCATGTTTTGGAGCTTACTGCCATAGTTCATTCCCCGTGAATCTCGCAACATCATCTCGTCGATTTGTGTTGCAAACTTTCATTTTTCTTTCTAGACTCGATGAGTTTGGATTGTTCTGACACCAACCAGATCTGAATCTCAGGCAGATATGGTGGTTGTAGCATTTTTCAAGAACTATAATATTGGTCTCTCAGTAACCGGTAAAGAGGATGTCGTGGCCAACACGTCCAGCCGGAAGACCTATTACTATAGTATCTTGATTGAGGAAGTTGGCCACCTCCCCATAAGGATTTCGTATGATACTACTTCCGTAGTTATTCCTTATGGATTCTTGTGCTCCCGAAGTCCGACCTTTACTTGATGTTCTACGTATCAAACCATTTTAATAAATGGGTTGCACTAGCACATCAAGGAGAACATTAAAAGCGGAGTGCTAAATGTCTCTCGGTCGATCATTCAGATTTCATCCCTTGGCCTCGCTAAGGTGAAATCCGAGAAGGTTATCTTCCTTTGCATCTGCATCGTCCATCGCTGTTCATCATGGTAGTATGTTGTGTTGCCAGGATTCTTGACACGGATATTGGTAAAACCTTGATGAATATGGAGATGGTCAAGTTCTTGAGAGCTTGCAAAAGCACTAGGTGTTATCATCGGCACTAACTGGGATTGCTCCTAGTTTCTTCGATTATGCTAAAACTTTTCAAACAGTGGACTCACTCTGTACTGTTGAGCTTTTCCCCAATTACTAAAATCATCCTTTGTGTTGATTTCAACAAGGTAATCCATATCATCCATTCTAATCTGGGTATGCCATTCTACCGAAGCCCTCCAAATGATCGCTCGAGATTTGCCCTAGGCTGGTATAAAGAGTCTCAATGATCTCGATATCAAAGGTAATTCTTTTTGCCACTTAAGGTAATAATCTACGAATCACCCTCCTCCAGGATGTCCCGCTGTGGCGTCATGGCAACTCAACTCCTCGCTACGTTGACAATCGTTCACCACCCTTTTAAGCGTGGAATTGTTGTCTACCTAGTGAACCCTCGTCATTTGTTCCACTCCATCCCTCTAGATGTGTGTTTTGTGTCTCAGCTCGAGTGATGTTGCTATGTCTCATTCCGTGAGTTGATCCTAAGTTGTTCGATCTTCGAGAAGATCGATCCTTCTAGAGTCTCCTTCTCCTCTCGTTGTCATGTTGGCTGGAGTTCTCAGAGCAAGACGACAAGACAAAGATGGTGATTGAATCAACGTTCTTTTGAAGTGTAACCTGGATCGTGAAGATTGTGTTAGTTGCGTTTTCCCCTTCATCTTACCCTACGCCTGAATCTCGGGACGAGATTCTTGTTTAGTAGGGGTGAGTTGTCACATCCCTAGCTTCTGGCATTGCACTAGGCTAACTTCATGTCTGCATCATGTTTA
This sequence comes from Triticum dicoccoides, assembly GCF_002162155.2. Taxonomy (NCBI): domain Eukaryota; kingdom Viridiplantae; phylum Streptophyta; class Magnoliopsida; order Poales; family Poaceae; genus Triticum; species Triticum dicoccoides. The sequence continues at coordinate 324,062,352 of NC_041383.1, read as the reverse complement.
AACTTTGAAAGAAACTTGAAATGGGGATGTGCAAACCCTAGTACCAAATGGAATTCAAATAGGTTCAACCTAAAAATATTTTCAGTGAATCCAAATGGCTTTCAAAAATGTTCATCATTTCTGGAAAATGCTAGAACCATAACCAGAGGTGTTGCACATTTTTCCATGACATATTTGGTCACTGAATTAAATCATATGTACTTTGCATTTGGGTATTTAAATGCTAGTAAATATTTTAAATGCTCAAATAATTCTGGAAATAAGTGTGGGCTGTTGGAATTAATCTAAACAGAGCCTATGATTACTTTCAGGATTTCTGAAGGTGTCTAACTATTTTTAATAAAGGCACAAACTTACAGAAAAATAGAAAAACAGAATTTAAAAGAGAAGGAGGGAACTTACGTGGCCGCAACCCACTTGGCAACCCACCTGGCAGGCCCAACACTGTGCTGGCCCATGCCAGCCAGCTGCTTCGTCCTCGCCAGGCAGGCACAGAGGTGACGCCGACGAGCGCGAGCTCGCCACGGCGCCACCTGCTTGCCGCCCGCACCCGTGGACACCTGGGGAAGCTCCACGTTGCCGCCCCGACCCCACAGACACCTCACACGCCCCCCTGCCTCTCTCCCTCGCCCTCTCCTGCCATGGCCGACGCTGCTGCGCCCATGCCACCGTGAAACCCACGTCCGCCATCGTCCCTGCGTCGCGCTGACTTGTCCAAGAGCTCCGCCATTGTCCGCAACATCGAGCTAGCCAAGCCCCAAGCGCTCGCACGCTCTCCCTCGTCTCCATCGAGCTCGTCTTCACCGAACACCACCGCAGATCCTCCTCGCCGTATCCGCCGCACCACCTCGTCCCCGACCGCGTCGTCTGCACTGTCGTGTTCGCCGTGAGCTGCTACACCTCTCCATCCCTCTCTTTCTCGCTCTTGAGCCCTGCATTGACCGCACCGAGCTCGGCCGCACTCGCCGCCGCCACCGCACGTCGCCGTCATGGCCACAGCCACGTTGGCTCGATTTCGAGCACACCACCGCCCTCACCGCACTCGCAGGAGCCCAAAACACCACCCCACGCGCCTCGCCGTGCCCCCTAACGACGAGCTCGACCTCACCCGAACCCCGGCAGTCGCCCCGCTCGTCGCCGGCGACATTTCCGGTGACCCCGAGCCTAATCAACACCACCAATGGATGCGGCCCGCTCTCAGCTACGCGTAGACGTGCTCCCCTGTCATTTTGGTCACCGGAGCACGAAACCCGCATCGACCCACCGTGTCTGGCCTCACCGGCGTCGAGTCGCCGGTGAGTTTGACCCCGCTGACCGTTGACCCCGGGTGGACCCAGTTTGACCCCCTGGGTCACTGACGTGTGGGCCCCAGGCCACTAACTAAACTAGGTTAGTATTAGTTTAATGCTAACTAAACTTAGTTAGTTTAACTAACTACTGATAGACAGGACCCACTGGTCAGTTTGACTGGACCGGCCCCGTTGACCGCTGACGCCACAGTGACGTAGTACTGATGCAGTAACTCTTTTTCTGGATTTATTCTTATACAGGAAATTCCAGAAAATACCCAAAACTTCTAAAAATCATATAAATTAATCTATAACTCCAAATGAAATAATTTATATATGAAAAATGATCAGAAAAATCCAATCTTTCCATCTGCATTGGTTTCATGCATATTAGAACACTCTAACCTTTATGTTTAGGTGACACAAATTAATGCACTAATATGACCTCTTATTTTGGGTTTGCATTTGAATCCTTGATTCAAATGAACTCAAAACAATCTGTTCTAAGTTGCATTAGCCAAACACACTTTGCCATGTCATGATCATGCATCATATTGTGCATTGCATTGATTGTGTTCCCTCTCATTTACCGGTGATTGTCCCCTCTCAGTAGACGGTGTTTGACGATGAGTTCGATGACACCGATGAAGAACTATACTATCTTCAGAAGTGCTAGGCAAGCAAAACCCCCTTGTTCATTCCGATACAATCCCACTTTCTCGCTCCTGCTCTATTTTACTGCATTAGGACAACAACGGTACAACTGTTACTTGCTGCGGTAGTTGAACCCCTTTATCCTCTGCATGACCTGTCATTGCCACAGTAAATAGATGAAACCTACTAGTATGAGTAGGAGTTGTTTGAGCCCTGATGTGCCTACTCATTCATGCTTGTTTGTCATGACTGCTATTGCTTAGAGTTGTGTCAGGTCTGATTCATCAGTGATGAATTGGAGGTGTGTGAACATGTCCTGCTGTTGAGAGCTAAGTGCGTGAACACGATTTGGTAAAGGTAGCGGTGAGATGCCATGTAGGAGTACATGGTGGGTTGTCTCATTGAAGCCGTCCTTAGGAACTGAGTTCTGTGTTTGTGATCCATGAATAGCTACTACCACACATTGGGATCCTTAATTGACTCTCTCGACTTATTAACCAACTCGATCCCTGTCCAGGAGTGGCAACTAGTTTCTGGTGTTTGTAGGTAGTGCTAGTAGTCTACGAAGTGGCACCCGGTACAGGTGGGCTTGGGACAGACTAGGCACAGTGGCTCGTCGTACCAAGTGGCACCCGGATGGTGGGCTTGGGAACCCTGCATACATCGTTCGGGGCCGTGAGCGACACCCCGGCCGGATCTCCTTGCGGATGGAACCCGAATAGGCGATAAACCTGGACTAGAGACTTGTGTGGTTAGTCAGGTCGTGGCCGACACCCTCGCGAGGCTTCCGCTTGAAGGTTTCCGAGATACATGACGTGTACATGGCGGTAAGTGGCGAGAGCGTGTGTGAAGAAGTACACCCCTGCAGGGTTAATATGATCTATTTGAATAGTCGTGTCCGCGGTAAAGGACTTCTGGGTTGCCTGTACAGTTCATAGACAAGTGAAAGTGGATATTCTAAAATACGCAAGATAAGCGTGAGTTCTATGGATGGCGTTCTTGTAGGGAGACGGGAGCGGATCCATAGTGGTGTATTGATATGGTGAATATGTGGACTCGTGTGCGCCACCTCAAAAGAGTTACTTGCAGTCGTAGTTCAGGATAGCCACCGAGTCAAAGCTGGCTTGCTGCAGTTAAACTCCACCCCCCCCTTTGTTGATAATGATGCATATCTAGTTAGTTCTGATGTAAGTCTTGCTGGGTACATTTGTACTCACCTTTGCCTATTTTATGTTTTTGCAGAGAGACTTCAGTCTCACTAGTAGTTCCATGTGGACTTCGACGTTTAGCTTGTTACCTCAGCTACGATCTTGTGCCCTTGGCAGGATCTGGTAGTTAGTCAGGCTTCTCAGCCTTTTTCATTTGTAGTTGTCTGTACTCAGACATGTTAAGCTTCCGCATGTGCTTTGACTTGTATGTTTTGAATGTTGGGTCGTGAGACCCATGTTTGTAATATCTCGCTCCTCGGAGCCTATTTAAGAAAATACTTGAGTTGTAGAGTCATGTTGTGATGCCATGTTGTATTTGCACATATCGAGCATATTGTGTGTATGTTATTGAAATGCTTGGTATGTGTGGGGTCTGACTATCTAGTTGTTTATCCTTAGTAGCCTCTCTTACCGGGAAATGTCTCCTAGTGCTTCCACTGAGCCATGTTAGCTTGCTACTGCTCCGGAACACTTAGGCTGGCCGGCATGTGTCCTTCTTCGTTCCTGTGTCTGTCCCTTCGGGGAAATGTCACGCGATGAATACTGGAGTCCTCTTAGCCCGCTACAGCCCGGTTCACCGAAGTCCTGCTAGCCCAGTGCTACAACCTGGATTCACTCGCTGATGACCGACACGTTCGATGCTGGGTCATGGATGCCTGTCCCTGTAAGTTTGTGCCACTTTGGGTTTACGACTAGACATGTCAGCCCAGGCTCCTTATCATATGGATGCTAGCGATACTATCATATACGTGTGCCAAAAGGCGCAAACGGTCCCGGGCAAAGGTAACGTGACACCCGTGGGGATACGGTGCGTGAGGCCGCAAAGTGGTATGAGGTGTTAGATGCTAGATCGATGTGGCATTGAGTCGGGGTCCTGACAGTTTTTCCCGCTCTCGCTCCTCAGCTGCCTCGTGACGGCAGTTGGCGGCTTCGGCCTCCTCCAAGGCACGGACGCAAGCCTCGCGAGAAGTTGCAAGGATGGCCGCCGCAAGCGTGTCGACTTGATCGTGCCGAAGCCGCCCAAGGTTGATGGCGACCTTCCGCTGGTGCCACTCGAGTACCAGTTGGTGGTCCTTTGCCATGACCGTGGTGTCGATGCCGACAAGCTCCCCACCAAGCCGGATCATCGCGCGCATCGCCTCACCGAAGAGCTCGAAGCGGACGGTACTGCACTCACGTGTAAGTGCCAGCGCACTGCCAAGCCCTTCTTCGGCCCCCGAGAGCCATCAAAGAGGCATTGGACGTTTCGCCTTCCTTCGGCCGGGGGCTGGCCGACGCAGCTTCGCAATCCGAAGACAAAGATCGCCCAAGGGGCACCCAACTACCAGTAGTGATCAGAGGGAGAGTCGTCGGTGCGTCCCTCGCCCCCCAGGCCGGGTCACGGATGAAGGAGGTAGGAGGCTCTAGTCCGGGCCCCCCTTGCGGCACCCCAACAGCTGGGGTCGGCCCAGTGCCTTGCGCGGAGCCCGGGCATGAGGGGCTGGGCTCTGGGATCGAGCCATGATCCTCAGAAGGGTGCCTCTCCTGAGGCTTCACCGTCATGGGGACCCTCCGAGGCCCTGGTTAGAAAAGAGCATGGCGCGCAAGGAATCACAAAATAAGGTACTTACTCGTCCACAACCATGTATTTCCTCAGCTTCAGCGGTCGGCGGGCGTCACAACTACGGCTCGTAGATCCTTTCCTCTTGTGGAGCGCTTCAAGATTCAGGCGAAGCCAGCAGGGTCTAGAAGGACGGTCCCCAGGAGGAGGAGCGTTCGGCGGGGTACTATCGGCGTTCTGGGAACGGGGGTGAGGGAGTCCTGGATTAGGGGGTATCCGGACAACCGGACTGTGTACAACGTCCGGACTATTGAAGCATGAAGATACAAGACTCAAGACTTCGGCCCGTGTCCGGAAGGTACTCTCCTTGGCGTGGAAGGCAAGCTTGGAGATCCGGATATTGTGTTTCTTTTCTTGTAACCGACTCCATGTAAACCCTAGCCCTCTCCGGTGTCTATGTAAACCAGAGAGGTTGGTCCTTAGAAGGCCGATCACAATTACAATCATACCATCATAGGCTAGCTCTTAGGGTTTAGCCTCTACGATCTCGCGGTAGATCTACTCTTGTACTACCCATATCTTCAATATTAATCAAGCAGGAAGTAGGGTTTTACCTCCATCGAGAGGGCCTGAACCTGGGTAAACATCTGTGTCCCTTACTTTCTGTTACCATCAGCCTTAACGCACAGATCGGGAGCCCCTACCCGAGGTCCACCAGTTTTGACACCGATAGGGGGTCCCCAGACTTGCCTGCCTGCGGCCTGCGGCGTGGCTCAAGGGGTTGCCCAGTACGGCCCATCTTCATCTACTCAAGCTGAACACCCTCGCAAGGGGCCAAGCCTTGCAGGGCGGACGACGCAAGGCTTCTTCAGGGACGGCCTCACCAGGCTGGCTCGCGAGGAGGCAGAGAGATCAAGGCAAGGGTACCTCGCGAGGTGATCATGATGCAAGCCATGACGATTGATACGTCTCCAATGTATCTATAATGTATGAAGCATTCATGCTATTTTATTATCTGTTTTGAATGTTTACGGGCTTTATTATACACTTCTATATTACTTTTGGGACTAACCTATTAACCGGAGGCCCATCCCCAATTGTTGTTTTATTGCCTATTTGTCACATCCCTAGTTCTGGCCTGACCTATGCTTTCTTCCATGTGTGCATCATGTTTAAATTCAAATGAAATTTGAATTGAGGAATTTTCAAAAGCCTCAGGAAACCTCTAAAAATAACCAACATTTAAATCTTCTCAAATGAGTCCAAGAAAATGTTCCTGTTATTCCATGGAAATATTGGTAAGAGGTAAAATTTAAACCAATATTTTTGGAGTCACAGAGATATTTATTTTGGCCATTTGAATTAATCCAATAACTATTTTCTTTGGATTTATATTTGATATATATTAAATACGACTCCAATAATTCTGGAAGTTTGTGAGTGGCTTTGTATATATTTTAGCAAGCCACATAAAAACCTACATAATTTATTAAAATGATTTAGTTGCTAAACTAAATCAAAACAGAGGAAGAAAAAAATAGAAAACAATAAGTAAAAGGAAAGAGCAGAAGAACTACCTGGCGCTCACCTCTCAGCCCACTTGGCCCAACTCCAGCTGGCGGCCCAGCCCGCCACCGCTACCCCCCTGTCGCCTTCCTCCTCTGCCAGGAGGACGCGCGTGCGGCCGACGCGCGCACGCACGCGCCCCGGCCACCTCCTCCCTCCTAGCCTACCTGGCTCCCCCTCGTCGCGCCTAGACGACGCCAGCGCGACGCCTGGACGCCCTGGACCTTCCTCTCTCTCCCCCGAACGCTCTCCCCCTCCTCTGTTCTTTCCGCCCGAGCGCCTCCGTCGCCACCGACGCTGTTCGCCGCGGCCACAGCCACCGCCTCGCCTCCCCGACGCCTCCAAAAGCTCCGCCTCGACCTACTCTTCCTCCCCACCGCTCCAAGCAACACCAGGAGCCCTGCAGTGACGCCATCGCCGCCGTCTTCACCGACGGGCACTGAAGATCGCCGGCCCGATTCTCCGTCTCCAGGTCGCCCCCGAGCCCACTAAGACGCGCTCTGCAACCATAGTGAGCTCATGGACCGACTCCCCCTCCTCTCCTGCTCGCGTTCTTGCTCTAGCTCCGTTCCCCACCTCCGCCAAAGCTCGCCGCCGCCACGGCCGACGAGCTCCATGCTCCTGAGCTCGTCCGCTCGCCCGAGCATCACCATCGTGCTCGCCGCGCTCCTGTGAACCTGCAGCACCCACGGGTTCGCCCTGTTGTGCACCGTAGCGCCGTTTCCGCCAACGCCCGAGGTCCGGCAGCCGCTGAGCTCGACGCCGGCGAGGATTACGGCCACCCCAGCTCGCCCCGGTTGCACCGTTGGATGCGCGGGATCGCCAGCTTTCCGTAGAGCCCAACGGCGCCTCGAATGGTTCCCTGTATCGCAATCCCGAGCCGCCTCGCCGTTTCTGTCGTCGCAGGCGACAAGTCGCCGGCAGGTTTGACTTGATCGGCCCGGGGTTTGACCTCCCCTGACGTGTGGGCCCAGGCGCCTGCTTAATTAGTGTTAGGTCAGTTAGTGTTAATTAACTTAGCTAATTAGATGAGCCACTAACATGCGGGCCCCGCCCGGCTAACCAAGTTAGTTAGGGTTAATTTTAATTAGGTTAGTTAGTCCAGACACTGACACGCAGGGCCCACAGGTCAGTTTGACCTGGACGGCGCCCGTTGACCTGCTGACGTCACTATGAGGTCATGCTGACGCAATAATTCCTTTCTGGAATTTAAATAAATCTTAAATGATTTAATAATTCCAGAAAATGTTCAAAACTTCAAAAATTCATAGTAATTCAACCGTAACCCCAAATGAAACAAATTATATATGAAAAATTATCAGAAAAATTCAAGGAACCCATCTGTACCATTTTCATGCATGTTTGAACAATGTTTGTCCTCTGTTTTGGACAAAACAAATAAAGGGCATTTAAATAACCATATATGGAGTTGGAATTTGAATCATGTATTCAAACCAGCTTCATTTAAATCATAGCTAGGTGCATTAGCCCAAAACACATTCATATTGCCATGTCATAGCATGCATCATATTGTACATTGCATTGATCGTGTTTCTTTTGTGTTTGCCGGTGTTGTTCCCCCTCGGTAGACGTTGTACCGACGATGTGATCGTTGACACCGATGAAGAACTATAATATCTTCAGAAGTGCCAGGCAAGCAAACCCCCCACCCCTTGTTCATTCCGATACAATCCTACTCTCTCGCCCTGCTCTCTTTTACTGCATTAGGACAACAACGAGTCATTTGTTACTTGCTGCGGTAGCTGAACCCCTTTATCCTCTGCATGACCTGTCATTGCCACAGTAAATAGATGAAACCCACTAGTATGAGTAGGAGTTGCTTGAGCCCTGTTGTGCCTACTCATTCATGTTTGTTTGTCATGCCTGCTACTGCTTAGAGTTGAGTCAGGTCTGATTCATCGGGGATGAATCAGAGGTGTGTGAACATGTCCTACTGTGTGTGAGCTAAGTGGTGAACACGATTTGGTAAAGGTATCGGTGAGAGGCCATGTAGGAGTACATGGTGGGTTGTCTCATTGCAGCCGTCCTCAGGAACTGAGTTCTGTGTTTGTGATCCATGATTCAGCTACTACCACGCATTGGGCCCGAAACCAATGGACCTTCTCGGCTTCTTATTCACCCTAGTTCTCTGTCTAGGAGTTGCAAGTAGTTTGTGGTGTTTGTAGCCTATTGGAGGCCGTGGACAGCGCTGACCATAGGGGTGGGCTGTGATGCGGTAGGTACGTGGCACGGTGTACCGGATACCCGTTAGGTATCTCGGGAACACTGCACACATCGTTTGGGGCTGTGAGCGAAACTCCGGCGGGATCTCCTCATGGATGGAACCCGAATAGGCGATAAACCTGGACTAGAGACTTGAGTGTTTAGGTAGGCCGTGGCCGACACCCATGTTGGGCTTCCGCTTGAAGGTTGCCGAGTAGATGTCATGTAAACGGCGGTAAGTGGTGAGAGCGTGTGTGAAGAAGTACACCCCTGCAGGGTTAAAATCATCTATTCGAATAGCCGTGTCCGCGGAAAAGGACTTCTGGGTTGCTTATATCAGTTCATAGACAAGTGAAAGTGGATACTCTAAAATACGCAAGATACGCGTGAGTGCTATGGATGGCGTTCTCGTAGGGAGACGGGAGCGGATCCATAGTGGTGTATTGGTTGGTGAATATGTGGACTCGTGTGCGCCACCTCAAAAGAGTTGCTTGCAGTCGTAGTTTAGGATAGCCACCGAGTCAAAGCTGGCTTGCTGCAGTTAAACCCCACCATCCCCTTTGTTGATAATGATGCATATGTAGATAGTTCTGATGTAAGTCTTGCTGGGTACATTTGTACTCACGTTTGCCTATTTTATGTTTTTGCAGAGAGACGTCAGTCTCGCTAGTAGTTCCACGTGGACTTCGATGTTTAGCTTGTTACCTCAGCTACAATCTTGTGCCCTCGGCAGGACCTGGTAGATAGTCAGGCTTTCAAGCCTTTTTCATCTGTAGATGTCTGTACTCAGACATGTTGAGCTTCCGCTTGTTCTTTGATTTGTATGCTCTGAATGTTGGGTCATGAGACTCATGTTTGTAATATCTCGCTCCTCGGAGCCTATTGAATAAATACTTGAGTTGTAGAGTCATGTTGTGATTCCATGTTGTATTTGCACATATCGAGCATATTGTGTGTATGTTATTGAAATGCTTGGTATGTGTGGGATCTGACTATCTAGTTGTTTATTCTTAGTAGCCTCTCTTACCGGGAAATTTCTCCTAGTGTTTCCATTGAGCCATGGTAGCTTGCTACTGCTCCGGAACACTTAGGCTGGCCGGCATGTGTCCTTCTTCGTTCCTGTGTCTGTCCCTTCGGGGAAATGTCACGCGATAAATACCAGAGTCCTGTTAGCCCGCTACAGCCCGGTTCACCGGAGTCCTGCTAGCCCAGTGCTATAGCCTGGATTCACTCGCTGATGACCGACACGTTTGATGTTGGGTCATGGATGCCTGTCCCTGTAAGTTTGTGCCACTTTGGGTTTACGACTAGCCATGTCAGCCCGGGCTCCCTATCATATGGATGCTAGCGACACTATCATATACGTGTGCCAAAAGGCGCAAACGGTCCCGGGCAAAGGTAAGGCGACACCCGTGGGAATACCATGCGTGAGGCCGCAAAGTGATATGAGGTGTTACATGCTAGATCGATGTGGCATTGAGTCGGGGTCCTGACACTATTTCAATATTTTGAAGAAACGGAATATAAAACGGAGTCCAAATGGAATGAAACCTTCGGGAGCATTATTTTTGGAACGAACATGATCCAGGAGACTTGGAGTACAAGCCAGGGAACCTTCGAGGAGGCTAGGAGAGAGGAGGGCGCGCCCCCCTATCTCGTGGGCCCCTCGAGGCTCCCCTGACCAACTTCTTTCTCTTATATATTCCCTTATACCCTAAAACCATCGAATACGAAGATAGATCGGGATTTCCGCCGCCACAAGCCTATGTAGCCACCAAAAACCTCTCGGGAGCCGTTCCGGCACCCTGCCAGAGGGGGGATCCCTCACCGGTGGCCATCTTCATCATCCCGGTGCTATCCATGACGAGGAGGGAGTAGTTCACCCTCAGGGCTGAGGGTATGTACCAGTAGCTATGTGTTTGATCTCTCTCTCTCTCATGTTCTCTCTATGGCACGATCTTGATGTATCGTGAGCTTTGCTATTATAGTTGGATCTTATGATGTTTCTCCCTCTACTCTCTTGTGATGAATTGAGTTTTCCTCTTGAAGTTATCTCATCTGATTGAATCTTTAATGATTTGAGAACACTTGATGTATGTCTTGCCGTGCTTATCTGTGGTGACAATGGGATATCACGTGATCCACTTGATGTATGTTTTGGTGATCAACTTGCGGGTTCCGCCCATGAACCTTTGCATAGGGGTTGGCACACGTTTTCGTCTTGACTCTCCGGTAGAAACTTTGGGGCAATCTTTGAAGTACTTTGTGTTGGTTGGATGAATCTGAGATTGTGTGATTCATATTGTATAATCATGCCCATGGATACTTGATGTGACATTGGAGTATCTAGGTGACATTAGGGTTTTGGTTGATTTGTGTCTGAAGGTGTTATTCTAGTACGAACTCTTGAATAGATCGATTCGAAAGAATAACTTTGAGGTGGTTTCATACCCTACCATAATCTCTTCGTTTGTTCTCCGCTATTAGTGGCTTTGGAGTGACTCTTTGTTGCATGTTGAGGGATTGTTATATGATCTATCTATGTTATTATTGTTGAGAGAATTTGCACTAGTGAAAGTATGAACCCTATGCCTTGTTTCCTACCATTGTAATACCGTTGATGCTCACTTTTATCAACCTTGCTGTTTTTATAATTTTAGATTACAAACACCTTTATCTACCATCCATATTGCACTTGTATCACCATCTCTTCGCCGAACTAGTGCACCTATACAATTTACCATTGTATTGGGTGTGTTGGGGACACAAGAGACTCTTTGTTATTTGGTTGCAGGGTTGTTTGAGAGAGACCATCTTCACCCTACGCCTCCCACGGATTGATAAACCTTAGGTCATCCACTTGAGGGAAATTTGCTACTATCCTACAAACCTCTGCACTTGGAGGCCCAAGAACGTCTACAAGAAGAAGGTTGTGTAGTAGACATCAAGCTCTTTTCTGGCGCCGTTGCCGGGGAGGTGAGTGCTTGAAGGTATATCTTTAGATCTTGCAATCGAATCTTTTTGTTTCTTGTTCACTAGTTTAGTCTATAAAATAAAACTACAAAAAATCGAGTTAAGTTTGACTTATAAGCTTCATCTTTTTAATATCTTTCATGAGTATGATGAAAAGGAAAATTGTGCTCAAGTGCTAGAAGAAGAATTACATAGAATGCATGGCATGAAATATGTGAATGATGAGCATGATTGCATTGTTGTTAGTATGAATTCCTTGAGTATCCATGATGCTAATGATATGCAAAGCCACAAGCTTGGGGATGCTATGTTTGATGAATATGATATTTTTTGTCCCCCAAGTTTTGATGAGCAAATTAATTATGATGAAAGCACCCCTCTTACCTATGACGACTATATTGATGAAAGTGGGTTTGGAAGAGTGTCAACTTTAGGAAGTAGTGATCCCACTATTTTGGAGGATGTTGAATCTTATTGTGATGAATATGAAAGTGGATTTGGAAGAGTGTCAACTTTATTTAGTGATGATTCCACTATCTTGGAAGAGGTTTCAATCGATTATGATCAGAACGAAGTTGCTACTTATGATGATTACTGTGATGAAACTTATGCTACAAAAAGTAGTGATGATTATATTTATAAAACTTGTCATGAATATCATTACCCTTTTTCTGAACATTACTCTTTTAATGTGGAAACAATTTTTAGTATTCGAGTCTCTTATGATACTCCCACTATTCCGAATGAGAAGGATTTTGCTTATGTGGAGAGTAGTAAATTTTTATGCTTGTAGATCATGAAAATAATGCTTTAGGAGCTCGTTATATTGTTGAATTCATTCATGATGCTACTGAAAATTATTATGAGGGAGGAACATATGCTTGTGGGAATTGCAATAATATCAAGTTTCCTCTTTATGTGCTTAAAGTTTTGATGCTATGCTTGTGTTACCTTCCTATGCTAGTTGATTATTGTTCCCATAATTTGTTTGCTCACAAAATCCCTATGCATAGGAAGTGGGTTAGACTTAAATGTGCTAGTCATATGCTTCATGATGCTCCTGTTATATTACAATTCTTATCTTTTATGTGAGCATCATTGTCATCATCATGCCTAGCTAAAAAGGCATTAAAGAAAAGCACTTGTTGGGAGACAACCCAATATCTACCTTTAATTTTTTTGTGTGTTCACATGATTATTCTACTGTAGTAATCATGTTTTATAGATTTTGTTCAATAAATTGCCAAGTAAGACCTTTAGGATAGCTTACAGTGATAGTTGTGTTGATCCTGTTGAGAATCAGAAACTTTTTCCCCCAGTAAATTAGTTTTTTTTAATTCACAGAAACGTGATCTTAATCTGATTCTTTTTGCTATTGATTGATACACAAATTGCTTAGGACTTCCTAATTTAGTAGGAATTTTGGAGTTTCATAAGTATACGTTTGATACAGATTACTACAGACTGTTCTGTTTTTGACAGATTCTGTTTTCTATGTGTTGTTTGCTTATTTTGATGAATCTATGAGTAGTATCGGAGGGTATGAACCACATATAAGTTGGAATACATTAGATATTACACCAATATGAATTTACAATGAGTTCACAACAGTACTTAAGTGGTGGTTTCATTTTCATGTACTAACGGAGCTTACGAGTTTTCTGTTGAGTTTTGTGTTGTGAAGTTTTCAAGTTTTGGGTAAACATTCGATGGACTATGGAATAAGGAGTGGCAAGAGCCTAAGATTGGGGATGCCCAAGGCACCCCAAGGTAATATTCAAGGACAACCAAGAGCCTAAGCTTGGGTATGCCCCGGATGGCATCCCCTCTTTCGTCTTTGTTCATCGGTAACTTTACTTGGAGCTATATTTTTATTCACCACATGATATGTGTTTTGCTTGGAGCGTCATTTTCTCTTGTTAGTATTTGCTTAATGTTATTTAGAATAATGTTTTTAATCTTTAGTTTCAACAAAAATGTCGAGGATAGCCTTTGCCATGCTTATTTTGCTAGTATACATGTTGCTGTTTGAAAACAGAAAGTTTACCGCTGTTGCAAATATTCCCTAGAAAAGTCAGGGAATAGTATAATGTTGATTTTTTTGCATAATGAGCTCTGATAAATATTCTACAACGTAGAATTTTTCTCACAATTTTTTGAGTTAGGTAAGTATGATGCATCTTGCATTCTTTACAGACTATACTGTTTTCGCAGATTGCTGTTACAGTTGCATTGTTTGCATATGTTTGCTTGTTTAATGATTCTATTTGAGGATATGAGTTTTAAATATGCAGAGACATTTAGTATGCAATGTTGAATAATAATTTTAGTGATTTGTTACAGTAGAAAATGATAAGGTTTTGCATTGGTTTGTACTAACCTATCTCACGAGTTCTTGTTGAGTTTGGTGTGGATGAAGCTTTTGATAAAAAGAGAAACCATGATATGAGAGGAATTAAGGAGACACAAAAGTTCAAGCTTGGGGATGCCCAAGGCAACCCAAGAAAATATTTCAAGAGGTCTCAAACATCTAAGCTTGGGGATGCCCCGGTAGGCATCCCACCTTTCTTCTTCAACAACTATCGGTTAGTATCGGTTGAGCCTAAGTTTTTGGTTCTTCCAAGGAGTTGTGCTATCCTTCGAATGTCATTTTATTTTGCTTTGCTTGCTGTTTGAATAAGATACCAAGATCTGAAATTCTTTAATGAGAGAGAGTCTTCACATAGTTGCATAATTATTTAGCTACTCTTTGATCTTCACTTATATCTTTTTGGGGTAGTTTGTCATTTACTCGTGTGCTTCACTTATATCCTATGAGTAAATGGTTGAATGAGTTGAATGTCATAAATCTGAAATTATATTTGTTTCATTTGCTTATCCCATGGGGAGTAATGACTTCACATCTAAGAAGTAGAGGTTGTAAATTTATTGAAGGTTAGCAAGCATTGTATTGGTCATTTGAACAATTCATGAAAGAATATTGAAGGAAGAGATATTTCACATATAAATATACTATCGTAGACATCTTTTATAATTGTGAGCACTCATTAAGTATGACATGCTAAAGAGTTGATGTTGGACAAGGAAGGCAACGTAACGGGTTATGTTTTCTCACATCTCAGTTAAAGTATATTGTCATGGATCATTCAAACATGTTGAGCTTGCCTTTCCCCCTCATGTTAGCCAAAGTCCTTGCACCAAGTAGAGATACTACTTGTGCTTCCAAATATCCTTAAACCTAGTCTTGCCATGAGAGTCCACCATACCTACCTATGGATTGAGTAAGATCCTTCAAGTAACTTGTCAACGGTGCAAGCAATAAAAATTGCTCTCTAAATATGTATGATCTATTAGTGTGAAGAAAATAAGCTTTATACGATCTTGTTATGGAAGCAATAAAAGCGACGGACTGCATAATAAAGGTCCATATACAAGTGGCAATATAAAGTGACGTTCTTTTGCATTAAGATTTTGTGCATCCAACCATAAAAGCACATGACAACCTATGCTTCCCTCTGCGAAGGGCCTATCTTTTACTTTATGTCTTTTACTTTATGCAAGAGTCAAGGTGATCTTCACCTTTCCCTTTTTCATTTTATCCTTTGGCAAGCACCTCGTGTTGGAAAGATCCTGATATATATATCCAATTAGATGTAAGTTAACATGAACTATTATTGTTGACATCACCCAAAGGTGTATACATTGGGAGGCAACACTATAAGCCCCTATCTTTCTCAGTGTCCGAATAAAACTTCATAACCCTAAGTATTGCGTGAGTGTTAGAAATTATAGAAGACTATATGATAGTTGAGTATGTGGAGTTTGCTAAATCAAAGCTCTCACATAGACCCTTCCTGAAAATAATATGAAGTGCAATTGTTTGATGACTGAGAACGAAGTTTGCTAGTTTTCAAGAAAGTTTATGGTCTATGCTTTAACATGTGAAAAGCTTGTTACTTGATCCTCAGAAGTTTTATGAGATGAACTACTATTATGACATATAATCATGCTAGAAAAGGTGATTTAAATTATCATTGATCAAACGTGTGCACCTCCTAGGATTCACACTTCATAAATTCTTTCTTTTATCATTTACCTACTCGAGGACGAGCAGGAATTAAGCTTGGGGATGCTGATACGTCTCCAACGTATCTATAATTTATGAAGCATTCATGCTATTTTATTATCTGTTTTGAATGTTTATGGGCTTTATTATACACTTTTATATTACTTTTGGGACTAACCTATTAACCGGAGGCCCAACCCATATTGCTGTTTTATTGCCTGTTTTAGTATTTCAAAGAAAAGGAATATCAAACAGAGTCCAAACGTAATGAAACCTTCGGGAGCGTTATTTTTGGAACGAACATGATCCGGGAGACTTGGAGTACAAGCCAGGGAACCTTCGAGGAGGCCAGGAGATAGGAGGGCGCGCTCACCCCCCTGGGCACGCCCCCCTGTCTCGTGGGCCCCTCGAGGATCCCCTGACCGACTTCTTTCACCTATATATTCCCTTATACCCTAAAACCATCGAATACGAAGATAGATCGGGAGTTCCACCGCCGCAAGCCTCTGTAGCCACCAAAAACCTCTCGGGAGCCCGTTCCGGCACCCTACCAAAGGGGGGATCCCTCACCGGTGGCCATCTTAATCATCCCGGCGCTATCCATGACGAGGAGGGAGTAGTTCACCCTCGGGACTGAGGGTATGTACCAGTAGCTATGTGTTTGATCTCTCTCTCTCTCGTGTTCTCTATGGCACGATCTTGATGTATTGCGAGCTTTGCTATTATAGTTGGATCTTATGATGTTTCTCCCCCTGTACTCTCTTGTGATGAATTGAGTTTTCCTCTTGAAGTTATCTTATCATATTGAGTCTTTAATGATTTGAGAACACTTGATGTATGTCTTGCCATGCTTATCTGTGGTGACAATGGGATAACACGTGATCCACTTGATGTATGTTTTGGTGATCAACTTGTGGGTTCCGCCCATGAACCTTTGCATATGGGTTGGCACACGGTTTCGTCTTGACTCTCCGGTAGAATCTTTGGGGCAATCTTTGAAGTACTTTGTGTTGGTTGGATGAATCTGAGATTGTGTGATGCATATCGTATAATCATGCCCACGGATATTTGAGGTGACATTGGAGTATCTAGGTGACATTAGGGTTTTGGTTGATTTGTGTCTTAAGGTGTTATTCTAGTACGAACTCTTGAATAGATCGATCCGAAAGAATAACTTTGAGGTGGTTTCGTACCCTACCATAATCTCTTCGTTTGTTCTCCGCTATTAGTGGCTTTGGAGTGACTCTTTGTTGCATGTTGAGGGATTGTTGTATGATCTATGTTATTATTGTTGAGAGAACTTGCACTAGTGAAAGTATGAACCCTAGGCCTTGTTTCCTACCATTGCAATACCGTTTACGCTCACTTTTATCATTAGTTACCTTGCTGTTTTTATAATTTCAGATTACAAAAACCTTTATCTACCATCCATATTGCACTTGTATCACCATCTCTTCGCCGAACTAGTGCACCTATACAATTTACCATTGTATTGGGTGTGTTGGGGACACAAGAGACTCTTTGTTATTTGGTTGTAGGGTTGTTTGAGAGAGACCATCTTCATCCTACGCCTCCTACGGATTGATAAACCTTAGGCCATCCACTTGAGGGAAATTTGCTACTGTCCTACAAACCTCTCCACTTGGAGGGCCAACAACATCTACAAGAAGAAGGTTGTGTAGTAGACATCAACGATCGAGACCAGGCGGGCGCCAGGAGGACGCTGGCCTATGTAGTGTCCTTGTTTCCTCTTTGGTGCAAAGGGGGCGAGCACAGGCGCGGAGTACCGAGGCGTCAAGCAAAGGTTACCATTTCGGTGCAACGAGAACAAGGCCAGCAAGCGGCAGGACGGAGGTCACCGTGGAGCACAAGACGGCGTCATCGCCAGTGCCTTTGGCAGCCGAAGACCAACTTTAGTTAGGATAACTTGTACTAGATGTTCCCCTTCAAAATGGCCATTGTTGGCACCCTTCCCGCTCAATATTTGGGAAGAGGACCAGGGCCTCTATATATAGAGACATCCACTACAGTAGAGGGTATCGAGTTCTCATCAGATCCAGAGGCGATCGAACTCACCCAAGTAGTTCAGTGCACCAGCCCAAGAACACCTCTCGCGAGGCTATTCTTCCTTTGTATTGTTCATCATCAGCCCCTGAGGCAATCCACCACACCACACACTGGATTAGGGTATTACACCACAATGATGGCCCAAACCAGTATAAACCTTGTGTCCCTTGTGTTGTTCATCGTGTAGCTAGATTCTCAGCGAGGCGTTGGGACGTGGATCGGTGGGGCAAAGATATTCGAGCACACCCCAGAGTTCGAAACTTAAGGGTTTTGCTAGAACCCAATATCCGACATTTGGCGTGCCAGGTAGGGGGGCGCCGGAATCTTTCTTCTGCTCTTCCGTGTTCGATCGTTCGTCGCATCCATGGTTGATGCTCACCGAGCTCGCGCCGAGCATCGGGCTGCTCTCGCCGCCCGCGTCGCCCAGATGGCTCCCGTCGGTGGGCCTCCCCGTCATTCCCCGTTGCCTGCCGCCAACGCCGCCATCGGCCCGGCGGGGATCAAGCAGCAGGTGTCGTTGCTGCATCCCTCGGTGTGGCGGGAAGGCCGCACCGCCAGTCCATCGCTGACTCCAGCTGGTTCGCCGTCGCACGCCCGTCGTGCACCCACAGACGCGCATGCCATGTTGCTCCTGGCACGTGAGCTCCTGTACTACCGCCCCGTAGACGACCTCTACGAGGAGTGGCTCGCTCGCATCACCGATCTCGTCAACACCGCAGGGGGCTCTCCTGGGCCGTCCCTCTCGCTGCCTCGCCCCCCGTCCTGCATGGGTGATGCAGCTCAGGAGGTGCCTCCGCCACCTCCTCCCCAAGAAGGCGCCCTGGCTCCAAGGCACGCGGCCCCTGGACGAGACCCACCGCATCCAGCGCCCGCGCGACAAGAAAGGAGCTGCCAAGAAATCCCTCATCCCCAAGAAGGTGCTCGCGTGCTCCTTACACTGGCATGCCATGCCCGCATCCCTGCGCCAGCACGTCAAGACCCCGTGCTGCCACTGGCAGCGGCGCACGGGAATCCCCAGGAGCAAGCCCCGCGTCAGTAAAGGGCTCCGGTGGCCACCGCAGGCTGCCGCGCCTTCACGACCGAGCGACGCAGTGTCGCCTGGCCGGGCAAGTTCAAGCCGGATCTGCCTCCTTGCAATGATGGCACTGCCGACCCTGCGGAGTTCCTGCAGCTCTACGAGCTGGGCATCGAGGCAGCCATCAGAGACGAAAAGGTCATGGCGAATTGGTTTCCCATGGCGCTCAAAGACGGTGCCCGCACCTGGCTCCTGAACCTGCCTCCCGGCACGATCTCCTCTTGGGACGAGATGCGCACCTGCTTCATCGCCAACTTCCAAGGCACGCGCGACCGTCCTCTGGTCGTGGGTGACCTGCGCCGCATCAAGAAGCAACCTGGAGAGACCCTGCAGAAGTACATCCATCGCTTCAACAATGCTCACCTCAAGATTCCCAAGGTGACCGAGGAGGCCATCATCTCAGCATTCTCTGATGGCGTCCGCGACGTCAAGATGAAGGAGGAACTGGCAATCCACGAGGATTTGTGCACATCTCTGGAGTTGTTCAACCTGGCGACCAAGTGCACAAGGGATAAGGAGGGACGCCTCTCCCTTCTCGAGCTCCCAGCTGCTGAGCCTTAAGAGAAGAAAGCCAAAGCCGAGGACGTGAAGCGCAAAGGAGCAGCCGTGCTCGCAGTAGAGCTAGACACGAAGCACGACAGGGACCAGCCGGAGTCATCCAAGGGCAGCCGGTATTACGTGTACCACGACCTCGACACCCACAACACCAACGAATGCCAAGAGCTCAGGGCCGTGCGAGAAGGACGTATCGGTCGACGCCCCGAGCGCAACGATCGGGGCTATGGCCGAGGAGGAGGAAGAGGTGGAGGACGATGGGACGACAGAGGCCGTCGCCAAGGGTGGCGTGACCGGCCTCGCGAGGACCGCTGGCAAGACCAGCCTCGCGAGGTGGCTTGGAGGGATCAGCCTCGCGAGGATCACCAGTAGGGCAACGCCGGCCTTCCTCCTCTGCCACCACCACCAAGAAGGAATGACGACCATCATCAGGACGAGGGGCTGGGAGCTTCCAGGAGCCACGTGCTATGGCTTGCATCTTGGGCGGTGCCCAGGCCCCAGCCTCTTAGCGCATCTTCAAGCAGTTTGCTTGCGAGGTGAATGCAGTCCTCCCCAAGCTTGAGGCCACGCGCCCTCTCAGGTGGTCCACGTGCGCCAACACGTTCAGCTCAGCGGACTAGCTCAAGTGCGCGGCTACAGTCGGGGTCCTCCCAATGCTTTGTTCCCCAGTCATCAACAATGTGCAAGTTACCAGGACCCTCATCGATGGCAGTGCAGGACTCAACGTTCTGTCTGTTGAGACGTTCAACAATCTCCAAGTGCCATATGAAGAGCTTCAGCCGACTAAGCCTTTCTCAGGAGTCACTGACGGCTCCACCACCCCGATAGGGCAAGTCCGCCTCCCTGTCACCTCTGGACAGCGCAAGAACTACCATACCGAGCTCATCGACTTTGACGTTGCCCAATTTCGCCTGCCATATAATGCCATCCTCGGGTATCTAGCCCTGGCCAAGTTCATGGCAGTGACTCACCATGGATACAATGTCCTCAAGATGCCGGGAAGCGGCGGAGTTATTATAGTACCCTACGAAGAGAAGGATGCGGTGTTCTCTCTCGAGCGTGCCTTCCAAGCTGCATCAGTTGAGGACCCAGACAGCAAGAGTGGGAACCTTCTCGAGGCAGCTCCCAAGAAGAAGAAGACATCACCCAGCTCAAGGCCTCAGGAGGCGGGCGTCTCCGGAGGGGCCACGCCAGGATCTGCGCCCGTCCAAGGGGCGCCTCCCTCTGTCGCCTAGGAAGGTGCGCCTGGCGCCCTCCTCGGGCAAGGCTCGGGGGCTCTCTCCTGGAGGGCCTCAGACTTTGACAAGGTCATGAGGGAGGCGCTCGGGCACCACTTGGAGGTGTGCTTCGCGGCACGTTTCCCTCAGGAAGGCATGAGGCAAGGAGGGCCCAACCCTCAGGTGTTCATCACCAAGGTTACTCAGGAGTTGCAGGAATCAAGAGTCATGCGCGGCAATCGCCAATTGCCCGGTGTAGCTCCCCATCCAGGCGAGGATGGTGGGCTGCGCGTCTGCATCGACTACCCAGGGCTCAACCGAGTCGCGTCTCAGGAGTGTTTCTGGCCTTCGCAGGTGGGATGCTGCGAGGATCCACCACACAGCTACGTTTGCATTCCTTTCGGCCTGCCGAACGCGACTGCTGCCCACCAGCGCCTGATGCGGAACATTCTGGAAGCTCAGGAGGTCAGGCACCGTGCGTTCTTGGCGGAGATGGAGATGGACCTTGGCGAGCCACCCGAACCCCCAGAACCTCCCGAGGCTCAGGGCTCCGATGGCTCGTGAGGAACGGCTTCTTCACCGTGCGTCGTCAGCTACTCCAACACCCGCCCTGCAATGATATCAGGTGACATCTTTCGAGTTTCATTTCAACTGGGAGCGCCCTCAGGGCTGCATTATTCCCAGGTCGTGTGGGTCCGTCCCTGCGGCATGTATCCGTTTTGCTTATGTCTTTAGCTTACCTTGTTGGGGGCGCCCCTCGGGCTGCATCATCCCCAAGCCACTCGGGCCTGACCCAGTGACATGTATCTTTCCCGCATCTATCTAAGCTGATTTGCTCTTCATGCTTAACCTATCTGTGATAATCGCCTGCTCGATTGACATCTTCCTTTGGAACCGCTCGCTCTGGCACGGCGCTTGCACATGGGTCCGTCCCTGCAATGTCAACAAATCTGAGTGGTCAAGCTCTGGCCGCGGCAGCCCCGCAAAGCGCTACCTCACTAGGCGCTTAGTGCCCTCATCACTCCCACGGAGCAACCACTAGCTCACCAACAATCTTAATGGCATACCTTGCTTCCCTCGTATTGGTTTACAGGGTTCACCTAAGGAATAACGTGGGGGCGTCGCGAGCTCTCTCTCTCTCTCTCTCTCTCTCTCTCTCTTACCCGTGCGATCCACTCGCGCTTTGAAAGGGGGGCTCCTGAGCATCGCGACTCAGGAGCTCTTACTGGCTCTCCAGCCCTCACCCCCTGGCCTTGTCCATGGCATCGCGACCTGGCATACCAGCGGTGGCTGAGCTCGCTTGAGGGACGGGACCTGAGGACGTAGAGCACGAAGGAGAGTGCGGGGAAGGGAGGAGAACCTCATAACAGCCTGACCCAGCGACATCCCAGCTGCCGACACGCAGGTCCGGCACCTCGCGAAGGAACGGCTCCAAGATTTTGAGATAAGTCACGCTCCTAGAATAGCTAATCGACGCGACACCAAACCCTCACTTAATGCCGCTCTGTGATGGTGATGTTGCCTTCCTTTCTCGCCCAGCGGCGGCTGCTCGAGCGATAAAGAGGACCTCCTGAGCATCGCGCCTCAGGGGCTCTTACTGGACCTCGCGCCGCTCACCTCCTAGCCTTGACCACGGCATGGCCACCTGGCATACCAGCGACGGCTGAAGCCTGCCTGGGGACCGAGACCTCTCAGCATAGAGCACCAGGTCGTCGTGAGGTTAGAAAGGGGGAACCAAGCTAGAACAGGACAAGCATCTTGCACCACTTCACGATAAGGATAATATCAACAAAAGACACAACAGACGCTTTACATGCCCCCATGGGGTACTTCCTTGGTTCCTCACAGGAAACAAAAAACGCAAATCCTAAGGAGCCCTGACTACATGTGCCTCCACGGCTAACGCCATCATCAACAGTGGGCCACCAGGTGCCGGCGCCAACCCCATCCAGATCAGCCACGTCGACGGCCTGCCGCAGCCGCTTGCTCTGGGTGCAGCGCGAGCTTGGGGGCTCATAGCTGTCGTCGCTCGTCTCCGGACTCACAAGAAGCTCGGGAGAGTCGCTCGACCCTCCGGCATCTCCGCTGCTGCTAGAGGAGCTGCTGAGGAAGCGGAAGGCAGGCCTGGCCCTTGCCATGCCGGTGTCCTGGCCCTTGCCATGCCGGTGTACTAGCCGCCTCCTCTGGGGCAGCACTCCAGTCGGCGTCCTTCCGCGTCGAAGACCTTGAAGAGCATCAAGGAGGCGCCATCGTATTCGAAATGAATCACGAAGGCTCCCCCCGTTCAGCAGACCCGGGCAATATCGCCCCAGCCTCGAGTCATGTAGACCTTGCCCGGAGCGACGACCTCAACCTCCGCTTCAGTCACGGGGGTACCGCAGTCGGCATGCTGCAACCAGCGCTCAATAGGACCCCTCGACGGCATCTCGAAGTCAAAGGAAGAAGCAAGGCGAATCCAGGAGCTTGGAGGCATGGCGTGAAGCACGAGCTCGCGAGAGGAGTCCGCGGCGTGGACTCCATGAGCGACAGCCCGCACCGCCGTGACCCGTCGACGCCGTCGACGACGCGGGCGGCGCCGCTCGGCGTCTTCTTCTCTAGGGCCCTTAGCCCGGGCATACAAAGGCAGTGGAAACCCAGGAGGTGGCCGCTCGTACCAAGGTCTCGACTTCTCCGGCCGAGCAACCTCGTCACGGCGGCTGGGGACCGGCCGCTTCTTCGGCGGGAGTGGGTGAGGCCCCTCTCGAGGGGCCTTTCCTTTCTCCTCGGCTGAGAACCGTCTGATCGGCGCCATTGGCGTCAAGATGGAGGAGGATCAAGGAAGAAGGAGCAGAGCAAGAAGAGATGGACTGCGGGGGCTCACGCCTCTCCGTACTTATAGTCCAGAGGAGGCCAACCGTCGGCCTCCATGATCGCAGGTAATCATGACTCATTTTTGCATATAGGAGACGCCCACGTCCAATCAACCACCACACGGCGACCAAGACCGCATGCTATTGGGGCCCGCGGCGCTCCACACTTGCCCTCTCGCTTCATCGCTAAGCCAAGTGTGAGTGCGCCTTGGGCCCGGGGGCTACTGTCGACGTTCTGGGAACGGGAGTCCCTAGACTTACCTGCCTGCGTCCTGCGACATGGCTCAAGGGGTGGCCCAGTACGGCCCATCTTCATCTACTCAAGCTCAAGACCCTCGCGAGGGGCCAAGCCTCGCGGGGCGGACGAAGCAAGGCTTCCTCAGGAACAGCCTCACCAGGAAGGCTTGCAAGGAAGAGGAGAGATCAAGGCAAGGGTACCTCGCGAGGTGCTCTTGACGCAAGCCATGACGATCGAGACCAGGCGGGCACCAGGCGGGCGCCGGCCTGCGCAGTGTCCTTGTTTCCTCTTTGGTGCAAAGGGGGCGAGCGCAGGCGCGGAGTACCGAGGCATCAAGCAAATGATACCATTTCAGTGCAACGAGACCAAGGCCAGCAGAGCGGCAGGACGGAGGTCACCGTGGAGCCCAAGACGACGTCATCGCCAGTGCCTTTGGCAGCCGAAGACAACTTTAGTCAGGGTAACTTGTACTAGATGTTCCCCTTCAAAATGGCCGTTGTTGGCGCCCTTCCCGCTCAATATTTGGGAAGAGGACCAGGGCCTCTATATATAGAGACAACCACCACAGTAGAGGGTATCGAGTTCTCATCAGATCCAGAGGCGATCAAACTCACCCAAGTAGTTCACCGCACCAGCCCAAGAACACCTCTCACGAGTCTGTTCTTCCTTTGTACTGTTCACCATCAGCCCCTGAGGCAATCCCCCACACCACACACTGGATTAGGGTATTACACCACAACGGTGGCCCGAACAAGTATAAACCTTGTGTCCCTTGTGTTGTTCATCGTGTAGCTAGATTCTCAGTGAGGCGTTGGGACGTGGATCGGTAGGGGGAAGATCTTTGCGCGCACCCTAGAGTTCGAACCTTAAGGGTTTTGCCGGAACCCGATATCCGACATGTACCCCGGGCGGTGGTCTCCGGAGTAGAAGCACTTGGTAGGGTTCCTTGGCGGCAGCCTCGGAGCCACCAGGGGGCGCCCCACCATCAGTAGCCACGTTGTAACTATCATCCCGAACCTCAGGAGCCTCTGCCTCCGGAGCATCGGGTTGGCCGACCCTGTAGTGGCCCTCTTCTGGGTCTCAGGAATCTCGGACTCCGGAGCCCCCGGTGGTGCAGGATCTTTGTAGGTACCTTCAGCAGCAGCTGGTGGCGTGCACCTCCCTGCTTCCACACTTGAGGCACACGCCGCAGGGTCGAGCAGTAGGGGATCCACGAGGATGGGATTCTCAAAAGGCCCATCAAGGCATTCCGTACGTAACCCCCACTCATCGAATAGGGTTATGTGCTCCACGAAGGCCACCTTATTCGAGCATTGGTAGAGGAGGCAGCCGTTTCCTGGAAGATCGGCGGGGTTGGATTCGCCCATCAGAAGCTCGAGTACCTTGCTCAGGGTCTCGGAGGGCAGCGACGACTTCTGGAGCCACATGGAGTCGTCGGCGCTGGCAAGGTCCCACATCAGGCGAGAATAGCGCTGGAGCGGGGCAACGCGCTGTCGGACGAATTCCTTCACCACCATCGACGCTGTCACCTCTAGCTCCTGCGGCCTAGCCAATCTCCTCCAGACGCGGGTAAGATGATGGTAGGCGAGCTTCACATGCCCCTAGCCGGAGCTGGGCGCGGCCAGCGCTCGAGGGGTCAGAAGCAGGGGGCTACACGTACCAACATCAACAAACAACCATTGCTTCGGAAACCCCTTTGCGGCAGGCTAAATATCAAATTCAATACCCGAGCCAGCAGTCGCCATCACAGCTTCAAAGGTCACGCACCCTGAGCATTGGCGGGCATCGACCAGTCGGAGCAAGAAGAAATGGTGAAGCAGGGCCATGGAAGGAGCAATGCCTACCATGGCCTAGGAATGGAAGGCAAAGATGGCGAGGAGGATGATGGAGCGGGGGTCCAGGTGCAGCAGGTGGATCTGGTAGTGCGAAATTGTAACATTAAAGAAAGGATCTTGGTGGGGAATCAGACCCGTGAAGAGAGCATGGAGATAGATGGGGATCTTGGTGGCGCTCATGTCATCCACAAGCCAAGATGCAGGCCGGATGGCCGTCGCTTTCCACTCGTTGGAATCGGCTGTGAGAGCGGGGCAAACCTTGTTCAGCCTTCCTGATTGATCACTGTCGACCGCTTGAGGGCTGGCTCCAAGGACGACGGGGGTCCAGCCAGGGCGCGCGACTTCCTTTCTTCTTCCTCTGCTGCGGAGCCATGGTGGAAGCCAGGAAGGGGGGTGGCACTAGAACCAGATCTGCACAAGGAGTCACAGGCCTGGGAAGAGAAGAAACGAAGGCCAAGCGCGACAATCTACAAGGGCGAGCTGCTCTGGCAATGGGCGGCCGCTAGGCTTGGCGGATTTCAAGGCAGCATGTGGAAGTGGAGATGCCCACGTCCCGTCAATCGCCACGCGTCGTTCAAGGCCGCAGGTGGTTAGGCCCATGGCTCTCCGCACTTTCCCTTTGGCTTCGCCTAGAAGCCAAATCTGAGTGCGCCTTGGGCCCTGGGGCTACTGTCGGTGTTCTGGATATGGGGGTACCCAGACTTGCCTTCCTGCGGCCAAATGCATGGCTCCATCGACGGCCTGGTACGGCCCAGCTTCAACATCAATGTCTCAAGACCCTCGTGAGGCGGACGACGCCAAGACCTCCAAGGGGATCGGCCTTGTCAGGCTGGCTCCCGAGGGGCGGAGAGTTGTATGCAAGGTGCACCTCACGAGGCTCGGCTGACGTGAGCCATGACGAACAAGGCCAGGCGGGTGCCAGGCGGGCGCCAGCAGGCGCAGAGTACCAGTTTCCTCTTTGGTGCCAAGGAGGCAAGCAGCAGGCACGGAGTCCCGAGGAATCAGCCAAAGGTTTCCATTCTGGTCTAACAGGACCAAGACCACCAGGACAACAGGACAAGGGTCATCGCCGAGCCCACCGCAACGTCATGACCAGAGGCTTTTCGCAGGTGAAGTCCACTTTAGTTAGGATAGGATGTACTTACTGTCCCCCTTCAAATCTGGCCGTTGTGGGATTTCTTCCCGCCAACATTTGGGAAGAGGACCAAGCACACTATAAATAGGACTTAGCCACCACTATAGAGGGGCATCAGATCCATTCTCACCCGACCACCTCACCATCTCTCTTGATCTCAAGAACACCTCACCTCCTAAGGCCAGTTCATCTAATGTACTAGTTCATTCTCAGCCCTTCGAGGCAATCCACCAAAATGTTGGAGTAGGGTTTTACACAGCAAGGTGACCCGAACCAGGATAAACTGTTGTGTCTCTTTGTCCCTTTGATCTCGACGCACTAGGCCTAGAGGATCGCGAGTAGGCGTGATGGGTAGGGTGAGATCTCCGCACGCACCCCAAAGTTCGAACCTATCAACGGTTTGCGGAACTCGAAATCCGACATTTGCCTTCTAAGGCATCGACGGTACCAGGTAGGCAATCCTTTATGCAATGACATTAACAAGGCATAGTAGAGGTCCAACCTGTCCGTTACGTTGAGGACAAAATCGACACCAAGAGTGGGGGATGAAGAGCACCGTTTTCCTACTCACAGTAGTGAGGCGGACCAAATGGTGAGGTTCTCATCCACCGGTGGTAGCCGATTCAACAACGGTAAGGACAGGGTTGCTCTGTTAGCGATGTATATCATGATCTTGCATATCTTATGCCTTAATCATCGTAGGGCAAGGTTGCATCATCCAGGGGTAGTGTAAAGGGTGTCACCATCTTCTAAATCTTGACGTCCTCATTCCTCCAGAAGGTATCTTCTGTTGGTATCATCTTGTCGTGGTGTCGCTAGCCTTTTGTCCAAAAGATGTGGGTGAATGTCTGGCAAGGCGTCTACCTTCTAGGTTACCCACGAGGATTATAGGGAATCCAGTGGTCACGGGGTTATGGGTACTAGCGACCATTTCAAAATTTTGAAGGAGAACAGATCAATAAGGAAAATATATCTTAGTTTTTGAGAACTTCATAAGGGAAGGGAAGTATAGATAGTTTTTGAAAATTAGCGATAGTTTTGAAAATAGTTTTACCCTAACTAATGACCATGCTAACTACGGCTTCCTACAACCAGGATGGCTCTAATACCAGCTTTGTGGGGACCCCGACTCATAAGTCATGATCACCGAATGCACGTGTACAGTGATCCCAAAGATCAATGCTCACTGAACACACAGAAGCTGAATAACAAGAGTCTTACATCCACACATACCATCTTACACAAATTATGACCATTATGGTCAAGTCTTCATAAACTCGTAGCAGAAAATCTTCAACAATAGCGTGAACCCATGCCATCTGCTTTAACCATACAGGCATTCTGACTGGGAAGCGTCCTTGACCACATGTTCGTCACCAAGGTACTCTTCATTATATCCTGTTCTTTTATGCCTGGCCAATAAAATAACCAATGGCAAGCCAATGAGTGAATGTACTCGCAAGCAACCCATGAGTGATAACAAAATAATTATGCAAGGCTCTACTGCTAAATTGGCAATTTTACAGAAAGCTAGTATTTCTCATGCAAGTATGATCAAAATTTATGAAGGACATGAATGCGTCTGCAACAAGTATTAGGAGGTTACGGACATCAACACCGATAAAGAGATATGAACTACTCATGCTCAAGCTCATTGTGACTTCCTCATGAATCATATCAACAATATTACCAAACCGTGTTGTTTTTCATAAACATATGTACATAGTCTCAGCAGCACCAACCAACTGTCCTTGACCGTGGACACAGCTATTTGAATAGTTTGCCACTCTGCAGTGGTTGCACACTTTACCCACAAGATCCGGGGAACTTCCGTGTCATCCACGACCCGCGGTACCTCAAGTACCCAGGGTAAGCACCCGATCACTACCTTTCCCTACCTGTGACTAACAAAGAGTCCAATCAATTGGTAGCAGCCCCCGTACCAAACATTGTCACATAATAAATTTTGTGGAGCCATGCTCCCATAGTCATCACATAACACAAGGACAGGGTACCAATGGTGTGTCTGGTACCCTGTGAAAACAGTCATGGCCACCTATCGAAGCATGACCCCATCCGGAGAGTGAACACGGCACTCCTGTCACTAGTAATGTGGGCATCCATGCTAGCATGAACTAGGTAATCAATAATGCCCTTTCCCATATAAGGGTAGAGTGGTTGCGCAAGTTTGGTTGGGAAGGTCAACTAGTCTTTAAATCTAATCCGTCTTTGTAAGCAACACCTGTTCACTTGCTTCGATGCACCACTTCTTCATCAAGTGGTGACCTAGTTCAACATTACGCACGGGCATTAGGGGCACCCGATGGGGTTTTCAAAGGATTGTAACAAATAAATGATCATGGCCTAGATGCAACATCATGCGTCAATATCAAATATTTTTCATCGCATCTCTAGCACAACTAGAGCTACGGACATGCAATTACCAACGGGCATGCATCAATTCAATGATTATATCAAGCTCATAATCAACACATCATCATGCATACAAAAAAATCATGGATGA
This sequence comes from Triticum dicoccoides, assembly GCF_002162155.2. Lineage (NCBI taxonomy): Eukaryota > Viridiplantae > Streptophyta > Magnoliopsida > Poales > Poaceae > Triticum > Triticum dicoccoides. The sequence goes on along the minus strand of NC_041383.1, from coordinate 324,033,338 downwards.
ACAAGAGAGGTGTATCATGGTCAAAGGGCTGCTTGCCAGGCTCCACAAGGTCTTCAATCCTTCTGGTCCATCTTCGAGTATTCCTTCTACTTCGTTAACTAACGTCGGAAACAGTCATGATAAGCAACACAACAAGGCAAAAATATAAGTGCTCTAAAAATGTCAATTGGACTTTTATAGGATACCTTTGGTCATATGAAAAATGACCAAGGTGGTTTCATTGGGATTGGACCAATGGATATTTTTGGAACATTTCAATATGAAGGATTCAAGGTTTTTATGGATTTGCAAGAAGTATACAGAAATATATTTTGAAAAAATAGAAAAGGCACCCATTTAACAAGGAATGATTTTAGAAGCATCTAGGAGTTTGCTTTGAACTTATAAGTATCTAGGAATTTGAATCATCGCAGTTGGATCAAATTTGACCTCTCTGTTATTTTCTAAAGTTTATCACATAAATTTGAAGAATGGGATTTCATAAATATTTGTGAAGTAAATGTTTCTCGAAAAATGAGCAAATAGCACCATGTGATAGAGTATGAATTTAGGAATTACTAGAAATTTGAATCATCAAATTTGGAGTTCTTTTGAATTGTTTATGGATTTTACCACATTCATTGAAAAAGAAAAAAGTAAGGAGTTACCCTTAACATGCGCACAAGGCGAGATATAGCCGTGGGTCGGCCCAGTGGTTCCGCCGTGCGGGGCACCCAGGAAATGTCGATGGTGCACTTTTGGAATGCGCCAGCAGTGTGGGGGAGGCGCCAGCAGCCAAACCAGCAGTGTGGAGTTACCCTTAACATGCGCACAAGGCGAGATATAGCCGTGGGTCTTCTTCCTCGCGTGCGGGTGACGGCTGGGAGGCAGAGTGTCGGGGGGATGAACCCCAGGCAGGCAACGAAACTCGGATCCTTTTTAAAAACAACGAGGCCGGTGTCGCCCCTCAAGCCGTCACGCGCTTGGCCAGGTCGCTCGACCCGGCCAAACCCCGCAACCCGGCCAAAATCTCCGACCCGACCAGGCACATCGACTCGGCCTCAACAACTAGTACAAGACAGCCGAACCCGGCACAACCAAGGCTTCCTCAACAAGCCAGCTCCACCCGTGGCGTGTTCCGCAACCCAGCCATGGGTCAGCTCCTGTCCCATCCAGGCCATACGATGGGACGAGTCTTCAGCCATTGATGACCAAGGCAGTAGTGCACCGCCCATGCCTTTGGTCAGCCGGACCGTGGCAACAGTGCCCCTCACCTACCCGCTGACCAGGGCCGGTGTGGCTACAGTGCCCCCATCATCATTGCTGACGACAGCAGGCGGCGACCTGACGGAGCGTCACTGTACACGACTCGACTCAGCCACGCCCTGACGATCAACAAGATGGCGCACAGTCACCCTAGGCACGTGGGGCCCGCACCTAGGGGAACCCGGCGAAGCATAGGCCCCCAGCGGGCCCAAGCCCGGGTCTCGAGACGCCGACGACCCAGACCAACCAATTTGTAACATTACCATTGTATGCCTAGGGGGTTGGCCTATAAACCCCCCCCAGGAGCGCAAGCATACACGGGCACGTAGAGATGTAAGCAAGCATGAAAGCATAGAGGAACTAGCCACCAAACTGTAGCATCCACCCGGGGAGAAGGAGCAGCCTAAGCCTTGGCCAGCCTTCCTTCCTCCTCCAGACAGCTCTAGGAGCAACCTTGTATTGTCGCACATCAAACTACACTCAGCAGGACTAGGGGCGTTATCTCTCCGGAGAGCCCCGAACCTGGGTATGTCTTGCGCCCCGCGCTCGCCCATGCCAACCCTGCCTTTGGAGCCCACCAGTGCCCTCGAGCCTCCTCCTCTCTTTATCCATCCCATGGCATCTGCCGTGCACCCACCACGACAGTTGGTGCCAACCGCGGGGCAGCTCGAGGAGCTGGCCGGGAGCATGCTTCAGACGGGGCCCTTCTCCTACTCCGACGAGTCCGTCATGCTGGCGAACGACGTCATCGACGCACTCGCCGCCTCCGTCGCCGCGCTGCGCATCTCTGATGCGCCCGTGGCCGACGAGTACCCCAGCAAGGTACTCAGCTACTCCGACTCCCCCCTCTTCCTCGACGGTGGCATTTCCGCCCGGGCAATGGATGTCCACGTGGAGGTCTTAGCCACAGGTGATGACGCCTCCTCCTCATCGAGCAGGACGAGGAAGGCTGCCGAAGCCAAGGTCGCAGCGGAACGGACCAAGCTGTCCAATCTGTTGCGCACCGTGATGCAGAGCCTCCGTGTCCCCATCGGCACCGACATCGACGCCACCAACGTCACTGAGGCCCGAGCCTAGCTCGAGGAAGGGCGCCAACAGATGCTGGACCTGTCCGACACGCTTGCCGCCACACAGCGTTGCCTGGATTCCGCTCAACTAGAACGCAATTCCGCCTACGGATTCACGCCCACCATGGCCGAGCCGAGCTGGGTCGCCGACATGCGCACCCGGGGAGGTGCAATCGACCGGACCCTCGGCGTCGTCCCGACCGTCTACGAGACCCCAGCAAAGAACATGCGCGCTGCCTAGGCAGCCGCAGTCGACCTGGATCAGCTCACATGCGAAGAACTGATGGAGCGCATCGGGCGGATGCCTGACCTCCTCAACGCGGCTAACTCCCAACAGTAATGCCTCAACCAGCTCACCAAGCCGGCGGGATCCGGCTCCGCCCGCGTCGGTGGACCCGTCGAACTTCAGCACACAGCGTCCTCGCCACCTGGCGAGGCGCACTCCGGCCGAGCCCGGACTCGGCGCGACCTGGCCGCCATGGCCGCCGGCGGTTTGGGTGATGAGTCCATCCTAGAGATCCAGCGCGGACCCGGCCAACATGGCCGTCGTCTGGCTCCAACCGACCCGGCCCCCCGTGGCCTGGTCGGTAGTCGACTCGACCCGCGCGCCATCGACGACGCCGATGCTCGCCACCGCCTCGACCAGCTCGCTCACTCCCTGGAGGTGGAGCAAAGCGGCGCTATTGGGCCGGCGTGCATCGTCCCATGCATCCGGGAAGAGCCCTTTCCCAAAGGGTTCATACTTCCCCGCGACACGCCCAAGTACCGCAGGACCATGAAGCCAGAAGATTGGCTCACAGACTACACCATCACCATTGGCATCACCGGTGCCAATCGCCAACTCGCTGTGCGCTACGCACCGCTCATGCTCCAAGGGTCAGACGCTCCGAAGGGCAGCGTCAACACGTGGGTCGATTTCGAGCAAGCCTTCGTCTGCAACTTCATGGGGACCTACAAGCGACCCGGCCACCCTAGCCATCTTGTCATATGCGTGCAAGGGCCTACGGAGACCGGTCGTGAGTACCTCGCACGCTGGACCGAGATCTGGAACAGCTGCGAGGGCGTCCATGAAGTCCAAGCAATCTAGTACTTCGTCAACGGGTGTCGAGACGGCACCCTCCTCAAGCACAAGCTCTTATGCTCTGAGCCGGCCACCATGGCCGCGCTCATGGTGATAGAGGACAAATACGTCAATGCCGACTCCGCCACGAAGATCCAGGTGGCACTGGATGAAGCCGGCAAGGCAAAGCCGGTTCCCCCTCCGAAGCCGGCCGGCAAAAGTAGCCGGCAACAGCATCACCAGAGCAAAAGCGCAAGGCCGATCAGCCAGCGCAGCGCTACGACAACCGGCTCGTTGCGGCCACCGAGCCCACGACGGAACCGGCAGCCAAGCGCCGACAGACCGGCAAGACAGCGTGGCAGCCCGCCATGAGCTTCGAAGAGATGCTCGAAGCCCCCTACAAGCACCACAGTGGCACAAGGCCGTCCACACACACGCTTTGGCAGTGCGGCATCACCAAGCACATCATGAGGGGCGACATCCCGCCTCCTCCGGCTCGGGCTCCAGGCGCGGGCAACCCCCTCCGCCTCCACCACCGCCTCCAGCCGATGCTGCAATGCGCGACGACGCTTACCCGGACCAGAACGCGGCCTACGTCGTCTTCACCAGCCTCGGCGATGACAAGCGTAGTGAGCGCCTCCTTCGATAGGAGGTGAACACCGTCGCCCAGTCACCTGGACCCGGGAGGACCACCCGACAGTCATGCCGAATCCGAGTGGCTACGCCCTCACCCTCAACCCCACCATCGTCGCATGGCGCACGTGCAAGTTCTCCCGAGTCCTCATCGACGGCGGCAGCAGCATCAACATCCTCTACCGCGACCCAATGACCAAGCTCGGCCTCAAGGCCGAGGACCTGGAACCGACCAGGACAATATTCCACGGCATCATACCCGTCCTCTCCTGCTCTCCCATTGGCCGGGTCCGGCTCGATGTCCTGTTCGGTGATAGCAACCATTTCCGGCGTGAACCAATATGGTTCGAGGTGGTGGACCTATCCAGCGCATACCACGCGTTGCTGGGACGACCCGCGCTCGCCAAATTCAAAGCGGTCCCCCACTACATGTATCTGAAGATGAAGATGTCGGGTCCGAAGGGCCTCATCACCATTACCGGCGACTACCGCAAGTCCCTGGAGTGCGCCAGAGACGACGCCAAGCTGGCCGAGTCATTGGTCATTGGCGAGGAGCGGAGCCAGCTCGACCGGATTGTCGCCATGGCGGGCGAAACCTCAGCCGTGTCAATCCCAATCGAGGACCCAGCCGACGAGGCCGCCTTCAAGCCCTCTAAGGAGACCAATAAAGTGAAGCTGAACCTAGAAGATCCTAGCTGCAGCAAGGACGCTGTCGTAGGCACCCGCCTCAACAGCAAATAGGAAGGCGAGCTCATCGACTTCCTCCGTGAGAATCGGGATATCTTCGCATGGACACCAAGGAAATGCCGTGTATCCCGAGGAAGTATGCCAAGTACAAACTCCATGTCTGCAAGGACGCCAAGCCTGTCCGTCAACACCTGCGACGTTTTTCTAAAGAGAAGAGAAGAACCATCGGTGAAGAGGTCACCAAGCTTTTGGCGGCCGAATTCATCATGGAAGTGTTTCACTCCGAGTGGCTGGCCAACCCAGTCCTTGTCCTGAAGAAGAACAAGACCTGGTGCATGTGTATCCACTACACCAGCCTCAACAAGGCCTGTCCCAAGGATCCATTCGCCCTCCCGCGGATCGACCAGGTCATCGACTCGACCGCCGGGTGCGAGCTCCTATCCTTCCTGGATGCCTACTCCGGCTACCAGTAGATCAAGCTGGACCCAACCGATGCCTTGAAGACGTCCTTCATCACCATGTCGTTCGACTTGAAGAATGCCGGCGGCACCTTCCAGTGCTGCATGCAGAAATGCCTACTGCCGCAACTCGGCCGCAATATCCACGTTTACATGGACGACATCGTGGTGAAGACCAAGTAGAAACTCATGCTCCTCGACGACTTGAAGGAAACATTTGCCAACATCCGCGAATACAATGTCAAGCTTAACCCGAAAAATGCGTTTTCGGCGTCCCGGCTGGAAAGCTACTCGGCTTCCTCGTCTCGGAACTCAGCATTGAGGCGAACCCGGAGAAGATCAAGGCCATCGAGCGCATGCGCCAGCCGGCTTGGCTGGGTGATGTCCAGAAGTTCACCGGCTGCTTGGCCTCGATCAGCCGGTTTCTAAGCTGGCTGGGCCAGAGGGCGCTACCCCTATACCAGCTGATGAAGAAGATGAAGTCGTTCGAATGGAACAACCAGGTAGACGAGGCCTTTCGAGATCTCAAGCGCATGCTCTCAACTGCACCAGTCCTGGCCGCCGGCCGACAAGGAGCCGCTGTTGCTCTACATAGCCGCGACCTCACGGGCGGTCAGCACGGTGCTGGTGGTTGATTGACTAGAGAAGGGTAAGATCCAAGCCGTCCAGCGCCCGGTCTACTATCCGAGCGAGGTGCTCTCCAACTCCAAGCAGAACTACCCGCAGTACCAGAAGATGTGTTACGGCGTGTACTTTACCGCCAAGAAGCTGAAGCAATACTTCCAAGAGCACGTCATCACTGTGGTCAGCATGGCTCCTATCATAGAAATCTCCTTGTCCCGGCAGTCCATCCCGTCCGGAATCTCCCTCGAGCACCTACACAAGCCATTCGTCAAGCTGTTGCTGGACTCCGAGTCCATCCACGTTCCAGACGACCTAGCCACATCTCAACCCGGCCCGGGGGCTGCTGAACCCGGCCCGGGGACTGCCATCCCCGGCCCAAGGACTGCCATCCCCGGCCTGGGGACTGCCATCCGCAGCCCGGGGGCTGCTCTGCTCAACCCAGCCACCGTCTCCCCAGACCTGGCCGTCGCCATCCCCGACCCGAGGCTGCTCAACCCGGCTCGGGGGCCGCCAACTCGGAATCCGCCCCGGTGGCCGTCTTCGCCGTGGTAACGGCTCCATCTTGGGCCCTGCCAATATCAGAATTCCTACAGAACGGGGTTCTCCCCATGGATGAGACCGAAGCCGGGAAAGTGCAGCGCTGGGCGTCCGCCTACAGCATCATCAACAACGAGCTCGTCAAGCGTAGCTACACCGGTGTCTTCCAGCGCTGCGTCGAGCAGGAGCCGGGCATCGACATCGTCCTCGACATACACCAGGCCGAATGCGGGCACCACGCCACATCGCGATCCCTGGTGGCCAAGGCTTTCTGCCATGGTTTCTACTGGCCCACGGCCCTTCAAGATGCCGAGTCTCTCATTCTCAAGTGTGAGGGGTTCCAGCGATTCAGCAAGCGCAGCCACCAGCCGGCGTCAGCACTCTGCACCATTCTGATCTCCTGGCCCTTCGCGGTCTGGGGACTCGACATGGTGGGACCCTTCAAAACTGCTAGAGGCGGCATGACGCATCTACTGGTGGCGGTGGACAAGTTCACCAAGCGGATCGAAGCACGGCCAATCAAGAAACTGTATGGGCCAACAGCCGTCCGGTTCATCAAAGACATCACGGTTCGCTACGACATGCCGAACAGCATCATCACGGACAACGACACCAACTTCGCCAAGGGCATGCTCGATCAATACTGCTCCGTCTCCAGCATCCGCCTCGATCTGGCCTCCGCTGCACACCCGAAGTCCAACGGGTAGGTCGAGCGGGCGAACAACCTCATCCTATCCGGCATCAAGCCGCCACTCGTCGAGCCACTCATCCGCTCACCCGACAGCAAGCTCGACGAGTTGCCGGCCGTTCTCTGGAGTCTCCGAACCATGATGAATCGGTCGATTGGGTTCACCCTATTCTTCCTCGTCTATGGAGCCGAAGCCATCATCCTGGCCGACGTCGCGTTCGACTTGCCACGTGTCGCGATGTACACCGAAGCCGTAGCCACAGAAGCCCGCGAAGACGGCGTCGACCTACTCGAAGAAGCCGGCCTCCTGGCGCTCAGCCGTTCGGCCATCTACCAGCAAGGACTTAGGCACTACCACAGCAAGAAGATCAAGCCCCTCGCGTTCCGTGAGGGCGACCTTGTCCTCCAACCCATCAAAGAGAAAACCGGCCAACACAAGCTGTCCCCTCCATGGGAGGGCCCATTCATCGTAAGCAGGGCCTTGCGTGATCGCAACGCCTACTACCTCATTGATGCGCGCAAGTCAAACAAGTGCAAGAGAGACACCGCCGATGACGAAACGACCCGGCCATGGAATGCGGAACTCCTCCGCCCATTTTACAGTTAGACGCACGAGTGTATGTATCGTCGCCTTTTGTAAACGCATGAAACTATGGGCCCCCCGAACGATACTCGAGGGTTGGCTTTTGTCGACCAACTTATTGTGTCCTTACTTTTTTGCATCACTATGTTCCTAAACCCGGCCACCGGTCCGACTCGCTCGACCTGGGGGCTGGCCAGCTTGATCGCCATCCCGCTGCATTACTTGGTGATTCCTGATGCACTAAGTACGCCGCGGTCCCCCACTTCGCCCTAAGCCACAGACCCGGCTTCAGCTGTCGGCTGGCAAGCACAACGGGCCAGAGCTCCTTCATGCTTTAAACACCAAGTCAAAGGCTGCCGGGTCAACCAACTCGGCCCGCCGCTTAGAAAATAAAAGTAAACAGCCGCACGACCGGCTGCTCGCCAACCGGCCCAGTGGGTGTTTTGCTGGCGCTCCACTTTTTGAAAAACCCAAAGTATTGTGGTCTCCTCTCGAAGAACTGAACTCCTTGTCACGGA
>NC_041383.1:323988220-324024857 GCF_002162155.2 Triticum dicoccoides | reverse complement strand
AGGAAAAGCGCAAGAAATCGGTCCAAAAAATGAAAAGCAAGAGTAGAAACATTCACGACATGTACACATAAATATTTAAAGGCCCACGGCCCGAGTTCATTACACCAAGAACCCCCATTGGGTGGCTGGACCTGATACCTAACAAATCCTACTAAGACATCTCAAGCATCTCCAGCGCCGCGTCGCGACGTCGAGGCTCTCCCCTGGCGGCCTCCGGGTCCAGCGAGGCCTCAGCGGCGGTCATGATTTCCGGGAAGGTCCATGCCACCTACGGGTCCATCCCGGATCCGATGACTCCCGTCGGGTCACGCGGGAAGCAGACGGCCTCCTCCGCCAGCCGATGTGTCTCCAGGAAGGCCCCTGTTGGAAAACGAAGTATGTCAGGAAAAAGGACAACAAGGACAAAAAGTCGGATCCCAACCCGACAGAACACAAGAAAAGCACTTACTGGAGGAATCTTCTAGGTGCTGCGCTTCGAGCAACGTACCGTGCCGCTCCCGATCAATGGTGCGGTCGCGCTCCTAGAGAGCCTTCTCCAAGTCGGCCGCCTTCAACTCGGCGTCCTTGTCATTGGTCGCCTTCTCGGCCGCCTCGCCACGATGGGCCTCATCCTGAGAGGCCCCCTCTGCCGTGGCAGCCTGCTCCCTCAGGTGCTCCACCTCGGCCTGGAGCCGGCCCTTGTCGTCGGCCAGCCTGCCGCGCTGCTAGTCCGCCTCGACCAGGGCCTGCTGCGCCTCCACCACCTTGGCGGCCTCCGCCTTAAGGAGGTCCACCTTGGCCTCGAGGGGGCTCTTATGGCCCGCTAGCTGCTCCCGCAGCTGGTTGGCCTCATCAAGTGACCACCAGCCGCTGCCGCCTCCGCCCTCGCCCGCGCCACCTCGGTGCCAAGGCGGACGGTGTCGGTAACAAGATGGTCATAGTGATGACCAGCCCAGAGTAGCCGGGTCTGCCGGGACAACATCTCGGTTGCAAAAAGGAAGATTCAGGAAAGGAAAAAGTAAGACTTAAGATTTGGCCCAGCTGTTACACAGTTGGACCGAATCTCGGGGGCTACACCTAGTGGGTGCGCTAGCGCGCCCCCACTAGAAAAGAGCATGAAGATACTTGTGGCAACGCGGAGCTCCTCCTCCTTGGCAGCGAGCTGCTCTTTGAGGTCCCGACATTTGCCCAGGAGGCGGTTGAAGGCGCCGACCCGGTAGGCGTCGAGTTGCAGAAGAAGGCAGTAATCAGAACAAGGACGACATTCTAAATATTCGACCCAACTACTACATAGTTGGCCCGAACCTCGGGGGCTACACCCAGTGGGTGCGCTGGCGCGCCCCCACAAAGAAGAAGTTGCAGAAGAAGCTTACCAGCATGGCACGCGCCAGGTCCCGCGTCCCCTTCACCTCGGCCTAGGTTAAGGCCTCGAGCCGGTCCGTCGGGCCGCGCAGACGGCGGTTGACAGCGTCCATCGCCTCCTCCTCCTGGGTCTGAGGTCCGAAGACCCGACGCCCTCCCTGCCAGGGCACCAGAGCATGCTCCCCAATCGCTGCTCCTGACGCGGCCAACACCTTCTCCGACGCCCTCTCCGGCACCGTCGACGACCCGGACGCCGGGATGCCCTGCGTCACCGCCACTGGCCCAGACGCCGGGACAGCCTACTGAACCACCACTGGCCTAGTAGTCGGGGTGGCATGCGGCACCTCCACCCGCGGCGCCTCCTCCAACAACGGCGGCGTCCCTCGCGCCGCCGCCCGCGGCGCCTCCTCCAAGAGGGCTCCATCGCCGCCTCCGTCAGCCCCCGTCCGCTCGACAGCGTCGACCCGCGCGCGACGTGTCGTCCTCCACCTCCACGACCTACTGGTTGAGGATCACCACCTCAGCTCGGCCTCCACGGCCGCGCTCCCTCACCGACGACGGCTCGAAGACCGTCGCCGCCACCACCAAGCCCTCCGCATCTCGCGCCATGCCGACTCCTCCCCGACTTGCGCCCATACTGCCCCAGGGTTGGTCCAAGCCGCCTCCAACTCCGCCTCGGCCCTGTTCCTGTCCCGCTAGGCCAGGCCCTTGGCAACGGTCGGGTCCAGGCCGAGGTCCGTGTCTGCCCGCTCCTCCTCCTCGACCTGGTCGACGGGGTCGGACCGGCTCCTGCGGAACGCGGCCTCGTCGGAGGCCGCGGCATCCGCCGCCGCCCTTTCCAGCGTGATCGGCGACCTGAAGAAGAAGACAGAATGAGCAAAAGAAAAGCCAGCCGACCGTTCGGACGCGTACAAGAGAAGAAACTTACCCTGTCAGGACCGGGACAGGGGCCAGCCTCCCATGCCCGGCACCACGCTTCCTCTTGGCCAGCCTCCCGCTCCCGACCGGGTCCGCCGCACGCTTCGGAGCCCGGGGCCGCGGCGCGACGCTGTCCTTCCCGTGCGGGCGGCTCGGCGCAGCCCCCCGCGACGACCCGGCTCTGCCCGCGTTGCCGCCTTCCCCGACCAGCGCCACTACACCAACAACTGGCGTCAGCATCGCCCGCGCCGTGTCGCGATCAACAACTTGAGAAACACAAAGGAAAAGACAATACTTACCCGCGCGACGCCCATCGCCGGCGTCGACCTCGGCCTCGTCCTCCCTACCATGGGCCACGGGCTCCTACGATGCCGTCTGCACCACCTGCGATGGATCTAGGGCGTAAGGATGCCAGATGGCGTTTAGAAGCACCTCCCGCGTCGTGTCAGGGCGAACAAGGAGATGCGTAGCAGCAAAGTAAGGAGACCAAACACTCACCAGTGGCGCCGGACTCGACTCGCTGTACGTCACCTTGCCGAACCGCCAGTCCTCCCCAATGTTAGCCTTGGAGATATTGTTCACTCGACGCGCGATTTGCTCCACCGACAGGCGCATCGTCCCCATGCGATTGGGGTCTTGAAGACCGGCCATCTCGCCAATGAGGTAGGAGCGCCTTTGCAACGGGAGAACCAGGCGCATAATGATCGTGGCAATGAGGTCATTGCCGGTGAGCCCCTCCCGCGTCCTCATCACTGCCACAAGCTCGCAGAGATTGAGAATCTCCTGCGACGGGCGCCTGGGGGAGTAGCCCCAGTTCATCTTGGCCCGCGGCAGCTCGAAGGCGAAGGCCGAAAGATTGATGCGGTCCGCACCCAAGTTGCGGACGTAGAAGAAGGAATTCTACCCTTTCTTGGCAGAATCCTCCAGCGGAATCTTGGGGCAGTCCGCCCCCAACCGCTTCGAGATGATTGCGATGCTGCAGTCGGCAAACTCTCCGGCCGTCGGTCCCTACTACTTCAGGGAGAAGAAGCATGCCCAGAGGTCGACCGTAGGCTCAACCCCCAGATACCCCTTGCAGAGGGTGAGGCTGGAGCCCGAAGAACTCAAGGAACATGCGGAAAAAGGTGCTTGCCGGCGCCCAAATCCACGCTCAAAGTTCATGAGGAAGACCATGCACTCCGCGCCCTAGGGCTGCGGCCTCTGCTCACCGTGTGGCAAACGGACGGCAACGTCCGTCTCTCGCGGCAAGCACCGGGACATGCGAAGATGTGCGATGTCCTCGACGGTGATGGTCGAGCCCATCCAAGAGCCCGACGGCAGCGCCATCGATGAAGGCAAGAGAGGAAGAAAGAAGATGAACGACGGTGAGGTTCTGCTCGAAGGACTGGGCGTCGCAGTGTGGAGTCACAAGAAGCAGAGCAAGAGCAAAGGGGCAGGAGGGCGCAAGCGAGAATAATGTCCACCAGCCCCCTTGCTCTCAATTTATAGCCCTCGGTATGAACGTGGGGGGGTGGGATCGTCTACGCTCGCCTTTCCCACTACCCCACAATAAGTGCACACGTATGCACGCAATAACTGCCCAGGGAAGAGTAACCGGCCACCAGACGCCGCAATAAATCAGCGTGCATGGGCCAAGTGCACGCGGCGGCGGGCCCCAGCCCGTCGCCTAGTCCCGTCACGTGCGTGGCCTATCAGGCCCCTCCAACTTTCGGGAACCACATGGCGCCTACGCGAAGCTCGAGGGATTGCCCCAAGATTCGATGGACTCCTCAGTTCCCGCCACCGCCGGGATGCCGCGATCCAGTTTCCGAAAAAGTCGGCACACGGTGAGTGTTGCCAGACCCGGTGCCCGCAGAATCCGCCTTTCTTAAGGGGGAAACTACGATGGCCCACTCATCCGAAGACGGTGGACCTTCACAGCTTCGGGGACTACTGTCGGGGGGATGAACCCCGGGTAGGCAATGGAACCCGGATCCTTTTTAAAAACAACGGGGCCGGCGTCGCCCCTCAAGCCGGCATGCGCTTGGCCGGGTCACTCGACCCAGCCAAACCCCGCAACCCGACCAAACTCTCCGACCCGGCCAGGCACATCGACTCGGCCTCAACAACTAGTACAAGACAGCCGAACCCGGCGCAACCAAGGCTTCCTCAACAAGCCAGCTCGACCCGTGGCGTGTTCCGCAACCCAGCCACGGTTCAGCTCCTGTCCCATCCAAGCCATACAATGGGACGAGTCTTCAACCACTGATGACCAAGGCAACAGTGCCCCACCCATGCCTCTGGTCAGCCGGAGCATGGCAACAGTGCCCCTCACCTACCCGCTGACAAGGGTCGGGGTGGCTATAGTGCCCCCGTCATCACCGCTGACGATAGCAAGCGGCGACCTGACGGAGCGCCACTGTACCCGACTCGACTCGGCCACGCCGTGATGATAAACAAGATGGTGCACATTCCCCCTAGGCACGCGGGGCCCGCACTTAGGGGAACCCGGCGAACCACAGGCCCCAAGCGAGCCCCAGCCCGGGTCCCCAGACGCCGACGACCCAAACCCACCAACTTTTAACATTACCATTGTATCCCTGGGGGGTTGGCCTATAAAACCCCCAGGAGCCCACGTATAAACGGGCAAGTAGAGAAGTAAGCAAGCAGGAAAGCATAGAGGAACTAGCCACCAAACAGTAGCATCCGCCCGGGGAGAAGGAGCAGCCTAAGCCTTGGCCAACCTTCCTTCCTCCTCCATACAGCTCTAGGAGCAACCTTGTACTATCGCACATCAAACTACACTCGGCAGGACTAGGGGTGTTATCTCTCTGGAGAGCCCCGAACCTGGGTATGTCTTGCGCCCCGCGCTCGCTCATGCCAACCCCGCCTCTGGAGCCCACCAGTGCCCTCGAGCCTCCTCCTCTCTTTAGACATCCCATGGCATCTGCCGTGCGCCTTCCAGCACAAAGAGGCTCGGGCGTTGCCCCGCGCCAGCGGCAAAGGCCGTCCCCGGCGAGGCTGCGTGTGCTGGAAACCTCAGCGGATCCCATAGCGTTTGGTGGTGGTCGAGAGGGCTGCCGGCGAGCTCGAAAGCGAGCCCTCTGTTGACCGGGGCGGAGGGAGACGAAGATGAGGATGGATCCGGCGAGTTCGGACGTGGAGAATAAGAACTCGCGAGCGAAGAGGTTTTTGGAGGCCGTGGGAGTCCTCGAGAGCGACAAGAGGAAGCCGGGGAAGTACTGAAGGCTCGGGTATGCCCGAGGGCACGGCGGCGGCACTCCGGCCATGGAGGTGGGTAGAGGGAACGAGGGGGAGAGGGGACCTATCTAGGAGGTGCACGGGAGTGAGAGAGATCAATAGAGACAAGAGAGAGCACGAGGTAAAGGCTCTATATAGAGGGGCACCGGTGCACCATGGGCGCGGTCGAGGCCACGCTTGGGTGAGCTCGTGGAGGGGCAGGAGAGAGGTTCCGGAGGGGAGCGGCAGGGTTCCGTTTCCCGGACGCGGAGACGACCTCGGGAGACACGTTGGGGAGGCCCAAGGTGGGCGGGGGCATTGGGCAGAGAGCAGCTACAGTATCTCAGTGCACTGTAGCATGCTCTGGAGCACGCGTATGGCATGCCATGGCATAAAAAAAAGGCAAAGTGGGCGCAACCACTTGTGTCCAGTAGTGCTAGGAGGTAGTAAATAATGGGGTGGGAGCATTGGATGCTCTGGAGGAGGTCTGGTGAGAGAGAGAGAGAGAGAGAGAAAATAATGTTGTCTAGAGAGAGAAAGTGGGGTTTTCACCCACCAATTATTGGTCCATGACCTTGCAGGAATTACCAAGTTTGAGGTCAAAAGGATAAAGTGGCCAATGCAACCTTTGTAAACCCTAGAAATCAACAAAAATGGATTCGCTTAGATCTAGCTATACTAATCTCTTCTCCTTGATGCACCATTTCGTGTAAAGTCATCATTTGGAGATTTGAGTATGTCCACAAAAATTGAGATTAAAAGGAGAAAGTTGGCAATGTTGTCAGGACCCCGACTCGATGTCACATCGATCTAGCCGGTAACACCTCATATCACTTTGCGGCCTCACGCACGGTATCCCCACGGGTGTCGCCTTACCTTTGCCCGGGACCGTTTGCGCCTTTTGGCTCACGTATATGATAGTGTCGCTAGCATCCATATGATAAAGAGCCCGGGCTGACATGACTAGTCATAAACCCAAAGTGGCACAGACTTACAGGGACAGGCATCCATGACCCAGCTTCGAACGTGTCGGTCATCAGCAAGTGGGTCCGGGCTGTAGCACTGGGCTAGCAGGACTCCGGTAAACCGGGCTGTAGCGGGCTAACAGGACTCCGGTACTCAAAGCGTGACATTTCCCCGAAGGGACAGACACAGGAACGAAGAAGGACACATGCCGGCCAGCCTAAGTGTTCCAGAGCAGTAGCAAGCTACCATGGCTCAGTGGTAACACTAGGAGACATTTCCCAGTAAGAGAGGCTACTAAAGATAAACAACTAGATAGTCAGATCCCACACATACCAAGCATTTCAATCATACACACAATATGCTCGATATGTGCAAATACAACGAAGCATCACAACATGACTCTACGACACAAGTACTTTATTTAAGGCTCAGGGAGCCATACATAACATACACGAAGGTACGGGTCCCACGACCCAACATACAAGTCATACAGTCATACAAACCAGCAGCGGAAGTAACTTGTCTGAGTACAGACAACTAGTAAAATAAAAGAGGCTTGGGAAGCCTAGCTATACTACAAGGTCCTTCACAAGCTCAGGGTCACCACCTGGTCTTTAGCCTACTCGTTGATGTCAACGTCTACATAGAACCCATCAGAAGGGGTTGCAGCGTCTTCTGTAAAAAATGTAGATTATAGCAACATGAGTACAAAGGTACTCAGCAAGACTTACATCAGATCCTACATACATGCTTAGTATCAAGAAGGGTTGGTGGAGTTATTGCAGCAAGCCAGCTTTGACTCTTGGCTAGGCTATCCTACGATACTCCAACTTGAAATGGTTTTGCGCACACGAGTCCACTACTCACCACTTCAATACACCACCGAGGATCCACCTTCGTCTTTCTACGGAAGAGCCATCCTCGGCACTCACTCTTATCTTGAGGCTTTTAGTAGTTTCCATTTACTTGTCTATGAACTGTATAGGCAACCAAGTAGTCCTTTACCGCGGACGCGGCTATTCGAATAGATCATGTTAACCCTGCAGGGGTGTACTCCTTCATACACGCTCCCACCACTTACCGTCGTTTACACGACATGTACTCGGCAACCTTCAAGCGGAAGCCCAACGTGGGTGTCGGCCACGACCTACCTAATCACCTAAGCCTCCAGTCCAGGTTTATCGCCTATCCAGGTTCCATCCGCAGGGAGTCCGGCCGAGGTTTCCCATACGGCCCCGAACGATGTGAACAGGGTTCCCGAAATACCTAACGGGTATTCAGTACACCGTGCCACGTACCTACCGAATCACAGCCCACCCCTACGGTCAGCGCTGTCCACAGCCTCCAGTAGGCTACAAACACCAGAAACTACTTGCAACTCCTGGACGGAGAACTAGGGTGAATAAGAAGCCGAGAGGGTCCATTGGTTTCGGGCCCAATGCATGGTAGTAGCTGATTCTTAAATCACACATACAGATCTCAGTGCTTAAGGTCGGCTTCAATGAAACAACCCACCATGTACTCCTACATGGCCTCTTATCGATACCTTTACCAATTCGTGTTCACCACACCACTCTCATTACTGACATAACATTTCACTCTAGCCCATCACCCAGATGAACCAGACCTGACACGACTCTAAGCATAGCAGGCATAGCAAGGTAGGAACAACACATACATATGGCTCAATCAACTCCTACACATGCTAGTGGGTTTCATCTAGTTACTGTGGCAATGACAGGTCATGCAGAGGAAATGGGTTCAACTACCGTAGCACACAGCAGTTTGAATCGCGTTGTCTTAATGCAGTAAAAGAGAGCAGGAGCGAGAACATGGGATTGTATTGATATGATCAAATGGTTGGTTGCTTGCCTGATGGTTCGATGCACTGATACGGTTCTTCGTTAGGGTAATCACGGTACTCCTCGGAGGCAGAACCTGTCGCAAAGGACACCGACACACAACCATCACCAAACAATGTGCAACAATATGATGCATGCATGAAACATAGCAATATGAGTGTGTTGGGCTAATGCAACTAAAACCAGAAGGGTTTGAACAAATTTGAATCAAAGATTCAAATTTCAAACTCAAACATGGCCTTTTAAAGTGCTTTTCCTTGTTCTGCTTAAAACATCAATTTAACTTGTTTGATCATGCATGAAAATAGTACAGATGGATAGATTGGATTTTTCTGATCATTTTTCATATATAATTTGTCCAATTTGGAGTTACAGAATAAAAGTTATGAATTTTTGAAGTTTAAATAATATTCTGGAATTTCCTGATTTAATTTAAATCCAGAAATATAATTATTGCGCCAGCATGACGTCAGCATGACGTCAGTGGTCAACTGCGGCTGTCTGGGGTCAAACCTGACGTGTGGGGCCCACACGTCAGTGACAGGGGGGTTAAACAGGGTTAAATTAATCCTAATTACTAATTAGTGGCGCTGGGGCCCACTAGTCAGTGTGAGGGGGTTAACTAACAGTGGTTAGCGCTAATCCTAATTAGCTACAGGGCTGGGCCCACCTGTCAGGGACTCAGGGGGGTTCCTGCCGTGGTCAAAGTGGGTCAAACCCACCGGCGACGTGACGCCGGCGAGGCCCGAGACGGCGGCGCGATGCGGGATCGCGCTACAGGGCACGGGCGAGGCCGTTCTTGGGCTCGTTGGAGAGCTCTTGCTCCCGCGTCTCGAACGGTGGCCGTGGCTGTGCCTGAGGTGGCCGGAGTCGACGGCGGCGAGCTCGGCTGCAGCCGCCGGAGTTCGGTCGTGCACGGAAACGGGGTTGGAGCTCGAAGGCGAGCGAAGCGAGGCGCTAGGGATGCTCTATGGAGCCTTACGAACTCGTTGGACTCGCCGGGGTGACCAAATGGTCACCGGAGCTGCGTCGACGGCGAGCTCGGCGACGGCGGAGGTTCGGCCATGGTGGGGAGGAGGCTACGGTGAGGGAACGAGGGGGAGAAGAAGGGGAAACGGTGGCGTAGCTCACCGCGGTTGCAGTGGGCGTCGAAGCGGGCTCGGGGACGCGCTGGAGACGGCGAATCGACGGCGACGGTGGTCGGAGCCCGAGGAGGGGAACGGCGACGTGGCGGCGATGCAGGGCTTCCGGAGGCCCGTGGAGCGGTGGGGAGGAAGAGGAGGTCGAGGCGGAGCCGCTGAGCTAGTCGGGGGAGCGAGGGGTGGCCGGAGACGGCTGCTAAGGCGAACGGCGGTGACGGTGGTGTTCGGCCGTGAGAGAGAGAGCGAGGGAGAGGAGGGAAGAGCCGAGGGCGAGTGAGAGAGAGCAGGGGGGGAGGCGTGGCGTCGTCCAGGGCATCGAGGCGAGGACGGGAGGGCAGGCAGGCAGGGAGAGAGGTGGCGTGGCGCGGTGGCGCGCACGCGCGCCGGCCACACTCCCCTCCCTCTGTCGGGACGAAGACGACAGAGGAGGGAGGCGGGCTGGGCCGCCTGCTGGCTGGGCCGGCCAGCTGGATGGGCTGCACAGTGGAGGAGCCCAGGTAAGCTTCTCCCTTTTATTTTTTTCTGTTTTCTAATTTCTGACATTTGTTTTGATTTAAATAATATATTAAATCATTTATTTAACTTATGCCAAATTTTTCAGGGGCTAGATATATTATTCCAGAGCTCCTTTATAATTGGCACAATATTTGGACATATATTAATATATATAGAAATATATTTCCAAAGCAAATATTTATGCATTAATTCCAAATGCCCAAAATAAATGTCCATGAGCCACTAAAAATATTGGTTTGATTTTTATCTCTGTCCAATATTTTCAGAGATCAACATGAGCATTTTCTTGGACCCTTTTGGAGAAATTTTTATTTGGGTCATTTTCAGAAATGATTCTGAGGGTTTCACAATCCCCATTTCAATTTAAATGGAATTTTAAACATGATGCACACACTCTGATGCATGACTAGCTAGGGTGTGACAACTCACCCCCACTCAAAAGAATCTCGTCCCGAGATTTAGGTTCCTCCGGGAAGAAGGCGGGGTACTCAAGTCGAAGACGATCCCCCCTTTCCCAGGTTGCTTCATCCTCAGAATGGTGCGACCATTGTACTTTGAGGAACTTGATGTTCTGACGTCGGGTGATACGTTCGGCCTGATCGAGGATACGAACGGGGTACTCCCGATATGTAAGATTATCTTGGAGATCAAGCGTTTCGTGGTCCACTTCACGGATAGGATCCGAGAAGCAACGCCTGAGTTGAGAAACGTGGAAGACATCGTGGACTCTGGAGAGATGCGGAGGTAGTTCCAGCTGGTAGGCAACTTCCCCTCGTTTGGCAAGAATGCGAAAAGGTCCAATGTAACGAGGAGCCAATTTGCCTTTGATACCGAAACGATGGGTTCCCTTCAGAGGGGTGACCCGAAGATATGCCTTCTCGTCAACCTCGAAAGTCATAGCCTTATGTTTTCGGTCATATTGACTCTTTTGACGAGATTGGGCTGTTTTCAACTTTTCACGAATGATGCGGACTTGTTCTTCTGCTTCCTGAATCATGTCCGGGCCAAAGAATTGTCTTTCCCCGGTCTCTGACCAGTTAAGGGGTGTTCGACACCGTCGTCCATAGAGAACTTCAAAAGGGGCTTTACCCAAGCTAGATTGATAGCTATTGTTGTAAGCGAATTCGGCAAATGGAAGGCACTTCTCCCAGTCCATTCCGAATGAGATAACAGAGGCTCGAAGCATGTCTTCTAGAATTTGGTTGACGCGTTCCACTTGACCACTCAACTGAGGGTGGAAGGCGGTGCTAAAGGAGAGACGAGTTCCCATAGCATTTTGGAAACTTTCCCAAAATCGAGAGGTGAAAAGACTTCCTCGATCCGAGTTGATTTCCAAAGGAACACCATGGAGGGACACTATTCGGGAGATGTACAAGTCTGCCAGCTGACTAGCGGTTATACTCTCACGAACAGGTAGGAAATGGGCTACTTTGGAAAGACGATCGACAACAACGAGGATAGCATTATTCCCTCTCTTGGTCCTGGGAAAACCGGTAATGAAATCCATACCAATTTTATCCCATTTCCATTCAGGAATAGCTAAGGGTTGAAGGGTGCCAGCAGGCCGTTGGTGCTCTGCTTTTACACGACGACAGACGTCGCAATTTGCAATATACTGAGCAATTTCTCTCTTCATCCTAGTCCACCAGAACCTCTGGCGTAGGTCCTGATACATCTTAGTGCTACCGGGATGAATGGTGAGAGGAGATTCATGAGCTTCCTTAAGGATCAAACGCCTCAGGTTTCGCACTTTGGGAACCACTAGTCGATTCCCGAAGTATACGACCCCTTGATCATTAATGGAGAAGCAATTCGCAATTCCTTTCCGAATGTTTCTCTTGATGCGGGAGATTCCCGGATCTACCTTCTGTGCCTTGATAGTCTGATCCGTAAGTGTAGGTTTTGCCACCAAGGTGGAAAGAAAACCTTGAGGAACAATGTGAAGGTTAAGCTTCCGAAATTCCTCATGGAGAAGCGGTTGACTTTGTTGTAACATCAGGTTGTTACAATAAGATTTACGACTTAGCGCATCAGCCATGACGTTGGCTTTCCCTGGGGTGTAGGTTATTCCTAAATCAAAATCTGTGATCAATTCAACCCAACGTCTTTGCCTGAGGTTCAGATCCGGTTGGGTGAAGATGTACTTCAAACTTTGGTGATCAGTGAATATTTCGCAACGATTACCGAGGAGGTAATGTCGCCAGGTTTTAAGTGCATAGACTACAGCTGCAAGCTCTAGATCATGAGTAGGATAATTCTCCTCATGTGGGTGCAATTGCCGTGAAGCGTAGGCAATTACGTGTCGATCTTGCATGAGAATGCAACCTAGTCCTTGTCGCGAGGCGTCGCAGTAGATAACAAAATCCTTGGAGAAGTCTGGCGGTACCAGTACGGGGGCAGAAGTCAGGCGTCTTTTCAGTTCCTGAAAGCTGTGCTCACATTGTGGAGTCCACTCGAACTTCTTATCTTTCTTGAGGAGTTCGGTTAGAGGTTTGGCAACCTTGGAGAAGTTCTCGACAAAGCGACGACAATAGCTCGCTAAGCCTAGAAAACTCCGAACTTGCTTGACCGATTCAGGTGGAGTCCAGTTAAGGACGGCTTGAACTCGCTCAGGGTTAACAGCAATACCTTTACCAGATATTACATGACCCAGATAGGTCACTTCTGGCAACCAGAATTCACATTTAGAAAATTTGGCATAAAGGCGATGCTCTCGAAGTTTCTGCAACACTAGCCTTAGATGTTCGGCATGTTCTTCCTCGTTCTTGGAGTAGATGAGTATATCATCGAGGTAAACTACAACGAATTTATCCAAATACTCCATGAAGATTGAGTTCATTAACCGAGAAAAGGTGGCTGGAGCGTTGGTTAAACCGAAGGACATCACGGTGTACTCGTATTGGCCATAACGAGTAACAAAGGCCGTTTTAGGAATGTCCCCATTTCTGATTTTGATTTGATGGTAGCCCAACCTCAAATCCATTTTGGAGAAGACTGAAGATCCAGCGAGCTGATCATACAGGTCGTTGATCCTGGGAAGCGGATATTTGTTCTTGATTGTGACCAAATTGACAGGTCGGTAATCTACAACCATCCGGTCCGTACCATCCTTCTTCTTGACGAATAGGACGGGGCAAGCCCACGGAGATGAACTAGGTCGGATGAAACCCTTTTTCAAGGACTCATCGAGTTGTTTCTTAAGCTCGGCTAGTTCTAGGGGTGCCATCTTATAGGGTCTTCTAGCAATCGGAACGGTTCCTGGAATGAGGTCTATTACGAACTCAACATCCCTGTCAGGTGGAACACCTGGCAATTCTTCTGGGAAGACATCTGGGAAGTCACGGACTACCGGAACGTCCTCAAGGTCTGGCAAAGGGCTGGCGTTAAGAGAATATAATTGTCGCTTAGCTATTCGGGTCAAGACATTGACTATCTTCCCCGAAGGATGGGTGAGTTCAACAGTCCTAGAGAAGCAATCAATTTTGGCTTGATGAGCTGACATCCATTCCATACCCAGAATGATATTGATATCTGAAAATTTAAGGGCTATCAAAGAGGCAAGGAAAACAAGTCTGTCGACTTGGATTTCATTTCCATGGCTTACTCTAGAAGTTTCCCATTTGGATCCCGGAGTTTGAATTACCATAGAAGTTGGCATATCACCGAATGCGACGTTATGCAAGCGAGCATAGTTTTCAGATATAAAAGAATGAGAGGCTCCTTTATCGAAAAGAACAGATGCCGGGTGGCAATTAACAAGAAGCGTACCGAGAACGACGTTGGGATCCTCTTGAGCTTCTTCGGCAGAGATACAGTTGACATGGCCACGTGAGGCGGTGACCGGCTTGGCGTGGAATACTTTTCCTGTCGGCTTGCCACGGCCAACAGCTTTAGCAGATTGATTGGGGTTGGTCTGGGGACACTCACGCATATAGTGGCCAGATTCCCCACACTTGAAACAAGTCACGGAACTGGTACGTGGAGGAGCATTGTTGGTTGGACCCCCATAGGGCTTGGCCGGTGCAGACTGCTGAACGGGGCGAGGCGCCTGGAAGGATGGCCTCGGTGTGAACCTGGGTGGCAGGGCGGTGTTGGGTACCCACACGCGGCGCTTCTGAGGACCAGCACCGGATGAGGAACCCATGTCACGGCCATGCTTGCGTGTTGCGTCATAGTCAGTCTGACCAGTTTCAGCACTGATGGCTTTGTTGACAAGTTTCTGGAAGGATGTGCACTCATGCAGACGGAGGTCGCGGCGAAGCTCAGGACTAAGGCCCTTACGGAACCTTGCTTGCTTCTTGGCATCAGTAGACACTTCCTCAGTTGCATATCGGGCGAGATTACCAAACTCCCTGCTGTAAGCATCCACAGAAAGCCGGCCTTGGGTGAAACTGCAAAATTCTTCACGCTTACGGTCCATGAGACCCTCCGGAATGTGATGTTCACGGAAAGCCTCACTGAATTCAGCCCAAGTAGTGACATGGCCCGCTGGGCGCATAGCTCCATAATTCTCCCACCATAGACTGGCGGGGCCTTCAAGATGATATGCAGCAAAGGTGACCTTGTCAGCCTCCGCTACCAGCGCGGAACGCAGTTTGTGAGAGATACTGCGAAGCCAGTCATCAGCGTCGAGAGGCTCGACGGAGTGGTGAAACGTGGGTGGATGTAATTTGATAAAATCACTGAGTGACACCACGTTAGTCCTCTGATGGTGTGCCGTGTTCTGTTCAATACGCTCTAACAAACGGTTGGTCTCCCGCTTGTTTCTCTCAGCTTCCATCATAACCTCGGCTAGTGAAGGAGGATGAGGCAAATTTGCATCCCTGGCTTCACTGCCTTCGGCCTGCTCTTGAGAAGCAGGGTTAGCGCGCGTGTTGACCATCCTAGGTAAACAAGACAATGATTTAGTCAGGATGATAAAATTCCGACATAGGATAAAAATGTAAGGAATAACTCGAAATGCAAGATGATCATTCGTATGACATGGTAGATACAGAAACTGCTTCTTTATTCCATCATCATACACACCATACAGGGTTTAGTACAAGACCAAACAAAGTACTATTGCGGTGAAAAGAGGATTACATCTCATCGGAGGCATTCCAAGCTCCTATACATTATTTCTACACCTCCGGTAGGAGTACAACTAGGTCATATCCCACGAGTCACGCGGGACGATAGACGACACAGCTAGTGCGAACTAGTGATACTACCACTAACTCAGACCGATCCGTAGTAGTCCTCATAGAAGTCACCTCCATAGCCTGGAAGCTCAACATGATCATCCGGAAACAGACGATCTCGCGGAGCTTGTGGACCATAGGGGCTAGGATGAGGCCTTGGACCAACAGACGGTGGCCTGCGGGGCCCGCGAGGTGGGGTGATGCCTCCTACATCACGCCAAACCATCACGTCTGGCAGAGCAGATCTCACAGGATAGAGATCGCGCATATCTGAATATCCAGCTTGCACCGCCGGTGCGAACCGAGTCAAAGTGGCCCAGTGGTCAGCACGGGTATTGAAGAGCTCTAACCTTAAGGCCCGATTTTCACGGTCCTTATCCTCGAGCATCTCAGCAGTGGTGCGAGTCCGTGAATCCTCCTGAGTGGGGTCAGCATAAATAGCCTGGAGATACCCTTGTGCTCCCGGAAGTGATCCTGGCATATACCGGAAATCAGAGTCCCGAAATATACCAGATCTGACTCGCATAATGGTCATCATAGAGTAGGCGGCGTCCTGCACAGCCATCTCAATAGTAACCCCGAGTCCATAAGAGCAGTGAAGAGGCTCGGTGGATCCAGGATAAGATGGAAATATCCTGACAGTGCAGAGATACTGGCTTTGATTAAAGTCTCGGAATTGCTCTTCGACCGTGTACTCAGGATACCAGCGGTATCCAGCCTCAGTCATTACCCTGACCAACTTGGCAGTATGGCCGGTTACATCTAGGCATCGAGTCAGGCGAACCACTTGATTGAGGTCGTGAGTGGCCATCTGAAAGCACAATCATAATGCAAGGGCATTAGAATTTCTAGCAAAATTTCGGCAGCATAACAGCTGTAAATGCTCAAGAAGGATTTTGAGACATTTGACAAAGGATTTCGTACACACTCAACATCATCATATCAAAGTTCTGAATCCATTCTAACAACATAATGTGGTAGTAGAACTGAACTAGGCTTGTATCCATCAAACTTATAAGGTACTACTGATTAGTAACACGTGATCCTGATAGAGAGAATAGGTCCTAATTCCTTATCCCCCGGTGGAAGAATGGACTGACTCAGATCAGAATGTCATAAGATAAAGGAGTAAAAAGAGCCTTACGTTCCAACCCACAAACAATTCCCCTACATATAACTAAAGAATTTCTAGACTCAACATCGACCAGTTTGGCTTGGAGAACCTACAGGCAGTCCGGCTCTGATGCCAACGCTGTCAGGACCCCGACTCGATGTCACATCGATCTAGCCGGTAACACCTCATATCACTTTGCGGCCTCACGCACGGTATCCCCACGGGTGTCGCCTTACCTTTGCCCGGGACCGTTTGCGCCTTTTGGCTCACGTATATGATAGTGTCGCTAGCATCCATATGATAAAGAGCCCGGGCTGACATGACTAGTCGTAAACCCAAAGTGGCACAGACTTACAGGGACAGGCATCCATGACCCAGCTTCGAACGTGTCGGTCATCAGCAAGTGGGTCCGGGCTGTAGCACTGGGCTAGCAGGACTCCGGTAAACCGCGCTGTAGCGGGCTAACAGGACTCCGGTACTCAAAGCGTGACATTTCCCCGAAGGGACAGACACAGGAACGAAGAAGGACACATGCCGGCCAGCCTAAGTGTTCCAGAGCAGTAGCAAGCTACCATGGCTCAGTGGTAACACTAGGAGACATTTCCCGGTAAGAGAGGCTACTAAAGATAAACAACTAGATAGTCAGATCCCACACATACCAAGCATTTCAATCATACACACAATATGCTCGATATGTGCAAATACAACGAAGCATCACAACATGACTCTACGACACAAGTACTTTATTTAAGGCTCAGGGAGCCATACATAACATACACGAAGGTACGGGTCCCACGACCCAACATACAAGTCATACAGTCATACAAACCAGCAGCGGAAGTAACTTGTCTGAGTACAGACAACTAGTAAAATAAAAGAGGCTTGGGAAGCCTAGCTATACTACAAGGTCCTTCACAAGCTCAGGGTCACCACCTGGGTCTTTAGCCTACTCGTTGATGTCAACGTCTACATAGAACCCATCAGAAGGGGTTGCAGCGTCTTCTGTAAAAAATGTAGATTATAGCAACATGAGTACAAAGGTACTCAGCAAGACTTACATCAGATCCTACATACATGCTTAGTATCAAGAAGGGTTGGTGGAGTTATTGCAGCAAGCCAGCTTTGACTCTTGGCTAGGCTATCCTACGATACTCCAACATGAAATGGTTTTGCGCACACGAGTCCACTACTCACCACTTCAATACACCACCGAGGATCCACCTCCGTCTTTCTACGGAAGAGCCATCCTCGGCACTCACTCTTATCTTGAGGCTTTTAGTAGTTTCCATTTACTTGTCTATGAACTGTATAGGCAACCAAGTAGTCCTTTACCGCGGACGCGGCTATTCGAATAGATCATGTTAACCCTGCAGGGGTGTACTCCTTCATACACGCTCCCACCACTTACCGTCGTTTACACGACATGTACTCGGCAACCTTCAAGCGGAAGCCCAACGTGGGTGTCGGCCACGACCTACCTAATCACCTAAGCCTCCAGTCCAGGTTTATCGCCTATCCAGGTTCCATCCGCAGGGAGTCCGGCCGAGGTTTCCCATACGGCCCCGAACGATGTGAACAGGGTTCCCGAAATACCTAACGGGTATTCAGTACACCGTGCCACGTACCTACCGCATCACAGCCCACCCCTACGGTCAGCGCTGTCCACGGCCTCCAGTAGGCTACAAACACCAGAAACTACTTGCAACTCCTGGACGGAGAACTAGGGTGAATAAGAAGCCGAGAGGGTCCATTGTTTTCGGGCCCAATGCATGGTAGTAGCTGATTCTTAAATCACACATACAGATCTCAGTGCTTAAGGTCAGCTTCAATGAAACAACCCACCATTTACTCCTACATGGCCTCTCATCGATACCTTTACCAATTCGTGTTCACCACACCACTCTCATTACTGACATAACATTTCACTCTAGCCCATCACCCAGATGAACCAGACCTGACACGACTCTAAGCATAGCAGGCATAGCAAGGTAGGAACAACACATACATATGGCTCAATCAACTCCTACACATGCTAGTGGGTTTCATCTAGTTACTGTGGCAATGACAGGTCATGCAGAGGAAATGGGTTCAACTACCGTAGCACACAGCAGTTTGAATCGCGTTGTCTTAATGCAGTAAAAGAGAGCAGGAGCGAGAACATGGGATTGTATCGATATGATCAAATGGTTGGTTGCTTGCCTGATGGTTCGATGCACTGATACGGTTCTTCGTTAGGGTAATCACGGTACTCCTCGGAGGCAGAACCTGTCGCAAAGGACACCGACACACAACCATCACCAAACAATGTGCAACAATATGATGCATGCATGAAACATAGCAATATGAGTGTGTTGGGCTAATGCAACTAAAACCAGAAGGGTTTGAACAAATTTGAATCAAAGATTCAAATTTCAAACTCAAACATGGCCTTTTAAAGTGCTTTTCCTTGTTCTGCTTAAAACATCAATTTAACTTGTTTGATCATGCATGAAAATAGTACAGATGGATAGATTGGATTTTTCTGATCATTTTTCATATATAATTTGTCCAATTTGGAGTTACAGAATAAAAGTTATGAATTTTTGAAGTTTAAATAATATTCTGGAATTTCCTGATTTAATTTAAATCCAGAAATATAATTATTGCGCCAGCATGACGTCAGTGGTCAACTGCGGCTATCTGGGGTCAAACCTGACGTGTGGGGCCCACACGTCAGTGACAGGGGGGTTAAACAGGGTTAAATTAATCCTAATTACTAATTAGTGGCGCTGGGGCCCACTAGTCAGTGTCAGGGGGTTAACTAACAGTGGTTAGCGCTAATCCTAATTAGCTACAGGGCTGGGCCCACCTGTCAGGGACTCAGGGGGGTTCCTGCCGTGGTCAAAGTGGGTCAAACCCACCGGCGACGTGACGCCGGCGAGGCCCGAGACGCCAGCGCGATGCGGGATCGCGCTACAGGGCACGGGCGAGGCCGTTCTTGGGCTCGTTGGAGAGCTCTTGCTCCCGCGCGTCGAACGGTGGCCGTGGTTGTGCCTGAGGTGGCCGGAGTCGACGGCGGCGAGCTCGGCTGCGGCCGCCGGAGTTCGGTCGTGCACGGAAACAGGGTTGGAGCTCGAAGGCGAGCGAAGCGAGGCGCTAGGGATGCTCTATGGAGCCTTACGAACTCGTTGGACTCGCCGGGGTGACCAAATGGTCACCGGAGCTGCGTCGACGGCGAGCTCGGCGACGGCGGAGGTTCGGCCGTGGTGGGGAGGAGGCTACGGTGAGGGAACGAGGGGGAGAAGAAGGGGAAACGGTGGCGTAGCTCACCGCGGTTGCAGTGGGCGTCGAAGCGGGCTCGGGGACGCGCTGGAGACGGCGAATCGACGGTGACGGTGGTCGGAGCCCGAGGAGGGGAACGGCGACGTGGCGGCGATGCAGGGCTTCCGGAGGCCCGTGGAGCGGTGGGGAGGAAGAGGAGGTCGAGGCGGAGCCGCTGAGCTAGTCGGGGGAGCGAGGGGTGGCCGGAGACGGCTGCTAAGGCGAACGGCGGCGACGGTGGTGTTCGGCCGTGAGAGAGAGAGCGAGGGAGAGGAGGGAAGAGCCGAGGGCGAGTGAGAGAGAGCAGGGGGGGAGGCGTGGCGTCGTCCAGGGCATCGAGGCGAGGAGGGGAGGGCAGGCAGGCAGGGAGAGAGGTGGCGTGGCGCGGTGGCGCGCGCGCGCGCCGGCCACACTCCCCTCCCTCTGTCGGGACGAAGACGACAGAGGAGGGAGGCGGGCTGGGCCGCCTGCTGGCTGGGCCGGCCAGCTGGATGCGCTGCACAGTGGAGGAGCCCAGGTAAGCTTCTCCCTTTTATTTTTTTCTGTTTTCTAATTTCTGACATTTGTTTTGATTTAAATAATATATTAAATCATTTATTTAACTTATGCCAAATTTTTCAGGGGCTAGATATATTATTCCAGAGCTCCTTTATAATTGGCACAATATTTGGACATATATTAATATATATAGAAATATATTTCCAAAGCTAATATTTATGCATTAATTCCAAATGCCCAAAATAAATGTCCATGAGCCACTAAAAATATTGGTTTGATTTTTATCTCTGTCCAATATTTTCAGAGATCAACATGAGCATTTTCTTGGACCCTTTTGGAGAAATTTTTATTTGGGTCATTTTCAGAAATGATTCTGAGGGTTTCACAATCCCCATTTCAATTTAAATGGAATTTTAAACATGATGCACACACTCTGATGCATGACTAGCTAGGGTGTGACAAATGTAGAGTTGCTCAAATTTGGATCTGGACAAGGAGGGTTATGGGGCACTTTTGTGCACCAAAATGATTTTGATTGAGATGAACCTTTGCAAGATCATTACATTATGCATCTGTGACTTTCTAGAATTTTCTTGGATTTATTTGACAATATTTCTTACATAAATATTTCAAATACTTGAATTATGCAGAAATCATTTTGGAGGGTTCTCTCCAATATTTTGAACATGACCATGTGTTGAAACTCATATGTATGGAAAATATATGTCCACTGAGTCTCCCTAAATTTTATCAAATATTTTTGAAGCTTTAAAATAATTTTAACCTATTAAATACCATTTCTGGGCTTAAGAGAAAGCCTTTAAATAAAATAGACAAATAACTTTTAAAATAATATTTTTGTGGTTTTGGAGTGTCCTATATCCAATAGGAGTCAAATATACTTTTTGAAAGATTTTTCGTACCCTAAGTTAAGTACTTGTAGTTCAAGCCTCAATTCAGGGGTTTTGAGAAAGCCTAATTTAGAAAATACTTTTGGCCAAATTATTTTTGTAAGAAAATGCTATTCTATCCTATAAACATGGCATGATCATTGGGCAAATTTTTGGATCAAGGAGAAGGGGTATAAGAGTTGGACGATTTATTTGATTTTTAGAGCACTTGCAAACAACAACAAAAATCCTATCAAGCAAAATAATTATTAGAGGAATTTCCTCCCACTCACTTCTTTCGAGAGAAACTCCTTCTCTAGAAAGGTTCCGTTCTTGGCAACAAAGATCTTGCCTTTAGATTTGTGGTAGAAGTTGTACCCAAATGTTTCCTTAGGGCACCCTATGAAGACGCACTTCTCCGATTTGGGTTCGAGCTTATCAGGCTAGAGCCTTTTGACATAAGTATTGCAACCCCAAACTTTAAGAAACAACAGCTTAGGTTTCTTGCCAAACCACAGTTCATACGACGTCGTCTCAACGGATTTAGATGATGCCCTATTTAATGTGAATGCAGTTGTCTCTAATGCATAACCCCAAAAAAATAGTGGTAAATCGGTAACACACATCATAGATCACACCATATCTAATAAAGTATGGTTACGACGTTCGGACACACCATTACGTTGTGGTGTTCCAGGTGGCATGAGTTGTGAAACTATTCCACCTTCTTTTAAATGAAGGCCAAACTCGTAACCCAAATATTCGCCTTTGTGATCAGGTAGTGGAAACTTTATTTTCTTGTTATGATGATTCTCCACTTCACTCGAAAATTCTTTGAACTTTTCAAATGTTTCAGACTTGTGTCTCATTAAGTAGATATACCCATATCTTCTTAAATCATCCGTGAAGGTCAGAAAATAACGATACCCGCCGCGTTCCTCAACACTCATCGGACTGCATACATTGGTATGTATTATTTACAGTAAGTCATTGGCTCGCTCCATTGTTCCGGAGAATGGAGTTTTAGTCATCTTGCCCATGAGGCATGGTTCACAAGTATCAAATGATTCATAATCAAGTGATTCCAAAAGCCCATCTGCATGGAGTTTCTTCATGCACTTTAGACCAATATGACCTAAACGGTAGTGCCACAAATATGTTGCACTATCATTATCAACTTTGGATCTTTTGGCATCAGTATCATGAATATGTGTATCGCCACAACCGAGATTCAATAGAAATAGACCACTCTTCAGGGGTGCATGACCATAAAAAAATATTACTCATATAAAAAGAACAACCATTATTCTCGGATTTAAATGAATAACCGTATCGCACTAAACAAGATCCAGTTATAATGTTCATACTCAACGCTGGCACAAAATAACAGTTATTCAGGGATAAAACTAATCCCGAAGGTAGATGTGGAGGTAGCATGCTGACGGCGATCACATCGACCTTGGAACCATTCCCGACGCGCATCGTCACCTCGTCCTTAGCCAATCTTCATTTAATCCATAGCCCCTGTTTTGAGTTACAAATATGATCAACCGAACCAGTATCAAATATTCATGCACTACTACGAGCATTAGTAAGGTACACATCAATAACATGTATATCAAATATACCTTTGTTTACTTTGCCATCCTTCTTATCCGCCAAATACTTGGGGCAGTTCCGCTTCCAGTGACAAGTCCCTTTGCAGTAGAAGCACTCAGTTTCAGGCTTGGGTCTAGCTTTGGGCTTCTTCATGGGAGGGGCAACTTGCTTTCCATTCTTCTTGAAGTTCCCTTTCTTTCCCTTGCCCTTTTTCTTGAAACTAGTGGTCTTGTTAACCATCAACACTTGATGCTCCTTCTTGATTTCAACGTCCATGGCTTTAAGCATTGCGAAGAGCTCGGGAATTGTTTTGTTCATCCCTTGCATAATATAGTTCATCACGAAGCCTTTGTAGCTTGGTGGCAGTGATTCAAGAACTCTATCAATGACACAATCAACTGGAAGATCAACTCCCAAATGAGTGAAATGATTATAATACCCATACATGTTGAGTATGTGTTCACTGACAGAACTTTTCTCCTCCATCTTGCAGCTATAGAACTTGTTGGTGACTTCATATCTCTCAACCCGGGCATTTGCTTGAAATATTAACTTCAACTCTTGGAACAGCTCATATGCTCCATGACATTCAAAATGTCTTTGAAATCACGGTTCTAAGCCGTAAAGCATGGCACACTGAACTATCGAGTAGTCATCAGATCGAGTAAGGACATAATTCTTCTGTGCAGCAATGAGGATAATCCTGAAGTTACGAACCCAGTCCGTGTAATTGCTACCATCATCTTTTAACTTTGCTTTCTCTAGGAACGCATTAAAAGTCAGGGGAACGGTAGCACGGGACATTGATCTACAACATAGATATGAAAAAACTATCAGTTCTAAGTTCATGATTATTAAGTTCAATTAATCAAATTACTTAAGAACTCCCACTTAAATAGACATCCCTCAAGTCATATTAGTTATACGTGATCCAAATCAACTAACCCATGTCTGATCATCACATGAGATGGGATAGTCATCAATGGTGAACATCTCTATGTTGATCATATCTACTATATGATTCACATTCGATCTTTCTATCTCCAGTGTTCCAAGGCCATGTATGTACATGCTAGGCTCGTCAAGTTTAGACCAAGCATTCCGCATGTGCAAAACTGTCTTACACCCGTTGTATGTGAACATAGAGTCTACCACACCCGATCATCACGTCGTGTCTCAACACGACGAACTGTAGCAATTGTGCATACTCAGGGAGAACACTTTTATATTGAAATTTAGTGAAGGGATCATCTTATAATGCTACCGCCCTACTAAGCAAAATAAGATGCATAAAAGTTAAACATCACATGCAATCAAAATATGTGACATGATATGGCCATCATCATCTCGTGCTTTTGATCTCCCTCTCCAAAGCATTGTCATGGTCTCCATCATCACCGTGTCGATACCTTGATCTCGTGGTCATCTCGCCAGCTATTGCTTCTACAACTATTGCCAACGCATAGTGATATAGTAAAGAAATAACAAGGCGATTGCATTTCATACAATAAAGAGACAACCATAAGGCTCCTGTTGGTTCCCGATAACTTGCAAAACATGATCATTCATACAACAGCATATATCACATCATGTCTTGACCATATCACATCACAACATACCCTGCAAAAACACGTTAGACGTCCTCTACTTTGTTGTCACAAGTTTTACGTGGCTGCTACGGGCTTCTATCAAAAACAATTCTTACCTATGGCAAAAACCACAACAGTTATTTATCAAGCTTGCCTTTTTAACCTTCTTCAAGGACCGGCCACTGTTAAATATGATTCAACTAAAGTAGGAGAAACAGACCCCCTCCAGGCATCTTTATGCAAAACTAGTTGCATGTCTGTCGGTGGAACCGGTCTCATGTGCGTGGACATGTAAGGTTGGTCCAGTCCACTTCATCCCACAATACCTTTGAATCAAAATAAGACATTAGTGGTAACCAGTATGACTATTACCGCCCACAACTCTTTGTGTTCTACTCGTGCATATCATCGACGCATAGACTTGGCTCTGATACCACTATTGGGAATCGTTGCATGGAGAACAAAAAAAATGCTATGCACACGCAATGATCTATCCATGGAGATGCATATCAACAAGGGGGAGAGTGTGTCTACGTACCCTTGTAGATTGTAAGAAGAAGCGTTTTAGAAGGCGGTTGATGTAGTCGAACTTCTTCGCGCTTCAACCGATCGAGTACCAAACGCGCGGCACCTCCGCGTTATGTACATGTTCAGCTCAATGACATTCCTCGCCTACTTGATCCAGCAATATGTCAAGGTAGTAGATGAGTTCCGTCATCATGACGGTGTGGCGATGGTGATGTTGAACTGATCTTTGCAGGGCTTCACCCAAGCACTACGAAAATATGGCCGGAGGTGTAAACGCTGGAGGGGGGCGCCGCACACGGCTAGACAATTGTCTGGTGTTTGCTTGGTGCCCCCTCCCCACATATATATAGGTGGGAGGGTGGGAGGAGCATCCAAAGGAGGCGCCCAAGTAGGAGAAATCCTATTTGGAATCCCTCCCAAGCAGCGCCCCTGCCTTATATAGGTGCGGGGGAAAGGCAGGAGAGGCTGGTGCCCCCCTTTCCTTTCTCCCATGTGAGGGAAAGGCAGGAGGGGCTAGCCCTCCCCCTTTCCTTCCCTTAGGGCCTTCTATCCAAAGAAGCGGTGCACCAGGGGCTGGTCTGTTCCCCCATTGGCCCATTAGGCCCATATCTTGCCGGGGGTGCCCGAAACTCCTTTCCGGTGACCTCATAAGTACCCGATACCCTCCGAAACACTTCTGGTGTCCGAATGACATCGTACTATATATCAATCTTTACCTCTCGACCATTTGCAAACTCCTCGTCATGTCCGTGATCTCATCCGGGACTCAGAGCAACATTCGATCACCAAATGGCATAACTCATATAATACTATACCGTCATCGAACACTAAGCGTGCGGACCCTACGGGTTCGAGAACTATGTAGTTATGACCGAGACACCTCTATGGTCAATAACCAATAGTGGAACCTATATGCCCATATTGGCTCCTACATATTCTACAAAGATCTTTATCGGTCGAACCCTTATGACAACATACGTAATTCCCTTTGTGCATCGGTATGTTACTTGCCCGTGATTTGATCATCGATATCTCTATACCTAGTTCAATCTCGTTACCGGCAAGTCTCTTTACTCGTTCCATAATACATCACCTCGTTACTAACTCCTTAGTCATTTGCTGCAAGCTTATGATGTGTATTACCGAGAGGACCCAGAGATACCTCTCCGATACTCGGAGTGATAAATCCTAATCTCGATCTATGCCAACTCAACAAACACCTTCAGCAATACCTGTAGAGCATCTTTATGATCACCCAGTTACGTTGTGACATTTGATAGCACACAAGGCATTCCTCCTGTATCCACGAGTTGCATAATCTCATAGTCGAAGGAATATGTATTTGACATGAAGAAAACAATACTAATAAAGCTGAACGATAGTAATGCTAAGCTAATGTATGGGTCTTGTCTATCACATCATTCTCCTAATGATGTGATCTCGTTATCAAATGGCAACTCTTGTCCATGGTTAGAAAACCTTAACCATCTTTGATGAATGAGCTAATCTAGTAGAGGCTCACTAGGGACACAATTTTTTGTTAATGTAATCACACATGTATCAAGGTTTCTGATCAATACAATTCTAGCATGAATAATAAACCTTTATCATAAATATGGATATATAAAGTAACAACTTTATTATTTCCTCTAGGGTATATTTCATTCAAATGCTCCTATTGATCTTAATGGTATGCCTTTGTCCACTTTTATTGAGCAAAATAGTGATGCCATAGATGTGAGTTTTATCTCACGAAACAATTTTAATAGCAATGCTTATTGAGG
The DNA here is from genome assembly GCF_002162155.2 of Triticum dicoccoides. Taxonomy (NCBI): domain Eukaryota; kingdom Viridiplantae; phylum Streptophyta; class Magnoliopsida; order Poales; family Poaceae; genus Triticum; species Triticum dicoccoides. Next base: position 323,998,408 of record NC_041383.1, on the reverse strand, counting down.
TAATTTTAATCCTAGGCCTTTTCTTGGAAATTCCTCTAATAATTATGGTGGTTCCTATGGTAATCCTTCTGATAATAATAATGGGAATACCTCTGATCTTGAGAATAATATTAAAGAATTTATCAATGCTCAAAATGTTTTCGATAATACGATAGAAGAAAATTTGAATAAGATTGATGATATGTCCAGGAGCATTGATAGAATTTCTCATGATGTAGAAAATCTTAGTTGAAAATCTTTGTGCCTAATGTTGAAGAATCAATTAAACCTTTATATGTTTCTATGGATGAAAGTAAGAAAAGAACCGCTATGCTTAGAGCTAAAAGATAATTTTTAGAAAAAGCATTTTCTAGTGATTGCTTTCCTAAAAGTGATGAAGATCTTAAAGTGATTGGTGTTTCTTCTATTGATTTCTTGTTTAGTAAGATAAAAATTGATGATGAAGGGACTATAGAAGAGTCAACTTTATTTATAAGGCGTCCAAATAATCCGAAGGGTGCAAATCTTGATGAAAAAATTGATAAAAGTGGGTTTGGAGAGGTCAAAACTTTATCTACTGATGTGCCCACTCTTTTTAATTAAAAACACTTTATTTTTTGTAGGTGCTCTTTGATTGGTTATATTTCTTTGTTGCAATCCATGACTAATTCACCCCATGCTTCTGAACAGAATAAAGCTTTTACTAAACATATCGTAGATGCTATGATGAGTGCTTTTGAAGAAAAGTTGGAATTAGAGATATCAATTCCTAGAAAATTATATGATGAATGGGAACCCACCATCAAAGTGAAGATTAAAAATTATGAGTGTTTTGGTTTATGTGATTTGGGTGCTAGTGTTTCCATGATTATGAAATCTTTATGTCATGTGCTTGGTCTTACCAATATTGAAGAGTGTTCCTTAAATTTGCACTTGACAAATTCCACTATTAATAAGCCTATGGGAAGAATTAATGATGTTCTTATTCTTGCAAATAGGAATTATGTGAACATAGATTATATTGTTCTTGATATTGATTGCAATCCGTCTTGTCCAATTATATTTGGTAGACCGTTTTTACGTACTATTGTTGCCATGATTGATATGAAAGAAGGCAATATTAAATTTTAATTTCCACTAAGAAAGGGAACAGAACACTTCCCCAGGATAAGAATTAAGCCACCATATGAATCAATCATGAGGGCTTCTTATGGACCTAGAACTAAAGTTGACAACACTTGAATCTTTGCTTTATGCCTAGCTAGGGGCATGAAACGATAGCGCTTGTTGGAGGCAACCCAATCTTTATGTTTTTTTGGTTTTCTTGTTGTTTTGCAATAAATATATAACATATGCCTATGATTATATGTTTTTTATGTTTTAATTAGTGTTTGGGCCAAGCAAAGCCTTTGGGATCATGTTGGATGATAGTTGATTTGGTCTTGTTGAAAAACAAAAACTTTTGCACTCTGTAAAATAATTTTCATAAATCACATAAACGTGATTTTACTCTGAATTGTTTTACACAAGATTGGTATACAAATTCCCCACGTTGTCCTAATTTTTTAGATTTTTTGTAGTTACAGAATTATACGAAGTTCCTTAATTACTACAAATTGTTCTGTTTTTGGCAGATTCTGTTTTCTTGGCATTGTGTGCTTATTTTGATGAATCTATGGACTTTATCGGGGGTACGAGCCATAGTAAAGTCGGAATACAGTAAGTATACTGCAAAAGTAAAATATGAATGGGTTTGCACCAACACTTATAGTAGTGATTTTCTTTGTTATACTAATGTATCTCACAAAGGTTTTGTTAAGTTTTGTGTGATTCAAGATTTCAAGTTTTGGGTGAGATCACGATGGATGATGAATAAGGAGTAAGAAGAGCCAAAGCATGGGGATGCCTATGGCACCCCAAGTTATTATTCAAAGAGGAAAAAGCACCTAAGCTTGGGGATGCCTCGAGTGGCACCCCCTCTTTCTTCTATCGACCATTGGTATTTTACTTGGAGCAATATTTCTATTCATCACATATCATGAGTTTTGCTTGGGGCGTCTTGTATTATATGAGTGTTTGCTTGTTTTTTTTGTTTTGAGTCAAGTATCCTTGCTTACCAAACCTATTTGAGAGAGCCAAAATTATTCTATGATTTGTTAGAATTGCTCTACGTGATTCACTTAAATTCTTTATGAGCTATGGAATTTCTCTATGCTTCACTTATATCATTTTGAGCATGGTTTGCTTTTATTATTTTTGAAGAAATGCTCTCATGCTTCACTTAGATTTATTTGAGAGTTAGTAATTTTGAAGAAGTTCTCTCATGCTTCACTTATATTATTTTGAGATACGAATTTTTTTATGCTCATGTTCTTCACTTAGATTTGTTTGAGCTATCAAAACCAACATATGAAACTAGTCCCAAAGTGATAGATATTCAAGAGGGATATAATATAAACTTTCATGAAAATCATTGGACAAATTAAACTTGATTCTTTGTAATAGTTTTGCGATATGATGATAGTGATATGTGAGTCATGTTGATGAGTAAATATGCTTTAGTAAGAATATTGGTGTTAAGGTTTGTGATTCCCTTTGCAAGCACGAAAGTAAATAGTTATGCAATGAAATTACATCCTACTTGTGGTGCATTATTCGGTGATAGTTATGCTTAATGCTCACTTATGTGATTTTTCGTTAATTGCTTGGATGCTTCTCAATCTTTTTGCTAGCCTTCACTTGTACTAAGTAGGAATACTACTTGTGCATCCAAAATCCTAAAACCCAGTTTTGCCTTATGAGTCCACTATACCTACCTATATGCGGTATCATCATGTTCTAAGCAAATTTGTATGTGCCATCTCTAATCTTCAAAAGAAATTTCTTTTTTGTGTGCTCGCACCGCTCATGAAACGGTAGGGCATGGCTGATACTTTTCCATGCTAGATGTGTTATTCTAAAGATGAGTGTTTGTTCACTTGTCATTGCACGAGAGTACAACAAAAGTATTAGGGATGCCTAGTCCCGAAATGAAAAATGAATTTACTTTATTTTATCAAATAATAAATTCCTTGGAAAGTGTTGGTATGGATGGCACCCGTGGATACGGTTAGCCGTGGAATGTGAAAGTATGGTGGAAACAGGAATAAACTTTATTTTCCGTTTGGGAACCGCCTATTATATATCTAGCATGGAAAGTATTGGGAACTAATCAATCGTTTTCGTTGACAAGAAAAGCATGCCACCCAAAATTTCTTTCTCTCAATTTATGCTTTGAGCTCTGGCACCTCTACAAGTCCCTACTCCCCTCTGTGAATGGCCTTTCTATTTACTTTATACAATTTTTATTTTTATTTGAGTCTCAACCTTGTCTTACAAAGCACCAACTGAGTGGCACTATGATCTTACTTGAGCATTGGGTGTAGCTAATATGCGAGTGTGTTTCATGAATGGATCAATCGTTGAGCATAATGGGCTAGGGATAACTTGCTTTAATGTTGACATTTTGAAATCCATGGTTGCTTGATGATATGCTTGAGTATTCAAATCTTCATGTGAAAACTAGACTATTGCTTTGAACCATATAAAAGTCCAAATTTCCATGCTACAAAACAAAAGAATATGCAATGAACATGTTAGGCAGCTTTCCACATCAAAAATTCTGTTTTTATCATTTACCTACTCCAGGACGAGCATGAATTAAGCTTGGGGCTGCTGATACGTCTCCAACGTATCTATATTTTTTTATTGTTCTATGCCACTCCCTCCGTTCCTTGATATAGGGTGTATAGTTTTCTTGCACGAATATTAACGCATGGGCTGGGAGGGGAAATTTCGTTGGTTTTGGACGTAAAAGCCCCTGGTGCAAACACGTGAGACTAGAGAGATAATTAGGCAAATCACGATCCTCTCTATCGCTGGCAGTTTTCTTCCTTATTTAGCCCAACACAAATCCCACGATATCCTCTCTGACTTATTCTCCCCTGATCGCTACCTCTCCATCGTCCCCGCGCATTTTCCCGCGAGCGAGCGCGCGCAGCTTCGTTACTCTCTCTCCCGCGCTGCATAAAGGAAAAAGCCTCGGCCAAATTCAAAATTCCTGAAGATTTTGCTCACGGAAAATTTTTAGCACGGGAGGGAAAGATAATGGCGCCACTGTGTGAAAATTTTCATTTTGAAATTGGAGAAGATGGGGCTATAAATCCTCCCCTCCCCACCTAGCCATCTCATCATTCTCTCTCCCGATCGCCATCCCTGTCCCCCGCTTGCCATCTCTCTTTCCTGGTCGCCATCCCCAATGGCAGGTCGCCGCTACGAGTGGATCAACTGGGATGGCCTTGGCAACGAGGCGGAGGAGGATGCGGGTTACAATAAAAGGATGGTAGAAGATTTTTCTCTATAAATCTAAAGCCCTGCAGGATATGCACTAGTGCATGCAATCTTCTCTTTCCTAACAAAACTACAGCGCATGCACATCATATACGAGATGGGGATTTGCCTTCTACTTTTTTCTATAGGAAGGTCATGCGTGGGTTGTAGCTTCTGTAAGGGTAAAAGAGTCAACTAAAGGAATACACCTTACAATCTGAATTTTTTCACAAAAAACTATACACCCTATTTCAAGGAACGGAGGGAGTATTATATTATCATTCTTGGATGTTTTACAATCATTTTATAGCAACTTTACATCATTTTTTAGGACTAACCTATTGACATAGTGCCTAGTACCAGTTGCTATTTTTGCTTGTTTTTTTACTTCGGAGAAAATCAATACCAAACGGAGTCCAAACGCAACAAAACTTTTTGAAGATTTTTTTGGACTAGAAGACACCTATTGGGCCAAAGAAGTACCAGAGGGGTGCTCCGTGGGGAGCATAACCCACCAGGGGGCGCTTGGGGGCCCAAGCGCGCCCAGGTTGGTTGTGCCCGCGTTGGTCACCTCCCGCACCGCCTCTTTGCACTATAAATACCCCGAGAATCCAAAAACCCTAGGGGAGTCGACGAAACACAATTCCAACTACCGCAAGTTCCAGAACCACCAGATCCAATCTAGACACCATTACGGAGGGGTTCGTCATGCTCATTGGTGCCTCTCCGATGATGCGTGAGTAGTTCATTGTAGACCTATGGGTCCGTAATCAGTAGCTAGATGGCTTCCTCTATCTCTTTTGATTCTCAATACAATGGACTCTTGGAGATCTATTTGATGTAACTCTTTTGCGGTGTGTCTGTTGGGATCCGTTGAACTTTGAGTTTATGATCAGATCTATTTTATATCCAAGAAATTTATTTGCGTCTTCTTTTGATCTCTTATATGCATGATTACTTATAGCCTCGTATTTCTTTTTCGAATCTTTGATTTAATTAGGCCGACTAGATCAATTTTTCTTGCCATGGGAAGAGGTGCTTGTGATGGGTTCGATCGTGCGGTGTTCTTTCCCAATGACAGAAGGGGCAGCAAGACACGTATTGATCGTTGCCATCAAGGATAACAAGATGGGATTTATTCCTACATGAATATATCTTGTCTACACCATGTCATCGTTCTTATTGCCTTACTCCGTTTCTCCATGAACTTAATACACTAGATGCATGCTGGATAGCAGTCGCTGTGTGGAGTAATAGTAGTAGATGCAGGCAGGAGTCTGTCTACTAATCTTGGACGTGATGCCTATATAATGATCATTACCTGGATATTGTCATAATTATTTGAAATTCTATCAATTACCTAACATTAATTTGTTTACCCACCATATGCTATTTTCTCGAGAGAAGCACTAGTGAAATCTACGACCCCCAGGTCTATTTTCTCAGCATATATTTTCAGATCTATATTGCTCTTTGCCTTTTTATTTATTTGCATATTTTATTTTCAGCTCTATATTATCAAAAACCCAAAAATAACTCGCTCAATTTTATTTGCCGTTATTTGCATCTATCCATCTACCACAATTTTTATCCCTTCAACGCGGCAATTTCTGGCACCGTTACCCGAAAGGGATTGACAACCCCTTTAACACATCTGGTTGCAAGCATTTACATAGTGTTGCTTGGTTCTCCTACTGGTTCGATAACCTTGGTCTCATCACTAAGGGAAATACCTACCGTACATGTGCTACATCATCCCTTCCTCTTTGGGGACATACCGACGTAGTTAAGGGGACATCACCGGTGCACGTGATTGCTCCGTGTTGAGGCTGGCCATAGTGGTGGTAACTTAGCTGGTATCATACTCTCGGGAATAGCATACATACTGATGTGGCAGAGAATTAATGAAGAGATAGGGGGTCATGCATGGCAATAAATATGATCATCTATGACACTTCTCTATGATACTATGCACTATAAATGTAGTATATCATACACTAGTATCATGCAGTAGTATATTCTATATGATACTCCCCACTATGAGTAGCCTAAAACAATACCACGGCCGACCGTCGTCCGTGCGCCGCCCACATCATAGTTTTACTCCGGTTTGTATGAAAAATGTAATGTATCTCGTCTGGTTTATATGATTTTTTTTCGAAATGTAATGATTTTCATCCAGTTTCTATGAACTTTGCCTTGTTTACATGATTATGCAGGGCAAAGTCATCCCCCAATCAAAATCAGATCGCCAATTGTGGATGTGCATGGGGCAATTGGTCTAATTTGGAACCTTGTAGCTGACGGGACCCAGTTGGGTTGTACTATCTTAGGAGTCATTCCCATGGTACCATTCAAGGGCAACAAGGTGCCGTGATCTATCATGATCGGACCCTGATCATGTACCCAGGTAAGCCCTTCTCTCCAATATAAGAGTAGTAGAGCCAGGATCTATCATATATCTTATTGCCATGTCATCTTATAGCATTTTCGTACATGTCTCTTTATACTCTAGGAGCAGTTCTTTCCTTCTTTTTTTATTGATTGGGATAGTCATCTACGCAACTTTATAATACCAGTTGTATAATCTACAAAGGACTTAATAATTTCAATTCCGTGTAGTACTAACTAGGTAGACATAGTCCCATCAAACAAAACTACTCCTACTTTAATTAATGTACATGGCCCAGGTAACACTCTTAAATTGTTTGTCGTCGCCCATGCCGCAGCTGGTTTATACATTGCTTCCCTTCTCCCTCATAGAAATAAGCAATATAAAGTATTTTATTTTAATCCGTATCCTCTGCTTACGTCACCTTATTATACTGCATGGACCATAACCATGCACGTCTCCATGTATCCAGGTTTGATATGCCAGGTGTACCAGATGGACGGTGGTGTGTTCGACCCCCGTGATTCTACCTGGCTGCAGATGAACACACTTGGAGAGTACTCGATTTTCATTAGGACAACTAACCCATAGTGCAAACGATGCCACCTTTCATGCACGACGCCGATGACCTGCCATTCATGAAGAACGGGTGCATTTTCATTGTGCACAGACGAATTCATATCTTGAACGCCCCTATCCCTGATCTACGATGCTTCAACTTGGATGAGACCCCTTTGTGGGGAGCCACACTAAGAGGCTGCAATTATATGGACTCACGTTGCCCACCGTTATGGATCGTGCTATCTATGAAGAACATGTGGGACGGGAACTATGAGTATGACATGTACCTAGGGATGTACGAACCTGAGTAATGTAGCGCAGTAAGTGAAGTAGAAAGGTAGAAATAGTATGAACCTGCGTGGCATATAGGAATTTGTCTTACTACCACGAAATGTTGTACGTGCAATGCATGGTGATATTATGATGTACGTTCCTAGGTACTCTACTACTATATTAATTGGAGGCACATATTAGGTTTTATATTTGTTCACATGTATGGTCCGAGACCTTCCAACTATACACGTCTGTCTCTCCTGGTTGCAGTTTGTATCATTATATACTACTAGTACGACGTGTGGTCTCCAACCTAGAAGTGGAAGAAGTGAGATGCTCTACCATGTTGTTCATGTCCGACTCCTTTCACTGACGTGTGGGACATCCAACACGTGCCGTGTTTCACACTCCTTCCTCGTAAATAAAAAATAAAAAATAAATATAAATTAGCAGTGATACTATATCATTTGATTTCCTTGCTCCTCGACATCAGAAATAATACTTTCATTCGCCGACATGTGGGACGTCGACCATCCTGGTCCACTTGCCATGCATGCAGAACTCTAGGGGAGAGTTACCCAGGTCGTCACGCCGCATTAATAATGACTAATGAACCATCAAATGATAGGCCCAACCTTTCTCACTGTAAAGTTGCTCGGACGAAGGAACCATCATGACTTCGGTCCTATTTGGATACTCTAACTTAGCTAGAGGTTAGAGTTGGTTTCCAGCTCATGACTAACCTTGAACTAACTCTAGCCAAAGAGGTGTTTGGATGACAGGGTTAGATTGACAATAAATGCATTGTGAGAACTAGCTCCAAATAGCACCTCTAGGCTGGGATGGTTTTTTTGGGTGGGTTAGATGCAAGTAGCTCAAACTAGCCCTCATGTTTGGATACTTTAGGGCTATTTGAGACCAAACTAACTCTAAAAGGGCCATTTGAGCTCAAACTAACTCTAATAGGCTACTTGAGCTCGAACTAGCTATACGGGCAACATAGACACACATACTAACTACTAGCACTACTACTTCTCACATGTTGGCCAGACGTTGTCGTTCTCCTTCCCGGCTTTCTTGGCGACACCCTACCATGCTTGGATCTCCGCCGAGCTCTCCTCAGTAGTGTGTGCCTCCTCTTCTTTCTTTCGACGACATGCCTCTCTTTTCTTGAGTGCTTTTCGCCTTTTCCGCTTCCTCTGTGCGGCTTTGGCCTCCTCTTGCTCTCCCACCCATTCAGCCTTGGCAGCTTCAAAGTCCGCCCACATATGTGTGAGGTCATGAGCGGCGATGAACTCGGCATGGCGGGAAGCCATCGCTTCCCTACCATTTTGTGTGTAGTCGTGGGTGGCGAGGAACATGGCATGGCAGGATGCCATCGCTTCCTTACCGATTAGTGTGTGGCGCGGTAGCATGAACAATGCTTGGTGAGAGCTCTGGGGCGGAGTGGCCGGACAACCGTATAGTGCATTGATTTGTCTAGATCTCAAGGACAGACGACAAAGGAAATTTTGATTCCCCTTCAATCCTTGTCATTTATTACCACACACGGTTAATTTTCGTAGCCTCTGGAAACAGTGTGTGCTGACCCTATTGTGGGTTGCTTTCTGATTGGCCGCTAACCCAACCACGCGGATCGTTCACGTGCACCATGATCGAATGACATTCCACGTCCCTATCATTACACCCATGTAGCTATAACTAAGATTTGATGTTTCTGCGCTACTACCTCCATATTGGTTGATGCATGTAACTACAAATAATATCACTAGAAACTATGTTTAAATCTAAATCCAACAATATAATTTTTGGTGACATGCATTATCATATTCTTAGTTCAATCTGTGGTCGAAGTTTGGCAAAAAATACTAAGGGGACCAATAAATCAGGATGGTGGTAGTAAATTTCTAGAAAATGCACATAATGGCCTAAATATGGTAAATGAACCAGAGAAGTGCCAAATTTGAACACGGTGCTTTGCAGGGTGTATGATGATCGTAGAAAATCAAGTCAATTGCTACATTAATTGGGTACTTTTACAAACTACAAAAACAATATACCACCACACTAGCGTCTGATCGCCCTGGCCCACCGAAACCCCTTCCCTTGCTCGCGCGTGTTTCCCACCTGAAACGGTCACCGTTGCTCTATAACGTCAATGCCACATTCACGCTAGACGCGACCTCTCACTGGCGTTAGCATTGTAGCAGCGTGACGGCTGAGAGAGCGCCACCTGTGCGGCATCCCGGTGCAAGCATCTGCTCCGCGTTAGGGACACCACGGTCATTCGTCCATTTGCCGCTTACATTAATGACACACGGCTGCCGATGAACCAACTCCAGCGCCAGCCATCCGTTCGTCCACCACGCTCATTGCCATTCGCTCGCTATATTAACTTCGGCCCCAGCCATAGCGGCAAACCCACAGTCATTCTCCTACGGTCCCTTCCTTTTCTCGGCACCACTCCAATCATGGCCTCCTCGCGCTCCAAAGCTCTCTTGGACGTACTATCGCAGGAGCAGACGAAGGACATCACCGGCTCTGCTCCGACGCGCTCCAAATCTCTCTTGGATGTACTGTTGCAGGAGGAGACGAATGACATTGTCGCCCCCCCC
>NC_041383.1:323894716-323988011 GCF_002162155.2 Triticum dicoccoides | reverse complement strand
CCACCACCATGAAGCCGGCGCGCGTGCGCTGGCACAAAATGCAGCGAGGAAGAGTAGTACATGGTAGATCACCGCCGCTCTGGTCCAAGGAAGTCCACCGCTCCTCCACTCCATTGATGCCAAGCTTGGTGGGGTAAACATTGGTGGCCGATTAGCCGCTTGACGGTGACATGGAAGAAAAAATCTTCAGAACCTTGTGCTTCGGAGGAGGAGGTTATGGAGGCGGGGATGGACAAAGCTGAGGCAGATGAGGAGGAAGCGAAGACAACATCCGTAGCGACAGTTCTCGGGCCTCATTGCCAGACATGGTGGTCGGGCACTGACGATCGTTTAGATTAGGTTTAGATTAGGTTTTAGTATGGTTTGTGCAAAAAATGTAATGAATTTTGTCTGGTTTATAGGAAAAGTTTTCAAAATGTAATGAATTTCATCCGGTTAATATGAAATTTGCTTTGTTTGCACAAATTTCGTCTGGTTAGTTCATATAGTTGTCGAAAGGTATGCTGGCAGCATTGGGTGGCATCCTCTAGCATCAGTGTCTGCAGCCAGATGCCGGTGTAAATTTGGGGGTCAACGATGGAGATGCCCTAACTATCTTGCTATAGTCCCTAACAGTGCTCCATTATTTTGCAGGGAATAGTTATCCCTCGATCAAAATCAGACTTGCTGTGTTTCACACTCCTACCTCAAGAGTGTATACACTTGCTTACATAAAAATGGAACAAGTGAACGACAATTTAGCACGTCATATCACTCAAAACCACTAGGCCAAACTAGCCCGCCTAACAAACGACAAAGTCCCGCCCATTTCATTTTGGTATGGATTTCTATCGATCGATCGCCTGAAAATGATACACTTTGCAAGTTCAAAAGGAAAAGGGGAAAATTTAAAGCACGCCTGTCATGTTCGCGTCGCACACCCAGTAGTCGTTCTGGCATGCCGCTCGCCAAAGGGGACACACGTTGTCTTGCATTTTCACTGACATGTAGGACTGCCATTGAATAAACCATTGTTAGCCGAAATCTAATCGCTCGGTGGGCGTCGACTGAGAAGAGAGAGACAGGGAGGGAGAAGAGATTGCCCGCCCACCACCAACGAACTCCAAGAAATATGGTGATAATATGAGGTGGGCCCTGTGGGGGTCCGGACCGCTCCCAATCCCGCTTCTGACCACACTGGATCACCAAAAAACTCCTCCCCCTCCCGTGAGCGGTCCCCCCCAGGCGGCAGCTACCTGTATTCAGAGCAAGTACAATACTGGGCTATAAGCCCTCTTATGTGGAGGAGAGAGGGATTGAAAAAGTGAAGGAGTTGGTTCTAATGCAAGAGCATGTCTCTCCACGTGCTCCTACGTATAAAAACACATTTGTGTCCAAAAAAGAAGGTAAAAACATTTGAGCGGAAATAGATAGAGAGAAAGTGAGAAAAAGGTGTAATCTTATAGCCAACCTATTGGTGGGAAACGACACCTATGTGATCACGAGGATCCCTTCTGCGGTTGCAGGGGCGCAGGGTTGTGAGAAGAGCATGATTAGCAATCAGCAGAAGGATCGTTTACCCAGGTTCGGGCCGCGAGGAATGCGTAAAACCCTAGTCCTGCTTTGGTGGGTGTATTGAATGTTCTCGAGCTCTTGAACTAGATATGGTGGCTGCATGGTTTAAAAGAGACGAATCCCCCTCGAGTACGCCATGGGCCTCCTTTTATAGTCGAAAGGGGCTGCCACAGTGGCACATAGGAGGTGGAAAGGCCTACAGTGCTACGAGATTATCGCTCGTATTACAGGACAAGACACATTTAATGCATAGCTTAGGTGTCCTCTTGCTTTCTTGGGGACAGGAGCGTGGCCCATCCCGTCCGTCGCCGCTCCTCCTCGCATCGACACGCGCCCTGGCCAGCGATGCGTGCAGCTCCATGTAGGCAGGCAAGCAGCTGAGGTGGCGTGGTGGTGGAGCCTTCACGAAGATCTGCATGCCGCCACGCAGGCGTGTGCTGAGTTGGTCTAGAAGCTACATGTTGCCACGTGGGCGCCTGCCCAGCTGGTTCGGTTGGCAGCTGCATGTGAACAGCGGTGGAGACTTGGTTGGTGCGGGCCTGGCAGTGGCCCCGCTGACGCCCTCAGCAAGGGCCTTGTCGGGTGGCCTTGCAAGGGTCTTGCCGTGGCGTGCTATCGTCCCCTGCAAGATCCGGGTCTCCTTGGCTAAGGTGCCCCAAGGGTCGCCGTCTTCTGCTCCTCATATGATCTCATATATTCTTTGTCTTCACAAAGATCTCCATGCCACCATGGAGGTGCCTCCTGAGCCCTGGCCCAATGGTAGTTGATGGTTTTGGAGACCGTGGGTTCGAGGGTAGCTCACTCCGCCGGTGTGGGCGAGCCGCGCCGGCAAGGGTCTTGCCGGGGAAACCAGCTTCGTCGATGTGCTCTCTGTGGTCTCGGTCTTTGGCGTTTCTTTGACCATCTTGCGGCTTCGACTCCTTCCTTTTGCCCTGCTAAGTGAGGCTCCGGCCTGTGGCTCTGATTGCCCGCACTCAAGTAAGGGGTACAAAGGAGTGCCCCTACTTTAGTACACCGACAGGAGTCCCCAGGCATGGGCCATACATAGGCGCAACGCGTTGTTGGGCCAGACCCACAATGGTGCGTGGGCAGGCGGGGAGGTTTTTACCGCGGTAAAACTTTTTGTCCGCTGTGCTTCCCCACGACCCGTGTTGAATGCGCGATGTGGGGGTCGCGCGCGCGTGCGTGATCGAAGCACGCCGGCGTCATCTTGCGGTGGATAGTAAAGAGGTGGCTTGCGTGTCCCCTTGAGACCATAGGGCCACCACTCATTTACTACCCTTACTTGGGAACCGTCGCTCCACGCGTCCCATTGCGCTCGTCTCTTGCGACACGTTCGCTGCATGCATGACGCAGAGCGAATGACAGCTGCGCGGGATACGGGAAGTCATGCGCACGTGGGTCGGTTCCCCATGCGCCTTCAGTTGGGCGGGGAGGGCGGTCGACGGCCCTGCCTGTTGTTGGTTCAATGAGCCGGATTGGCTGAAAGGGGCGGCCGAGCCCCGCCCCCGCCCCTTTATAAAGAGGGGAGAAGGAGGAACGACACCTCTCAATCCTTCGTCATCTGCTTCTCTCCATTCCTTCTGCCATGGCGAGGGGCCGTGGCGACGCTTCATCGATGGTGGCGAGGGTCTGGGCTAGATAACGCATGGCTCCTCCCCAAGAGCTCGTGGTGGCAGAACCAGCCGTTAGAGGAAGGGGAGGGGGCGAGGTCGAGGCCGTCGTGGTGCCTGGGGAAGAGGAGGACGGGGCGGCGCATCGGCCTCGCCCCAGCCAGTGGCGCCTCCCCCGGTGGGGGGCCACGTCGGGGAAAACCCCTACGAGGTCTTCCTCAGGCTGCGCCAGCCGCCGCGCCGTCATCTTCGTCTCCCGACCCCATTTGCACGGGAGATGGAGCTGGACCTGCCGCAGGCATTGCGGCTGCATATTTGGGGCTCTGGAAACAGTGGTACACGGGCCAACGTCGAGTTCCCCGCCCCTCACATCCTGTATCTTCGCCGAGGGTGGAAGACCTTTTCCCGTATCCACAGCCTGATGGAGGGGCTCACTCTCCATTTCAAGGTAATGGAGAGTGGCCTCCTCTCCATCAAGGTCTTTGGGCACTTCGGGACTCGTGTATGGTGCTGCATGGAGAGCTCCTCTGATGACGAAGACCCCTCCTCGAGCGAGAGTGACAAGGAGGAAAGCAGCAGCAACAACGAGGGTAACAGGCGGCAGGATGACGGGTCCGACTAAGCATTGGGCGCGGTGCCCTGGGGCGACACCGGCAACCCCATCATTCGTGTCGTCGGCTCCTTGAACTTCTCAGGGTCTCTCCTTGGGCGGCCGGCGTAGGGAGGCCGGAGAAGGCGTAGAAGGAGGGTGGCAGGCCGTCAAGTCGGAGTACGATGGCACCGACGCCTTCATACCGTATTGACGGACCGCTGCCTCATCTTCCATCTCTTCCTCCGGCGCCACTACCGCCAACCCTCTCCTAGGCGACCGCCGGCATGTTCCTTTGGCGCCTTCTGCTCCTCGTACCTCGCTTAGGCGCTCCTTCTGTCCTTTTCCCTTCTTGTTTCATTTCCTAAGGAGAGGGACAAGAAAGGAATTACAGGCATCTTATCTTCTCTCAACTTGTATGCCTACGGGTCTTATTAAGATCTAAAACCTGTAATCTCCCTATTCATGTTTATGTTCCGTACTTACTGTACCTGTATGGAACATATTAATGGAAAAAGGGTGCTTGCCGGGTCTTGTGCGTGCGTGTGAGCAAAGCTCATACCAAGGAGCAAGTCCTTGTTATTTTTAATATAAGCATCATTGCCCGGCAGCAGGCCTTGCCGTTCCCCCACTCCATTCGTACATACTCACGCATTTGGCGGAGGCAGGGACGAAGTGGGGGTGGGCCCTACGCTTGCTTCCTTGCCGCCGCGGCTACAACCATATTCTGAACCAAGAAGCTCTTGGGTGATAGGAACGAGGGGAGCATGGCAGTCTTGGAACAAAACGTGGTTCCATACGTCCCAAGTTTCATACGGAAATGCATGATAGGGGATGGGAAAACTTATCTGAATCTGCATCCCTCGGCAACCTTAACTTGCCGTGGGTGGACCTCCGTGTCTTCCGCCCTCGGCAAGCTCGGCTTGCCGGGCCTGGGGCACTGGCTTGTTCTGTTCCTTCCTCTTTGCTTGGCGGAAACATATCATGTACCCTGCGTACCAAAAAGGATGGACAGGAACAAAATGATGCAAACTCGACCTCTACGCTAGGGGTTAGTCGCTGCTAAGCACTATCAACCCTGACCGAGGGAGAGACTCAATCCAGCATGCATGCTATGACTTAGGGCGCCAGCGCTTCGTTTATTTATGCTCAGGGTCTGCGCCTGGCTTTATAAAAAGGGTTACATGCATTGCCGGCATGGCTTGTACAAAAGGTGGCTTGCCAGGGGGGCCGACAGTCGGGTCTTATGGGTAAAACTTGCGAACATGCTCGATGTTCGAGGAATTGCTCACTGGAATGGCATCTTCGGTCTCTAGCCATACTGCGCCGGGCCTGGTGACTCGTGTTACCTGATAAGGGCCTTCCCACATCGGCGTCAACTTGTTGGAATTCTGGGCCGACTGAACGTGCCGAAGAACAAGGTTGCCTTCCTCAAAGCTCCGGGCATGGACCTTGCGGCTATGGTAGCGACGCAAGGCTTGCTGGTAGCATTTTGCTCTCACAGCCACCCGGAGACGATCTTCCTCAAGGAGCGTTGCGTCATGTTGCCGCAATTGCTCTTGCTCAAGGTCATCATAAGCGAGCACTCGAGGTGACCCGTATATGAGTTCTGCCCCGTAGACCAGGGCAAAGGGTGTCTGGCCGGTGGCTCGATTTGGTGTCATTCTGATCGACCAAAGAACCGACGACAACTCGTGAATCCAGCGCCTTCCACTCTTGCGCAGCCTATCAAAAGGCTTCGTTCTTAAGCCTCGCAGAACTTCAGCATTAGCTCTCTCTGCTTGGCTATTGCTCCGTGGGTGTCCCACAGAAGTAAAACAGACCTTGCTGCCGAGATGCTCAATGTACTCCACGAAGGCGTGGCTTGTGAACTGTGTGCCGTTGTCGGTGATGATCCTGTTGGGTACCCCAAAATGACAGACTAGCCCCTTGAAGAACTTGATGGCTGACTGCGTTGTCACCTTCCTCACCGCTTCCACCTCTGGCCACTTTGTGAACTTGTCGATTGCAATGTACAAGTACTCAAAGACCCCGATGGCACGAGGGAAAGGGCCCAATATGTCGAGCCCCCAGACCGAGAAGGGCCAGGAGAGAGGGATTGTTTGAAGGGCTTGAGCTGGTTGATGAAGCTTCTTTGAATGGAACTGGCACGCTTCACACTTGGTTACTAGTGCCTTTGCATCCTGGAGGGCAATGGGCCAGAAGAAACCTTGCCGGAAAGCATTGCCAGCAAGGGGCCTCGACCCTATGTGGGAGCCACATATGCCTCCATGTATCTCTGCCAACAGCTCTAGTCCTTCCTCCCGGGAGATGCACTTCAATTTCACCCCCATTCGGTCCTTTTCTGTACAAGACATTGTCAACGAATTGGTACAGAGTAGACCGGTGGGCTACTCTCTCTGCCTCTTACTGCCCTCAGGAAGCTCTACTTTTTGGAGGAATTTGACGGTGTGCTGCGCCCATGCCGAAGCTCGTGGCTCGACGACAAGGACCAAAGGCATCTCTTCTGCCATGGGAGCGGCCGTCTCTACGGCCATGGCCTGAGGCCCTGCTGGAGTCGGTTGCCTCGTGGCAGGATCGACATCCACGACAACATCTTCGCCAGCTGCTCCGGGGAGCTCGGTGGGGAAGTACTTGTCGGGGCCTAGCTTCCTCCGCTTGTTCTGCCCGGTTGATGGTTTGATGGATGGTTGAGTTAAATGAAGCACAAAAGTACCTGGTTCCATAGGTAGCTTGAGGGCAACGCACTTTGAAAGGTAGTCGGCGATGTAGTTTTTTGTCTGAGGGAGATGCTCTGCTCGTATACCATCAAAGCGCTCCTTTAATTTCCTCACTTCATCCATATAAGCTTCCATCAACGGGCATTCATAATCTTTGTTGATCTGCCTAATGATGAGCTGCGAATCACCCCTTGACGATGAGCTTTTTGACTCCAAGGTCCGTCGTGATCCTGACACTGGCGAGCAAGCCCTCATACTCGGCGGTGTTGTTAGTTGACATATCCCGCGTAAAGTGCATTTGGATGACATACTTGAGGTGCTCTCGGGTGGGTGCAACAAGCAGCACACAAGCACCGACGCCTTGAAGCGAAAAAGCCCCATCAAAGTACATGATCTAGTTGCGGCTCGTTTCCTTACCGGGGAAAGTGGTCTCATGTACCTCTTCGTCAGGCGTCGAGGTCCATTCTGCAATGAACTCCGCCAAGACTCTGCTCTGAATTGTCGAAGTGCTTTCGAACTTTAAAACGAAACTCGACAGCTCCAGGGCCCATTCCATGATCCTCCCCATTGCATTTGGGTAATGCAGTATCCGTTGCAACAGGAGGCGGGTGACCACAGTGATCTTGTGCGCTTGAAAGTAATGACGCAGCTTCCTCGAGGCCATAAGGAGGTCGACGAGCAATTTTTGCACACCTGAGTACCTCGACCTAGCCCCCTGGCTTGTCGGCAGCCGCTAAGGCCCGGCAAGCGACACACCCGGCAACCTCCTTGCCGGGGTCGCTCGCCTTGGCCTTCTTGGTGGCGCCGGTGTCGTCGGACCCCTCAAAGGCAAGCATGGTCTTGCTCTTGTGCTTCCTATTACAGCGCCAGCCCTTCTTCGCCGGGGTGGCGGTGTCATCCGTGGAGTCGGATTCTGTGCCGGTGTCTTCACCGGGGTACTTCCTCCCCTCTTCAGCCCGAGCGCACCGATCGGCCAGACCATAAAGTTTGGCCACATCCTTGACCTTGTTCATCGCCAGCTCCTCATGCATCTTACGATTGCGCACATTCTGATGGAATGCACTGATCACGGCGGCAGGATGAACATCGAGGATGTTGTACTGCATTCGGCTGAACCTTCAGACGTACTTGCGCAAGTTTTCTCCTTCCTTCTGGGGGATGATAGGCAAATCACTCGCCTGGCCATGAGCTTGGTGGCCTCCAGTAAAGGCGCCAACTAACTCATGACACAGATCCGCCCAAGAAGAAATGGAGTCCACCGGCAAGTGCATCAACCATGACATAACATTGGGCTTGAGTGCCAACAAAAAATAGTTGGCGAGCACCTTATCGTCGCGAGCCCCGGCAGCTTGCATCGCGATGGTGTAGATGCTGAGGAACTCCGACGGGTGAGTCTTGCCATTGTACTTCCCGCCAACGTCAGGCTTGAACGTGCGGTGGGTGGGCCACTGGAACTGCTGCAGCTCACGGGTGAAAGCCGAACAACCCACCTCGTAGGGTAGGCCACCGTAGCCTCCCGGTGCTGGGTGGTCCGTAGTGGGCCCTACCTGCCTGTCCGACTGGTGGCGCATGTTACGCTGGCGCTCGACGGTGGTTCGAGCGTCTTCATGAGCTCGCTCCCGAAGAACTTGATGTTGGTCGTGGTGGGTTCGCGGGTCGGACGACGCTATGGAGATATCATCATGAGCGTCGTCGCGACGGACCGACACCCGCGGTGGTCGGTATGGAGGAGGGGAGTGCATTGTGGCTGCATCGCCTTCGGCCCGACCTCCGCTGGCATGCGGTGGCTCGACGGAGCGATGGCCTACGGGTCCCACCGGCCGCAACTCGTCGTTGTTAGCGATGCCGACGAGGCTCCGGACGGTGGCCCTCCATTCGTCAAGCTTCTCCGCAGCGGGAGGAAAGTTGAGGAGTAGCTGCGCGCGTGCTAGGGATTCTGCTGGTATGGGTGGCGGCGAAAGCTATGTGGACCGCGATGCGCTTCGACTTCTAACCGCGTTAGAAGGAGCCCCATCACGGCCCCGCAGCCGTCCGCCACCTCCGCCAGCACGTCGGCGTGCATGCTGGCCCTCCTCATCATGTGAAGGGCGCATGGGACTCTTCCCAGGGCGGCGCCCAGGGTCACCAGCAGGGTGGCACTGCTCATCGCGCACGACATGAGAAGAGCGCGCCATGGGCGCCAGTGTTGGTGTCTTGGAGGTCTCCGCGCCGCCGTCTGGTGGCACGACGACGCCCCTGGAGGGCCCCGCGACGCCTGCGGGGGACCCGACTCCGTCTCTGGAGCTCACGACGCGTGGCTCGGCGCCTGGCGTACGAACAACGCTGCTCAGCAGGCCTGGACTACCATGGTGATGTGGATGTTCGCGAGCCGCGCCACGGGTTCTCTCCGTGACTTGCCCGGTACTAGTCCGCACCGGTACCGATAGTCCGGTCCCGTATGAACCGATCGCTGTGGTCGTCTTCTTGTTAGGAGCCATGGCAATGAAGAACTACTAAGCCAACTACTAGACCAGATTCTCACAATTGTGCGCCCCCTACCTAGCGCGCCAAAGATGTCGGTGGGAAATGACACCTATGGGATCACGAGGATCCCTTCTGCGGTTGCGAGGGTGCAGGGTTGTGAGAAGAGGATGATTAGCAATCAGAACAAGGATCGTTTACCCAAGTTCGGGCCCGAGGAATGCGTAAAACCCTAGTCCTACTTTGGTGGGTGTATTGAATGTTCTCTAGCTCTTGAACTAGCTATGGCCGATGCGTGGTTCAAAAGAGCCGAATCCCCTCCAGTACGCCATGGGCCTCCTTTTATAGTCGAAAGGGGCTGCCACAATGGCACATAGGAGGTGGAAAGGCCTACAGTGCTATGAGCTTATCACTCGTATTACAGGACAAGACGCATTTAATGCATAGCTTAGGTGTCCTCTTGCTTTATCGGGGATGGGAGCGAGGCCCATCCCGTCCGTCGCCACTCCTCCTTGCTATGACATGCGCCGTAGCCAGCGATGCATGCGGTGCCATGTAGGGAGGCAAGCAGCTGAGGTGGCGCGGTGGTGGATCCTTCACGAAGATCTGCATGCCGCCATGCAGGCGTGTGCTGAGTTGGCCTGGGAGCTGCATGTTGCCACACAGGTGCCTGCCCAGCTGGTTGGGCTGGCAGCTGCATGTGAACATCGGTGGATACTTGGTTGGTGCGGGCCTGGCAGTGGCCCCGCTGACGCCCTGGGCAAGGGCCTTGCCAGGTGGCCCGGCATGGGTCTTGCCGTGGCATGCTATCGTCCCCGGCAAGGATCTTCTCAGAGGTCTTGTGGGTCTCCTTGGCTAAGGTCCCGCCAAGGGTTGCCGTCTTCTGATCCTCATCTGATCTCATATATTCTTTGTCTTCACAAAGATCTGCAAGCCACCATGGAGGTGCCTCCCGAGCCCTGGCCCAATCGTAGTTGATGGTGTTGGAGACCGTGGGTTCGAGGGTGGCACACTCCGTTGGTGTGGGCGAGCCGCCCCGGCAAGGGTCTTGCTGGGGAAACCTGCTTCGTACATCTGCTCTCTGTGGTCTTGGTCTTTGGTGTTGCTTTGACCATCTTGCGGCTTCGACTCCTCCCTTTTGCTGTCAGGACCCCGACTCAATGGCACACCGATCTAGCATGTAACACCTCATATGACTTTGCGGCCTCACACATGGTATTCCCACGGGTGTCACCTTACCAAGCCTGGGATCGTTTGCGCCTTTTGGCACACATATATGATAGTGTCGCTAGCATCCATATGACAAAGAGCCCAGGCTGACATGGCTAGTCGTGAACCCAAAGTGGCACTAACTTACAGGGACATGCATACATGACCCAACAACGAATGTGTCGGTCATCAGCGAGTGAATCTGGGCTGTAGCAACTGGGCTAGCAGGACTCCGGTAAACCGGGCTGTAGCAGGCTAACAGGACTCCGATAGACACCGCCTGACATTTCCCCGAAGGGACAGACACAGGAACGAAAAAGGACACATGCCGGCTAGCCTAAGTGTTCCGGAGTAGTAGCAAGCTACCAAGGCTCAATGGAAGCACTAGGAGACAATTCCTGGTAAGAGAGGCTACCAAGGATAAACAACTAGATATTCAGATCCCAGACATACCAAGCATTTCAATAACATACACACAATATGCTCGATATGTGCAAATACAACATGGCATCACAACATGACTCTACAACTCAAGTATTTTATTCAATAGGCTCCGAGGAGCGAGATATTACAAACATGGGTCTCACGATCGAACATTCAGAGCACACAAGTCAAAGCACAAGCGGAAGCTTAACATGTCTGAGTATAGATTACCGCAAATGAAAAAAGTTGAGAAGCCTGACTAACTACTAGATCCTGCCAAGGGCACAAGATCGTAGCTGAGCTAACAAGCTAAACGTCGACGTTCATGCTGAACTACTAGTGACACTGAAGTCTCCCTACAAAACCATAAAATAGGCAAACGTGAGTACTAATGTACCCAACAAGACTTACATCAGAACTAGCTACGTATGCATCATTGTCAACAAAGGGGATGGTGGGGTTTAACTGCAGCAAGCCTGCTTTGACTTGGTGGCTATCCTGAACTACGAATGTAGGTACCTCTTTTGAGGTGGCGCACACGAGTCCACATATTCACCAACCAATACACCACTATGGATCCGCTCCTGTCTCCCTACGAGAACGCCATCCATAGCACTCATGCTTATCTTGCGTATTTTAGAGTATCCACTTTCACTTGTCTATGAACTTTATAGGCAACCCAGAAGTCCTTTACCGCGGACACGGCTATTCGAATAGATGATGTTAACCCTGCAGGGGTGTACTTCCTCACACACGCTCTCGCCACATACCGCAATGTACACGTCATGTATCTCGGCAACCTTCAAGTGGAAGCCTGGCGAGGGTGTCGGCCACGGCCTACCTAACCACTCAAGTCTCTAGTCCAGGTTTATTTCCTATTCAGCTTCCATCCGTAGGGACTCCGGCCGAAGTTTCCACATAAGGCCCCGAACAATGTAAGCAGGGTTCCCGAGACACCAAACGGCTCCCAGTACAGCGTGCCACGTGCCTACCGCATCACAGCCCACCCCTCGGGTCAGCGCTGCCCACGGCCTCCAGCATACTACAAACACCAGAAACTACTTGGAACTCTTGGACAGAGGACAATGGTGATTAAGAAGCCGAGAGGGTCAATTAAGGATCCCAATGAGTGGTAGTAGCTATGGATCACAAACACAGAACTCAGTTCCTGAGGACGGCTTCGATGAGAAAACCCACCATGTACTCCTACATGGCCTCTCACCACTACTTTTACCAAATCGTGTTCACACACTTAGCTCACACACATTAGGACATGTTCAACACCATTCCAATTCACCCCCGATGAATCAGACCTGACTCAACTCTAAGCAGTAGCAGGCATGACAAACAAGCATGAATGAGTAGGCACATCAGGGCTCAAACAACTCCTAGTGGGTTTCATCTATTTACTGTGGCAATGACATGTCATGAAGAGGAAAAGGGGTTCAACTACCACAACAAGTAACACATGAGTCGTTTTTTTTGACTGGAGACTGCAGGGCTTACACCCCACAGCATTTTATTAAAATCAAGAACAGCAAGTACATAGAAAGGTTCCTTAAGAAAAGGAACAAAACAGAAGAAGATAAAAGAAAACTATGTACAATCTAACCTAAAAGAGAAGGAAAATATAACTATACATGTCACCTCTGAAGGAGGAAGGAAATCAATCCATTTAAGCAGTGCCTCCCTGTGTTTTGACTTGATTCTGTGAGCCAAAAGGGAAATGTCATGGACAAAACCATTTCGCCACTGTCTGAAAGTAGGTCTGATATACCTGAACGCTTTATCATTTCTGACTTTCTAGATATTCCACCAAGTAAGAAACACCACTTCAGAAAAGAAAGGCTTATTGAATTCCTTCCTAGCATGGCATGCAATCTGAACCATATCCTGACTGTTGGGCCATGAAATCTGCAGGTAATTCCAGACTCTCATGCTGAAGTTACACTGAAAAAACAGATGATTCATGTCTTCAAGAGCTCCTATAGGGCAAAGCACACATTCAGGCCCATCATTGATCTTCCACTTCCTGCGCTGAATCATATCCTTGGTGTTTACTCTATCCATAATGACAAGCCAGGCAAACATTTTGATTGTCATAGTACAGCATGACTTCCATATCCAACATAGAAAGGGGTTAGTTGGAATTGGCTCATGGACCAGATCATAATATTTCTTGGCTGTGTATCCAGACTTCTTTCCATGTTTCCAATACCAGCAATCCTTAGCATTATCATCCAAGGAGATATCAGACAATATTCCAGAAAGTTGATTTAGCTCCCTGTAGGCCATTTCAGATAATGGCAGAGAGAACATGCTATGAAACTCACCAGTGGCCATTACTTCTAGAACAGAAGAATTTTTTTGTATGCAAAATGAGAACAGCCTGGGGAATCTATCCTGTAGTGGAATGCAAGAATTATCCACTTCCCAGGAATCTGACCAGAATAGCAAGGAGTCACCTTTTCCAACGCATACTGAAGACACAGCCCTGAATGTATCCATTAGCTTACTTATGTCCCTCCACCAAAAAGAGCCACACATAGCAGTGTCATGTGGGACTCTGTGATAATAATAACTGTCCCAGATCAAATGAACCCATGGAACATCAACTTTGTTATAGAATTTATTGAGGAACTTCATTAACAAGGCTTCATTCTGCAGCCCCAGGTTCAGGATGCCAAGCCCACCCTTTAATTTAGGTCTACATACCAGAGGCCAGGCCGCTAAAGAGTTCCCCTTTTCCTGGCCATATTTTCTCCAAGGACACTGTCTTTGTATTCTTTCCAGTTGTTTCAAAATCCCTTGTGGAATAGATAAGCTACAGAGGAAGAATATTGGCAATGAGGAAGTAAAGGAGTTTACCAACTGCAGTCTGCTACCTTGTGGTAGAAACCAAGAGCTAGCAGTCAACCTTCTTTCCATGCAGTCCACAAGTGGCAAAAGGTCCACAATTTTGGGCCTAGTGGTTCCCACTGGCAACCCCAGGTATGTGAAAGGCATCACCCCCAGTTGACATCCAAATTGAGCGGCAAGAACATTGGCATAATTGGTATCCACATTAATTGGGTACATTGAAGATTTGTGGTAATTAATCTGCAAACCAGTTGCCAGAGAAAAGGAGTCTAGAATAGCTTTTAGCATCTCTAACTGAGCAGACTCAGCAGCCACAAACAATAATGTATCATCAGCATATTGAACCACTGGGTAGTCAGGATCATGAGTTACTAGGGGTAAGGAAAGGAGTCCTTTGTTGAGTTGATCATTAATCATAGTCTGCAGAAGGTCAGCAGCAAGCACAAAGAGCAAAGGTGAGATAGGATCACCCTGCTTTACCCCACATTTACACTTGAAATGGCTACCTGGATCCCCATTAAGCAGGATTGATGAGGTTGCAGAGGACAACAATTGTTGTATCCAAGAAATCCATCTATTATCAAATCCCTTTGCCACCATTATTTTTATAATTGCCTCATGCTGTATGGAATCAAATGCTTTTTCAAAATCCAACTTAAGCAACATGATTGGCCCTTTTGATTGATTGCACTGATGAATGTACTCAAAAGTCCATGCAATACAATCCTGAATGGATCTAGATTTGATAAAACCATACTGATTCTTGTGAACACATTTAGTTATTTCATCTTGAAATCTGTTTGCAGCAAGTTTAGTAAGGAACTTCAACCCCACACTTGTCAATGTTATTGGCCTAAAGTCACTGGCAGTCTCAGGTGACAGCTTTTTGTGGATCAGAGTGATATATGCCTCACTGAGATTCTCTAGTTTAACAGTTCCTGCATGAAACTCATTAACCTGGGAGATGAAGTCACCAGAAATGATTGGCCAACATTTTTTCATAAAAAGTCCATTAAAACCATCAGGCCCAGGGGCCTTGTCAATTGGCAACTCCTTGATAACCTGTTCAATCTCCTTGACCTCAAAAGGCTTGGTGAGAACATCCAGTCCCTGTACCCTAAGGATTAGAGAAAGAATGTCATTTCCCATGAAAATTGGTTTGACAGTACACATTCTTCCTTTGAAAATCTCCAGAAATTCCTTGGCAATAGTGTTATGATCAGAAGACACTGATCCATCTAACAACTGTAGAGTGGCAATAGAATTTTTCCTATATCTTTCAGTTGCCACTGCTTGGAAGAATTTTGAGTTTTCCTCACCCACCTTAATATATCTAATAGTGCATCTCTTCTTCCAATATAAGAACTGTAGATGTAGCAGGTGATCATGATGTGATTTCACCAATTTTCTAAAATTGGATTCAGGCAAAAATAAAGGCCTGCAGTCTTCCAAATCATCCAGCCACAAAATCACCCAGTTACATTTCTCAATAAGACCTTTAATATGAGATAAACCCTTCTGCCATTTCTTGAGAGCAAATCTCAAAGATTTCAGTTTATCCATAATAACTGCTGATATGTGGGACTTCTGAGACTGCCTTTGCCAAACTTGTTGAACACACTCCATAAAACCAGGTTGATGGATCCAATAATTTTCAAATCTGAAAATATGAGCTTTCGGGATTCTGGTGCTTATGGAAACCACACAAGGGACATGATCCGATGCAGTTTTGGTTAGAGGATTGACCTGCGTGTTTGGATATTGATCAATCCAACTGGCAGAGGTGAAAAACCAGTCCAATTGTTCAAGAAGTGGGAAATCCTGCATATTAGACCAGGTGAATCTTCTTCCTTTTAAAGGTAGCTCCAGCAGTCCCAAATGCCCAATGATCTCATTAAAAAGAAAAATATCATTGATATCACCCCCAGGAAGATTTCTATTATCCAGAGATCTTATGAAATTGAAATCTCCAAGCAGAAGCCAGTTTTTCTCAGGTTCCACATTTAAATTATAAAGCCAACTGACAAATTCATCTCTTAAGGTACCGTGACAGGGTCCATAAACATTAACCAGGTACCAAAAATCACCATTATGCATGGACTTAAAACTAATGACAATCCCATAAGGTTTTACTTCCACTAAATCCCCTGAGAAAACATCAGAGCGCCACACGAGTAGAATGCCACCGGAAGCTCCCCTAGAAGGGGATTCAATAAACTGGTCAAAACCTGCAGGACAAATGCGCTTAATTAAAGCACGTGGGCACTCCGATAACTTTGGTTCTTGCAGAGAAACAACTGCACAATGACTCTCAAGAACTTTCTGCCGGACCGCATGTTGTCTTGCATCAGAATTCAGTCCACGTACATTCCAACAAAGTACATTCCAGCTACGCATGGGCATTTGATTCATATGATAACACAGGATAGCATATTAAAAACAGTGGGACACCTAGTGCCGCACAACCCATAACACATAATAGCAAAAGAGCCAAATCATAACCAGAGTGCCAAATTTCAGAGATAACATAACAGTCAGCAAATTTGACAGGCTCGCTACACCTAGGAAACACATTAAACTTTAACATTTAAACGTTGCTGGAGGGGGTATCATCCTTAGGATCAGCCATAAGCTTTTCTCCCTGGAAAGCAGGTTGGGGTCCATCTCCAGTTCAGCTCCAATTGCCTGCAGCACAGCGATCGGCGTCTGCGTGTGGACCTCCTCAGGCTTGTCATGACGAACATCGTCAGTGCTTTCCACTCCAGCAGCATCAAGTATCTGTATGGGCTGGGCCTTCTCTTCCATGGGCTTGGACCTTGGGCGTCGTTTAGCAGGCTGTAAAGGAAGCTGCTCAAAGACCATCGATTTGAAACCATCAAGTTTTGCCGCGCTCCTCGTACATCTTCTGACTGAGGTATCAACCAAAGGAGCAGAAATCTTGCGCCTACCGCGCTGGGCTTTCTGCCGTGGCGTCGCTTCAGACGCAAAACCCACAGGCAAGGGCCCCTCTTCCTGACCAACAGGACCCACGGGCTCCAAAGACAGCTGATTATTACTGAATCCCACAGGCTCAGTAATATCAGTAGGTTCATCGCTTGCAACTGAGCCACTAGGGGCTGCTAGAGAAGCAAACAAAGAGCGAGCAACAGGGCGCCGATTGACAGACGCAGAGCTTGACAAATAAGAGACCAGCGAAGACACTCTGTTGGTATCATCAAAAGCAATCGACCACTTGCGCTTGGAGAAAGTTACTGTCCCAAACTGCCTGAAGAAAAGTGACCTTGGCACTTCTTTCACAGAAAATTCAGACATCAAATTCTCAAAAGACCGCTTCCAAAGCAGTTCAGGTGGAAGAGAGGGTCCAGCCACCACCCTAGCCATCCCAATGATTATCTGGTAATGTTGAATCACCGGAGGTTGATAGGGGACAATAGCCAAAGGATTATCTTCCACAAAAGCAGGTTGTTCCTGAACTTCAGCAACCAAATCAACTATCTGCTGATGTTGAGGCCCTTCATCATGCAGAAGCTGTTCCACAGATTCTGATTGTTCCGGTTGATCAATGACAATTGAGACTTGATCTTGTTCCGGCATTTCTGGCGGATGTGGGTGATTGATATTGTCATCATCACCCCACAAAGCATTACCCCAATCAGCATCCACTGGATTCTCTGGGGGAGGAGCAGGTGCAAGAGGCGCTTCATTCCAGCCAATCATCGGGTAAGGCGGCAGAACAAACGGGATGTTGTCGGGAATGAGATGACCAGGCATTGGATGAGGGTTACCATCCAGAGGCATCGGGTCTTCATCATTAGGCATCTGATCAGCAAAATCTGCCCCAAGAACATAACATGCAGTAGTCCAGGAAACTTGGGCACCACCCCACTCAGCATAGTCCCCAAAAACCACATCTCGTGGTACTAACGGTGTATCAGGAAAGCTGGCTTCAACAACAGCTCGTACCAGGTACGGGTCTTCACTATCCTAGGAATGAAATTTTCCAAAAGTACCGACTGCCTGAGAAATATATTCAGTCGTACGATAATCCAGGGGAATCCCAACAAACATTAACCAACCCCTACGAAAACCAGTATTCCCTTAGAAGTTGTCACCCTCATCATGCTTCATAAATCTAACAAATCGATCATTACCCAGAGCAAACGGCGGGTGCTGAATTAGGGTGTATCTGACAGTGGGATCTCGAACTTGGAGCAAACCAACCCCATGAAACCAAGGCTGAGTAGAACGAACAAGAATACCTCTGTTATGAAGAAACTCCACCACTTCCTCTCTGACCGGCCCTAGAGGTCCATCCGGCACTGGCATGACTTCAGCAACCATATAATCTTCATGGCGATGGGGACGGCGGGCCGCCGGCGTGAAGAAAGTGCGAGGTAAACGCCGATCACCACCATCAATTATGTGATGTCCCGGAGGCACTAGGCAATGTGGATCAAGCTCGAAGTTCGCCATGGGTGGCAGCGGCGACGAACTTAGGGTTTTTTTGGAACGACCGGAGGTATCCTTGGTAGGTGGAGTAGGAGAATGGAGCAATGCGGGCGGAGACGATATGACAGGACTAGATATCCCAATAACTCCGGCTCCCTTCCCCTGAACAGGTGATGTTTCCGAAATACTCGTGTTTCGTTGCAGAGTGCTCTGCCTCCAAACCAATCCGTGCGAGCGCGCAAAATCATTACACTCACGTCTAAAGTGACCCACCCTGGAGCAAGCCGAACAGACCGCTCGCCTTCCACAAGTGACTGCCATGCGGCCCTTCTGACCGCAATCAGTACATGTTAGAACTTGGTCCACCATGTCATCGACCAAAGCTTCAAAAAGTCGCGCTGCCTCTTGTGAAGAAGGAATTTGCATAGGTTCACTAGACGGGCTGAGGTGTGCAGGCGAATCCAAACCAACATCAGAAGGTCCAGTAGAGGGGGTATCCTGTATTGGCCCAGTAAGTGAATCATGGGCCACCAAGCCCACACCCTGCGGGTTCCCAAACTGAGCGGGCCTAGGGGCAAAAGCCTTATTTTGAATTAACAAAGTTCCCGCTTCCTGAAATTGCACTGCGAGATTACCGGACCTCACGATTTGCGGATCCACTGAAACCGGTTCGTCCACCACCGGAAGCGCATCCGGCCGCCGGAGTAACTCCAGTGAACTATTAACCGTACCAAAAACTATGGGTGGCTGCGTCACCGTCCAATGAAAACCAGGAGCAGGAGGTTGCCGAATGACAACTCGCTCATGAGCAGAAAGATCATAACCCCCATCAACTATAGTATCAATGCAAACCTGAGATGCAGGGTATCTATAGCCCTTGCAAGCCGAATACTTTTCAAAAGTGGCGAACGACAGTTTCTTATTTGCAGAAGATCTAGATTTGAAAGCAGACTTAACAGGGGGTTTATGCATAGCCAATAAACCAAGCGAAGATCTACGCTTAGTGGGGCTAATCAAAATCCATTCAGCATCACATTCTTTACGCCGGATCTTAAGTTCTCTGACCCAATTTGGTCCTCCATTCCCCCAAAGATGAAAATAGCACTTGAACAGATCGCAAGCAAAAGAGCGAAGATCCATAATAATAAAGCCAACTTGCATGCATGAAACTTGGAAAGAAAAAACTTTGTCCTTGACATGACTAACCTGAAGATCAATTGCAGAACCACCAAGCGCAGCTTCCAGCGCCGCTGCCACTGAATCCTCAGATAAACGAAAGGCATGCCTACTGAAGGACACAATCAATATGAAAGATCTCCCTCTTCCCAGTGGATGAATTGTGCGACCAGTAGATCTGAAGACTTCATCCGAGAAAACCCTACCCTTGGAGAAATCCAAGCCAAGGGTAGATCCACCAGTAGAACCCATAGGAGATGGGTATTGCCTTGATCCAGAGAAGACGCTGAAGAGGATGATCGGAACCGATCAGCAGATCAGTGGAGAGAAAGGGAGATCGCCGGAGAAGAGACTAGCGCCGAGGTGGGAGGTGGAAGCGACATACCTGGTACCTGGTGCCGTGAGTCGTTGTTGTCCTATTGCAGTAAAAGAGAGCAGGAGTGAGGGAGTGGGATTGTATCGGAATGAACAAGGGGTGTTTTGCTTGCCTGGCACTTCTAAAGATAGTATAGTTCTTCATCGGTGTCATTGATCTCATCGTCGGTATCACGTCTATCGAGAGGGGACAAATACCGGCAACACAGAAGGGAACACAATCAATGCAATGCACAATATGATGCATGATCATGACATGGCAATATGCTGTGGTTTGAGCTAATGCAACTAGGAGCAAGTTAAATGGAGTGGGTTTGAATCTAAGATTCAAATTCAAACTCCATATATGACATTTCAAAAGCCACTAATTCAAATTGTTGTATACAACAGCTTTAAGTTGTTCAAACAGGCATGATAATGCCATAAACAGATTTTCTTGATTTTTCTAATCATTTTCATATATAAATTATTTCATTCTGAGTTACGGTTGAATTTATATGAATTTTAGAAGTTTAGGCAATTTTTTGGATTTTCTAATTATTTAGAATTAAACTAATTCCAGAAAATGCATTACTGCATCAGCATTACGTCAGCATGACGTAAGCGAGTTAACGGCTCACGGTCCAGGTCAAACTGACCTGTGGGGTCCACTAGTTAGTGACCTAGTGCTGGCTAGTGTCGCTGACAGGTGGGGTCAGGTCAACAGCCACATCAGCAAGTCAGCACTGACGTGTGGGGCCGGTCAACGGGTGACGTGGCCAGGTCAAACTGACCTGTGGGGCCCGTGGGGTTAGTTTGGTCTAAACATGAGCTAAGCGGGGTTAATTAAGCAGTGGGGCCCATCCGTCAGTGAGCTATGGGGTTAGTTAGTGGCTTCATTAGCCACTTATGATGGTGCCACGTCAGCTCGCTGGAGTGTCGCAGGCGACGACCAAAAATGCGGCGGGGACACACTGGGGTGGCTCGGGTTTCACCTACATGCCACAGTTTGAGCCGCAGTTGGTCTCTATGGCTAGCTGGAGCTCGCGCGCATCTAATGGAGCAAGCGGTGTGTGCGGGGGTGGCCGGAGATGACGCCGGCGAGCAGCGCGGCGGCGGTCGGAGCTCGGGGGTGCACGGGAACGCGGGTGCAACATGCAAACGCATGAACTAATGCGCTCAAGAGCCTCTACGCGATGTGACAAGCACAACAAACGCACACACAGGGCCGTTTGGTCAGCGGGGCCACGCCGGCGATGAGCTCGTGCGGCGAAGCGTCTCGGCTCCGATGGAGGAGGCGGCTAGAGAGAGGGGTTGACCGTGGGGAGAGGGAAAAAATGCTCAGGGGATCACTGCGGTGCCGTAGGGATGGCCCGCGTGCTCGGGGAAGCTCGGACGGCGGCGGAATCACGACGGGGGTCGTCTGGACCAAAGGATGAAGATGACATCGATGGCGGCACTCCGAGGGCCTTCCATTCACGTGGATCGGCGGGGACGGCGTAGTGGATGACAGTGGAGCTCGTGGTATGGTCGGGGGAGCGAGGGGGATGCGGTGGACATGGCGGCGGCGAACGGCGGTGACGGCTACACTCGGTGTGCTCTGGAGAGAGAAACAGAGGAGAGGAAGGAGCACAGGGAGAGTGAGAGGGGTCGGGGGGTTGCGTGGCGTCGTAGTAGACGTCCAGGGCGACGAGGGGACAGCCAGGCAGGCAGCTGCCGGGGTGGCACGCCGCGGCGCCGTGGCCAGCTTCTCCTCTGCCTTCTGGTAGGAGGAAGAAGACGCCCCTGCCCTTAGTGGGCCGGCCAGGTGGCTGGGCCGCCTGGTGAGCTGGGCCTGCTGGAGGAGTTGGGCTAGTTAAGTAGGTTTCTTTTCTCTCTCTTCCCTTTCTTTTCTATTTTTCTATTTCTTCTATAACTTTGTGGCTTTTCTAAAAATGCTTAGGAATTTTCAAAAATCTTCACACTACTCATGCCCATTGTTTAGCATATAACCAACATGGAAGATTTAGTTTAGGATTATTTGGACATTTAAAATATTTTATAGAATTTAAATGTCCAAATTCAAATACTTATGATTTAATTCAGTGGCGTTAGGATGACCTAACAATTGTGCACCATTTTTGTCAGAGGTTTAAGACCAAGGCAAAGATGATGAACATTTTGGAAGGGCATTTCAGGTTAATTGAAAAAGAATTTAGTAAACCCTAGTTGTTTTCACGGGGGGTGCTGGGGGTTCTGTCATCCCCATTTCATCTTTCTGTGAAAAGTAAACATGATGCAACACCAGATGCTAGCACTAGGCATTGTCAGAACTAGGGATGTGACAACTCACCCCCACTAAACAAGAATCTCGTCCCGAGATGCAAGCGTAGGGTAAGATGAAGGGGGAACATAAACTAACATAATCTTCACGATCCAGGTTGCACTTCATAAGGGCGTTGATTCAATCACCATCTTTGTCTCGTCGTCTTCCTCTGAGAACTCCACTACATGACAACGAAAGGAAAAGAAAACCTCTAGATGGATCGATGTTCTCGAAGATTGAAAACTCAGGATCAACTCATGGAGTGACACATTGAAATATCTCATGAGTTGAGACGCGAAGCACACATCCAAAGGAATGTAGTGAGGTAGATGATGAAGATTCACTAGGTAGACAACAATTTCATGCTTAAAAAGGTGGTGAACGGTTGTCAGCATAGCAAGGAGTTGAGTTGCCATCATACCATAACGAAACATCTCAGAGGAGGCGACTCGTAGAATTAATACCTTAAGTGGCAAAAAGAATTACTTTTGATACATGGATCATCTTAGCTCTCTAAACCAGCCTAAGGCAGTTCACCAACAATTGTTTCGTGGAGTGAGAAGGGAGGGCATAGCCAGACTAGAATGGACGATGTGGATTACCTTGTTGAGGACAACACAAGGGGTGATTTTGCTTATCACCGGAAATGGATGGAACCCATGGTAGAGTGGCACACTGGCAGTGCAAGCTGGGAACAAAATGCAAATGCTGGGAATGATTGTGGTAACTAGGGAGAAAACCCAACGGTAAAGAGTGAATTCACTGTTTGGAAGGTTATAGCATAACCGAAGAAAACTGGGAGCAATCCCGGTTAGTGCCGATGATAACACCTAGTGCTTATGCATGCTCTCAAGAACTTAAGCATTTGCATATTCATCAAGGTTTTACCAACATGCCTATCAAGGATCCTGTCAATACAGTTTACTACCATGATGAGTGGTAATGGATGATGCAGATGCAAAGGAAGGTAACACCTTCTCAGATTTCACCTTGGCGAGGCCAAGGAAACAGAATCTGGATGATCGACCGAGAGACATTTAGCACTCCGCTTCTAATGTTCTCGTTGATGTGCTAGCGTAACCCATTCATAGATATGGTTTGATATCTAGAACATCAAGTAAAAGATCGGACTTCGGGGACACAAAAATCCATAAGGGACAACTAGGGAGTAAATCCTATGAAATCCTTATGGGGAGGTGGCCAACTTCCTTAATCAAAATACTACAATAATAGGTCTTCCGGCTGGGTGTGTTGGCCACGACATCCACTTTACCGGTTATCGAGAGACCAATATTATAGTCCTTGGGAGATGTTCCAACCATCATATCTGCCTGAGATTCAGATCTGGTTGGTGTCAGAATATTCCAGACTCATCAAGTCTAGAAATAAAAACTAAAGTTTGCAACACCAATCGACGAGATGACGTTGCAAAATTCTTGGGAAATGAACTGCGATAGCAAGCTCCAAAACATGAGTTGATTCTGCTGCAAGATGTGAACACGTCGTTCGAGACAAGCATGACCACATAGTAGTCTTATAATAAAACACTATCGGGTTCTAATTGGAAACCATCATTAAAGATAACGAAGTCTTGTGCATGTCCGTTTGGTCCCTTCAGGATTAGCGCATGAACTTCTTTTCTTTGAACAAATCAATCAGTGGCTTGGTGTGCCAGGAAATACCGATGGGATGGGGGTAGCTAATGTCTCAAGCCATGGTATACTTCGCACGTGCCTGACTGACTTGGGTTGATTCCAGAAGAAGCAAAACTAACTTTCTCGAATTCATGGCGGCAACTTGCATCAAATGCACATGAACTGGGGGAAATCACTTCTTACATCCGAACATATGCTTCATGAGCTAGCATGAAGAAATGCTTATAGAAGTTTCCAATACTAGCTGGATGTTCAACATGAATCATGGAGAAGGTGGCAGTGTTGCTGACGGGCTCAACAACAATTCATCCAGGTTTCCACGAAGATGGAAATCCATAATTATGTGAACAAGTGATAGCATTGGTCAGACCCAAAAGATATAATGGTGTATTCTCGAGGGATCAACCACGATTAAGACAACATTATGAACATTGTTGGTTCTGATTTGATTTGATGATAGCCCATACTCAATCAAAGTTTGACATGACAATAGACACAATGACTGATCACGAGGACCAATCAATGGATATATAATCTTTTTTCAACACACACACAAAGATATCCCTTGGAATGAATTGAGTCGGACAAGATTTTATCTTCCAACACTCAAAGTTGTTGTTTAGCTTAACCAACTAGCTCAGGGTATCCAACACATATTCTTGGAGAAGGGGTGGTTACAAGAACCAACTTGATCACGAGCTCAACATGACAGTTAGGGGATAACCTGGCAATACTTCCGAGAAGATATTCGGAAAATCACGAACCACTGTTATATTACTAAGCTCGAGAACAATCTTGCTTCTCAAGAAAGACAATGTGATCAAATAAGCAAGGATTGGCACTATCCTAACTCATTTATCGAAAAGTGCACTGGAAATAAGGACTGGGTAGCACGATCAACCTTAGGATAGTGGTTCAGTAACCAACACGCTGGATGAGGTTATTGTCCATTTAACTAACAAACAACAAGGTTGCTAGGAGTATTGATTCACACATCACGGTTCAGTTGTCAGTGTTCCAGTTACAATAACATGGGGACCGAGGAATGAAAAATGATGGCGAGAAGTATCACTACGTCAAGAATTCATAAGAGAAAGTGCAATTCTCATGACATTCCTGACATAAAGTGGGTAATTCTTCAGGGTAGAACAGACCAAAAGCTGGATTAGTATTTGATCTGCGGAACACAACTGCTTTGACCCAATCCTGGATACGGATGAGGTACTGGAGTTTGTTTCTCCTAGTCATTCTGGAATAGAATGGCTTGACGGACCACAAGAGTAATAGGTATCGATGAACGAATGCATGCATACTCTTGACTATCAATTGATAGACGAGGGTAAGAATACATTTAAAAAGGTACAACTCAAAGGAACATATGATTTTCTGAGTTTAGGATGCATAAATTAGTATGCCGAACCAAGTTCAACATATTTCTTCCAGATAACCCATGCAGAAAGTTAGAACTGGCAGATTCACAACATAGAATAGGAAACTCATTGAGAGCACTCTTGTTGTGATCTTTCGGTTCCAGAGAACTTCTGCCAAAATGGTTCATGGTATTTGGAAGAAGGGAATACCACGGACCTCGAGGACTATCGCAAAGGTTACTAATAATCCTAATGGAACTAGCAAACACTATCAACATGAAGTAAGTAGGATGAATCTTCATTCGAAAACCCAGGAATAGAATGCCTACTAACTAAATGGCATCACGGGATTCTTAAGAGAATGATGGCCAGAATCATCACACTGGGACACTAAGCATGGCTAGATTACTATATGGTTCTATAAGACATCTAGGGTCATAATAATAGCTCCAACATATACGTCGAGGCGATAGAGTACCTCAACTAAGCAGTTAGTGTGATTAACCTGGCCTAAAGGAGCATCGAAACCAGAGGGAAAGGATTCTGCAAATGTGTCAGATTGTTTAGAAACCTAGGACTTCTCGGACAGCATAATGACTGTAAATGCTCAAAAAGATTGGAGACATGCTACAAAAATGGTGGCATAGCCACTCAGAAGCACAAAATCAAGGTTTCGAGATCAACAGTTAACATACAGAAGTAGTAGGAACTGAACCGAGGCTTAAGTCCAACAATTCTATAAGTGTACGGATTAGTAACACGTGATCCTGATAGGACGAAGAGAAAGCCTAGTTCCTTAACCCCGCAAGAAAAGATAAGTTGACTCGGATCAGAAGGAATAAGGGATAAGTAGTAAAAAGAGCCATACCTTCCCCCACAATCAATTCCCTTATATAACTAAAGCATTTCTAGACTCAACTTCGACCAATTTGGCTTGGTAATCCTACAGGCAGTCAAGCTCTGATACCAAAACTGTCAGGAACCCGACTCAATGGCGCACCGATCTAGCATGTAACACCTCATAGAACTTTGCGTCCTCACACACGGTATTCCCACGGGTGTCACCTTACCAGGCCCGGGACTGTTTGCGCCTTTTGGCACACATATATGATAGTGTCGCTGGCATTCATATGACAAAGAGCCCATGCTGACATGGCTGGTCCTCAACCCAAAGTGGCACTAACTTACAGGGACAGGCATACATGATCCAGCAACGAACGTGTCGGTCATCAGCGAGTGAATCCGGGCTGTAGTAACTGGGCTAGCAGGACTCTGGTAAACTGAGCTGTTGTAGGCTAACAGGACTCCGGTAGACACCGTGTGATATTTCCTCGAAGGGACAGACACAGGAATGAAGAAGGACACATGCCGGCCAACCTAAGTGTTCTGGAGCAGTAGCAAGCTACCAAGGCTCAATGGAATCACTAGGAGACATTTCCCAGTAAGAGAGGCTACCAAGGATAAACAACTAGATAGTCAGATCCCACACATACCAAGCATTTGAATAACATACACACAATATGCTCGATATGTGCAAATACAACATGGCATGATAACATGACTCTACAACTTAAGTATTTTATTCAATAGGCTCCGAGGAGCGAGATATTACAAACATGAGTCTCACGACCCAACATTCAGAGCATACAAGTCAAAGCACAAGCGGAAGCTTAACATGTCTAAGTACAGACAACTACAAACGAAAAAAGCGGAGAAGCCCGACTAACTACCAGATCCTGCCGAGGGCACAATATCGTAGCTAAGGTAACAAGCTAAACGTCGAGATTCACGCGAAACTACTAGTGAGACTGAAGTCTCTCTGCAAAAACATAAAATAGGCAAACATGAGTACAAATGTACCCAGCAAGACTTACATCAGAACTAGCTACATATTCATCATTGTCAATAAAGGGGGTGGTGGGGTTTAACTGCAGCAAGCCAGCTTTGACTCGCTGGCTATCCTGAACTACGACTGCAAGTAACTCTTTTGAGGTGGTGCACACGAGTCCACATATTCACCAACCAATACACCACTATGGATCCGCTCCCGTCTCCCTACGAGAACGCCATCCATAGCACTCACGCTTATCTTGCGTATTTTAGAGTATCCACTTTCACTTGTCTATGAACTGTATAGGCAACCCAGAAGTCCTTTACTGCGGACATGGCTATTCGAATAGATGATGTTAACCCTGCAGGGGTGTACTTCTTCACACACGTTCTCGCCACTTACCTCCATGTACACCTCATGTATCTCGGCAACCTTCAAGCGGAAGCCTGGCGAGGGTGTCGGCCACGGCCTACCTAAACACTCAAGTCTCTAGTCCAGGTTTATCGCCTATTTAGGTTCCATCCGCAGGGAGTCCGGCCGAAGTTTCCACATACGGCCCCGAACGATGTGACTAGGGTCGCCGAGACACCAAACGGGTGCCCGGTACACCGTGCCACGTGCCTACCGCATCATAGCCCACCCCTTGGGTCAGCACTTCCCAAGGCCTCCAGCATACTACAAACACCAGAAACTACTTGCAACTCCTGGACAGAGGACAAGGGTGATTAAGAAGCCGAGAGGGTCAATTAAGGATCCCAATGAGTGGTAGTAGTTGTTCATGGATCATAAACACAGAACTCAGTTCCTGAGGACGGCTTCAATGAGACAACCCACCATGTACTCCTACATGGCCTCTCACCCGCTACCTTTCCCAAATCGTGTTCACACACTTAGCTCACACATAGTAGGACATGTTCAACACCATTCCAATTCACCCCCGATGAATCAGACCTGGCTCAACTCTAAGTAGTAGCAGGCATGACAAACAAGCATGAATGGGTAGGCACATCGGGGCTCAAACAACTCCTACTCATGCTAGTGGGTTTCATCTATTTACTGTGGCAATGACAGGTCATGCAGAGGAAAAGGGGTTCAACTACCACAACAAGTAACACATGAGTCGTTGTTGTCCTAATGTAGTAAAAGAGAGCAGGAGCGAGAGCGTGGGATTGTATCGGAATGAACAAGGGTTTTTTTGCTTGCCTGGCTCTTCTCAAGATAGAATAGTTCTTCATCGGTGCCATTGATCTCATCATCGGTATCACGTCTATTGAGAAGGGACAAATACTGGCAACACAGAAGGGAACACAATCAATGCAATGCACAATATGATGCATGATCATGACATGGCAATATGCTATGGTTTGAGCTAATGCAACTAGCAGCAAGTTAAATGGAGTTGCTTTGAATCTAAGATTCAAATTCAAACTCCATATATGACATTTCAAAAGCCATTAATTCAAATTGTTGTATACAGCAGCTTTAAGTTGTTCAAACATGCATGATAATGCCATAAACATATTCTTTGGGATTTTATGATCATTTTTCATATATAAATTATTTTATTCTGAGTTAGGGTTGAATTTATATGAATTTTAGAAGTTTAGGCAATTTTCTGGATTTTCTAATTATTTAGAATTAAATTAATTCTAGAAAATGCATTACTGCGTTAGCACTACGTCATCATGACGTAAGCGAGTCAACAGTGCATGGTCCGAGTCAAACTGACCTGTGGGGTCCACTAGTCAATGACCCAGTGCTGGCTAGTGTCGCTGACAGGTGGAGTCAGGTCAACAGCCACGTCAGCAAGTCAGCACTGACGTGTGGGGCCGGTCAACAGGTGATGTGGCCAGGTCAAACTGACTTGTGGGGCCCGTGGGGTTAGTTTGGTCTAAACATGAGCTAAGCAGGGTTAATTAAGCAGTGGGGCCCATCCGCCAGTGAGCTATGAGGTTAGTTAGTGGCGTCATTAGCCACTAATGACGGTGCCACGTCAGCTCACCGGAGTGTCACCGGCAACGACCAAAAAGGCACCGGGACGCACTGGGGTGGCTCGGGTTTCGCCTACATGCCGCGGTTTGAGCCACGGTTGTTGTCTATGGCTAACTGGAGCTGGCGCGCATCTAATGGAGCAAGCGGTGTGTGCGGGGGTGGCCGGAGATGACGCTGGAGAGCAGTGCGGTGGCGGCCGGAGCTCGGGGGTGCACGAGAACGCGGCTGCAGCGTGCAAACACACAAACGAATGCCCTCACGAGCCTCTACGCGATGTGACAAGCACAACGAACGCACACACGGGGCCGTTTGGTCACCGGGGCCACGCCGGCGACGAGCTCGTGCGGCGGAGCGTCTCACCTCCGGTGGAGAAGGCGGCTAGAGGGAGGGGTTGACCACGAGGAGAGGGGGAAAATGCTCGGGGGCTCATTGCGGTGCCGTAGGGATGGCCAACGTGCTAGGGGAAGCTTGGACGGCGGCGGAATCACGGCAGCGAGGGGGATGAATATGACATCGATGGCGGCACTCCGAGGGCCTTCCAGTCGCGTGGATCGGCAGGGACGGCGTAGCAGATGATGGCGGAGCTCGTGGGCTGGTCGTTGGAGCGAGGGGGATGCGGTGGACACGGCGGCAGTGAACGGCGGTGACGGCTGCGCTCGGTGTGCTCAGGAGAGAGAAACAGAGGAGGGGAAGGAGCACAGGGAGAGTGAGAGGGGTCGGGGGGTTGCGTGGCGTCGCGGAAGACGTCCAGGGCGACGAGGGGACTGCCACGCAGGCAGCTGCCGGCATGGCACGCCTCGGCGCCGTGGCTAGCTTCTCCTATGCCTTCTGGCAGGAGGAAGAAGACGCCCTTGTCCTCGGTGGGCCGGCCAGGTGGCTGGGCTGCCAGGTGGGCTGGGCCTGCTGGAGGAGCTGGGCCAGGTAAGTGGGTTTCTTTTCTCTCTCTTCCTTTCTTTTCTATTTTTCTATTTCTTCTGTAACTTTGTGGCTTTTCTAAAAATGCTTTGGCACTTTCAAAAATCTCCAAACTGCTCATGCCCACTGTTTAGCATGTAACCAACATGGAACATTTCAGTTTAGGATTATTTGGACATTTAAAATATTTTATATAATTTAAATGTCCAAATTTGAATACTTATGATTTAATTTAGTAACCTTAGGATGACCTAGAAAATTGTGCACCATTTTTGTCAGAGGTTTAAGACCAAGGCAAAGATGATGAACATTTTGGAAGGGCATTTCAGGTTCATTTAAAAATATTTTAGTAAACCCTAGTTGTTTTCACGGGGGGTGCTGGGGGTTCTGTTATCCCCATTTCAACTTTCTGTGAAAATTAAACATGATGCAATATCAGATGCTAGCACTAGGCATTGTCAAAACTAGGGATGTGACATTTGCCCTGCTAAGTGAGGCTCTGGCCTGTGGCTCTGACTGCCCGCGCACAAGTAAGGGGTACAAAGGAGTGCCCCTACTTCAGTACACCGACACAACCTTATAGTCAACACTATGGTACATGAGGAAGGAGGGAGTTCTGCACATGCCAAGCTCACTAGGCTGCCGTGTTTCACACTCCTCTGTTCTAACAGTGGAGACAATAGCTTTCATAAAAAAATGTATACTCCTTGCTCGTCCTCGATATCGGAAAGAATACTTTCATTCACCTCATGTGGGACGTCGACCATCCTGGTCCACTTGCCATGCACAAAATTATAAGTGCATCACATAGTACTGAAGGGGAGAGTCACCCCAGTCGTAGCGCCGCAGTAATAAATGACTAATGAGTCGTCAAATCGTAGGCCCAACCTTTTCCACTGTAAGTTGCTTCGACGAAGGAACCATCATGACTTGTTGAATCCGCTTCATCAAGAAAACTTACCGTACCCACAATACTGCTACCACACGCGAAGACTGGATGCCACTATAGCACATCATATCAGCGAAACCCACTAGGCCAAACTAGCCTGCCTAGGATTTGGACGTCTCTGTACTGCTATCATTTTGTAGCACACGTATCCTTTGCAATCTAACAACTAGAAAGAAATTGAGGGCCTTTCTCTCTCTAGCAGACGTACACACTCTCTCTAGCCACTCTGAAAGTATGACGTCATTACACATTCATGCTTCCAGCAAAAAAATACACATTCACGCATGTTACAAGTCATGCCAATTTTGTTCTGAATGCTGGCTATTAATGTGAATGTATCCGTGAACCAACTCTTTGAGTTTGATGTGAATTAATGTATAATTGTGGACTATTGTCTGATCGATCGCTAAGCCTACAATTTTAGTTGCTTGGGCTATTGGACGACCGACGACCAGACCCATAAGCGTACCGCGAGCTCATCAGGCCCAACTTTGGTTAGTGTTTGCAAGTACTATAGCTCGCACAGTAGCTAGCGTACTAACACCAAGAATCATCAAACAAGCCCTGCTGATATAATAAACAATTCGAACTTACATCTAAGCATGCCTTATGCTACATCAAAAGTTGATGAGGATACATCTATTTCCATAACTCGGAGAGGGTTCGCATGATTCACTATCAAACAAAAGTAGCAA
Source organism: Triticum dicoccoides (assembly GCF_002162155.2). Classification (NCBI taxonomy): domain Eukaryota; kingdom Viridiplantae; phylum Streptophyta; class Magnoliopsida; order Poales; family Poaceae; genus Triticum; species Triticum dicoccoides. Next base: position 323,956,893 of record NC_041383.1, on the reverse strand, counting down.
GTACCGCCCACACAAGACAGTGCAGTAGCCCTAAGATGGTTTGATAATATGCATCATACTGGTAATTAAACACAATGCAAACTATATTGAAGGATTAGCGCGATCAACTATGTCCTGTCATTGATCTCTCGGGTGATGTCCACAGCACGGGCAGCGGCATGGGAATAGATCTCTGGGGGGATGTCCACAGGACGGACAGCGGCATGTGAATCGATCTTTGGGGTGATGTCCATAGGACCACGACATCAGAATTAATCTCTAGGGCGATGTCCAGAGGATGGACGTCGACATGGGAATCAATCTCTATGGCGATGTCCACAAGACGGACCGTGACATCAGAATCAATCTCTGGGGCGATGTCCACAGGACGGACCGTGACATCGGAGTCATCAAGGACGTCCATCTGCACGTGCACAACCTAATATATTAGCAAGCACACTGTTAATAATAAAAAACTACAACTATGGTAAGCCATTTTTTTACCTTGTACATCTCACCAGGGGATCCCATCCCTCCGGGGCCATCTCCTGGATGGGGGCCATCGCCTTGCCAGGGAAATACTGCTTCTCAACAACGACTATCTCCTCAAACTCGGCCTTGAGCTTCTCATAGGTGACCATTAGAGTTTCTGGGGTAGGCACGCTGGGGCCCTTGCTGTTCTTCCAGCTTTCTTGGTGGAGGAGTTCGTCCTCCAACATCGTCACCTCATTGGCTAGTGCTTGTTTCTTGGATTTCTTCGTATCCATGGGTTGGCCCGCCAACATGGCCCACTCATTGGCTGGTGCTCATTTCCTAGAGATCTCTTTCTCGAGTGGGTTGTCCGCCGGTAACTCTTTGCCTAGTGCTCCAGGATCCATCAATAAACTAACAAACAAAAGGCAATCGAAAGGAAACCACAATCACAATGAAAACAGGAAAAGATTGGGCAGTGAGAATCGGTCGGTGCTTCGCAAAAAGAAGATTCTTAGAATAAAAATATAGTAGCATCACTAATTTACCCACCTTTCCTTCGTTGATACAGAAGAAAAATTGCAGAAGTGAGTAGCCTGGAGTGAGGTTTTCTTCAAGATAGGGGAAAAAGGGCTTCAACAAGCGTTCCGGTGAAATGATGGTTACTTTGCCCCGTCCAACTTCCAGGCCACTTTACCATTGCTGGTAAAGGTTCGGGTTTTGTGATATGACGGGTCATGATGGCCACATCAGGGTGACTGGTGAGTCTCGACTGTAGCACCTCGCCGTGATATGGTGGATGGCACACGGGCCCGGATGCTTGATGTCCCGCATATAATAGAGTGTCTAGTCATAGAGTTTGTACGATAGACAAGAGGCTAGCAATATTAGTACTACCTCCGTCCTAGTTTATTGGTCCCTATGATAATCCGTGCCAAATTTTGACTATAAATAACCAAATGTTCATGCATGTCACAAAAAATTAAATAATTGAAAACTATGTTCAAATATGAACCCAAGGATATAATTTTTGTTAACATGCACTAACATTTTTCAGTTAAATCTTTGGTCAAAATTTAGCACAAATTACAAAGGGGGCCAAAATAAATAATAATCCATGCTGGTGCAGCCCATGTTTCTGATAATTTGAGCCGTGGGCTTGTTCACAATTTTTACAATCTGGTGCTTGTTCACTTAATGGAGGGTCTAGTACGAAACTTGAACGATAAAAAGTGCGACCTGGCACAACATTAGGGCTGGAACAAAAGCTCGTATCTCGCGAGCTTAATGAGCCCTTGATAGTTCGGCTTGTTATCCTCGTGTGTCGCTTCTTAATGAACAAAGACAATCATCAATTTCTTAAGGAGCTTAATGAACGAGCTAACAAGTTTCACGCTAAGTTCGTTAGTAAAAAAACACATGTTTCGTCTTACGTGATTATTTTTAACGAGTTTCAAATGAACCGAGCTGAGCAGGGCTTTTTGCTTGTTAATCTTTCAAAGCTTAACGAGTCGAGCCTTAATGACCACGAGCTTAACGAGCACGAACTTAACGAGCCAAGCAGCTTGTTAATCCACTCCCGCACATCACTTGGAATAAGCGGGTTGCTATCTCAAAAAACAATTAACAACTAAAAAAACAGCGACCTGGCACGCACACAATTTTAAACAATTGTTTTGATGGAGTGAAAAAAGAAAACTACCCCACTATTCGTTTTTATATATATATACTTCCTTGCTAGGGTTGCTCTATTCACACACTCTCATCCTCGCCAGATCTAAACAAGATAGCGGTGGTCACACTATCTTTCTATCCTCACCGCTGGTTACAGATCTCGACGCATCCCCTGCGCTGGGGAAGGGAAGGAGGGGCTGCGTTTAGGCCATCATCGATGGCTAGGAGGAAACCCACTGCTGGCCGCACCATTATCTTTGGCCGAGCACTAGCGCAGGAGGTCCTTTGATACCTTAGTCTCTTCTGTAGTGTCGGTGGATCCGGCCTCCCGCCCCCACTTAGCCACACCCCGATGACCTTCAGGTATATCTTACTTCGAAACCGGCCTAGCTCTACTTCCCCAGCTCGCTACGTCGCTTCATGTGCATCATTTTCTACCTCTCAACCCCCCACGTAGCTAGGCTCGATCCGATTGTCCAACGCCACCTAATTTTTTCTATTGTTAGAGGTAAAGCTACTTCATGGAGTTGAATATTGTAGTACTTGGTTCAAACATAATAGAAAGGGGGAAAAGATGTAGTATGTACATAGGACTTGGTACATACACGAAATAAAGGGGCCGAAAGTAGTAGGCCATCCAACCGGTCTCTTGGCCGAAAACGGAAATAAAGGTGAAATGCTTGACACACTGGTATAGCCAGGACTAAATTTGCTATCCACAAATACGAATAGGTGGCTAAAGTGAACAAAGATGAGACCAACCCAGATATGCTGCTTGGATGTTTGTTTCTTGGGGCAACAAACACTGAATCACCACTTTATGCCCCAGTTTAGGTACATGGTGCTGGACTGCTGGTGCACCCACTGTCCCATGTCCTTAGAGCAACTTATTTAGATGTTCTTAATCTAATGCCCCTGGTGAAATGAAGCCATGCCACTGTTACAAGTCATCACAAGTTTAGCCAATTTTTTTGCTAGTAATAGTTTGAGACTCTGACTGTTTCCTTTGTAGCTTTTTGTGCAAACATGAATATACATTTCACCTCGATGCTATTGTGACCTTTTGGTGCACTACACAAAATCACTTCTTTTTAACTGGAATGTCACACCGTAACCGTTGGTTGATTTCAGTGGAACTGCACAAATGGAGATATGTGTTCCAATCATCATCCTCCATATTGGCACCGTAACCTTCCTTTAGGTAAGAATGATATTTAATGCATGTTTTCACCTCTATTTTGCAAATGCCATGAGAAAATAGTGCAATTGTTTACTTGTAGACTTGTACTCCCTCACTAAAAAAACCAAATCTGACATTGAAGGCCAATCATGTACTGGGTTTCACCAATTGGTGAGGAGAAAGAGAAATAGACCAAGAATAGGAAGACAAAGAATAATAAGAAGAAGAAGATGAAGGATCACACGCTGGTACCATTCTATTTTATCCTAACATCTTGCTAGTGGTATTGTATTGCTGTGTTGCTTCTAGTATTAGTTTACTTGAACAAATGCACTTGTAGTACGTAGCAGAGTAGTACTTGGCTTGATGACACATCATACTAATTAGCTAGATTCTGGATGCATGTGTGACCCAACCCTAAACGATCAACTGTGCCAAGGTGATCTTCTTGAAGCCGAGTGTCAGGACCCCGACTCAATGCCACATTGATCTAGCATGTAACACCTCGTATCACTTTGCGGCCTCACGCACGGTATTCCCACGGTGTCGTCTTACCTTTGCCCGGGACCGTTTGCGCCTTTTGGCACACGTATATGATAGTGTCGCTAGCATCCATATGATAAGGAGCCCGGGCTGACATGGCTAGTCGTAAACCCAAAGTAGCACTAACTTACAGGGACAGGCATCCGTGACCCAGCATCGAACGTGTCGGTCATCAGCGAGTGAATCCAGGCTGTAGCACTGGGCTAGCAGGACTCCGGAGAACCGGGCTGTAGCGGGCTAACAGGACTCCGGTATTCATCGCGTGACATTTCCCCGAAGGGACAGACACAGGAACGAAGAAGGACACATGCCGGCCAGCCTAAATGTTCCGGAGCAGTAGCAAGCTACCATGGCTCGGTGGAAACACTAGGAGACATTTCCCGGTAAGAGAGGCTACTAAAGATAAACAACTAGATAGTCAGATCCCACACATACCAAGCATTTCAAACATACACACAATATGCTCGATATGTGCCATACAACATGGCATCACAAGATGACTCTACGACTCAAGCAGTTTATTCAATAGGCTCCGAGGAGCGAGATATTACAAACATGAGTCTCATGACCCAACAATCAGAGCATACAAGTCAAAGCACATGCGGAAGCTTAACATGTCTGAGTACAGACAACTATAAATGAAAAAGGCTGAGAAGCCTGACTATCTACCAGATCCTGCCGAGGACACAAGATCGTAGCTGAGGTAACAAGCTAAACGTCGAAGACCACGCGGAATTACTAGTGAGACTGAAGTCTCTCTGCAAAAACATAAAATAGGCAAACGTGAGTACAAATGTACCCAGCAAGACTTACATCAGAACTATCTACATATGCATCATTATCAACAAAGGGATGGTGGGGTTTAACTGCAGCAAGCCAACTTTGACTCGGTGGCTAACCTGAACTACGACTGCAATGTAACTCTTTTGTGGTGGCGCACACGAGTCCACATATTCACCATATCAATACACCACTATGGATCCGCTCCCGTCTCCCTACGAGAACGCCATCCATAGCACTCACGCTTATCTTGCGTATTTTAGAGTATCCACTTTCACTTGTCTATGAACTATGCAAGGGGTCCAAGTTTCCATATCTGAGGAATCCGGCTATTCGAATAGATGATGTTAACCCTGCAGGGGTGTACTTCTTCACACACGCTTTCGCCACTTACCGCCCTGTACATGTCTTGTACCTCGGCAACCTTCAAGCGGAAGCCGGGCGAGGGAGTCGGCCACGACCTGACTAACCGAACAAGTCTCTAGTCTAGGTTTATCGCCAATTCGGGTTCCATCCGCAAGGAGATCCGGCCGGGGTGTCGCTTACGGCCCCAAACGATGTGTGCAGGGTTCCCAAGCCCACCAACCGGGTGCCACTTGGTACACCGGGCCACTGTGCCTTGTCTGTCCCAAGCCCACCTGTACCGGGTGCCACTTGGTAGACTACTAACACTACCTACAAACACCAGAAACTAGTTGCAACTCCTGGACAGAGATCATGTTGATTAATAAGTCGAGAGAGCTTGGAGCGCCCGGAGCCCAATGTGTGGTAGTAACTGATCATGGATCACAAACACAGAACTCAGTTCCTGAGGACGGCTGCAATGAGACAACCCACCATGTACTCCTACATGGCCTCTCACCGCTACCTTTACCAAATCGTGTTCACACACTTAGCTCACACACAGTAGGACATGTTCACACGCCTCTGATTCATCCCCGATGAATCAGACCTGACTCAACTCTAAGCAGTAGCAGGCATGAGAAACAAGCATGAATGAGTAGGCACATCAGGGCTCAAACAACTCCTACTCATGCTAGTGGGTTTCATCTATTTACTGTGGCAATGACAGGTCATGCAAAGGATAAAGGGTTCAGCTACCGCAGCAAGTATCAAATAAGTCGTTGTTGTCCTAATGCAGTAAAAGAGAGCAGGAGCGAGAGAGTAGGATTGTATCGGAATGAACAAGGGGGTTTTGCTTGCCTGGCACTTCTGAAGATAACATTGAGTCTTCATCAGTGTCAACGATCACAACGTCGGAACATCGTCTACCGGGAGGGAACAGATACCGGCAACAAAGAAGAACACAATCAATGCAATGCACAAAATGATGCATGCTATGACATGGAAATATGAATGTGTTTTGAGCTAATGCAACTAGCAACAGATTAAATGAAGTTGGTTTGAATACAAGATTCAAATTCAAACTCCATATGTGATTATTCAAATGCCATTTAATTCATTTGTCCTAAACAGTAGTGATAAGTTGTTCTAACATGCATGAAAATGGTACAGATGGATTCCTTGAATTTTTCTGATAATTTTTCATATATAATTCATTTAATTTGGAGCTACGGTTGAATTTCTATGATTTATTGAAGTTTTAGCTATTTTCTGGAATTTCCTGATTATTTTTAAATCCAGAAAATACTTATTGCGTCAGCCCCACGTCACTGTGACGTCAGCAGAGTCAACTGGGCGCCCCAGGTCAAACCTGACCAGTGGGGCCCACTGGTCAGTGACTAGTGCTGGTTAGTGACAATGACAGGTGGGACCAGGTCAACAGCCACGTCAGCTTGGTCAAAGCTGACGTGTGGGCCCATGGTGGTTAGATTAAAACTTAACAAAAAAAGATAAGGATTAAATAAGGGCGTGGGGCCCATACGTCAGCGGCTCTGGGGAGGTTATCTGGCCGTGATTAGTGCTAATCACGCGGCCACGTCGGCTAGTGACGCCGGCGACCATGGCGACGGCGGGACCTCGCAGGAGTTTCTCGGGATGGCGCTACAGCCCGCGGCTTGTCGCGCTGAGGGCACCAAGAGGGAGCCCGTGCTCCCGCGCATCTAGTGGCGCATGCAGCTGGGCACAGGGAGGCCGGGGTTCGCCGGAAACGGGCTCCTGGCGGCGGCCGGAGTTCGGCCATGTGCGGGGTTGGGGCTGCGGCGCGCTAGGGGAGAAGCTGATGGTCCAGACGGCATCCGCGGGCCACCAGAAGCGCGCTGGTGCCACGGGTTCGAGCAGAGGGGCTCAGGTCAGGAGAGCTACGCGGCCATGGCGGACGGCGGTTCTCGGGAATGTGGGCGGGAGTGCTACGGCATGGAAACGAGCAAAATGAAGGAGGGGAAACGGAGTGGAGCTCACAGCGAGTTCGTCGGCGGTCTCGTTGGGCTCGGGGACGGGTTGTGGACGACATATCGGCGACGGAGATCGGCGGTGCCCGAGGTTGAAGATGATGTCGATGGCGGCGATACGGCGCGTCCCCGGTTGCTTGGCTCGTCGAGGAGGCGTAGAAGGCGAAGGTGGGGCTCTCGGGCACGTCAGAGGGGTGAGGGGAAGGCGGTGGCCACGGCAGCAGCAAGCGGCGGCGACGGGCTCCGCTCGGTGAGGAGAACAGAGGAGGGGGGGAGTGTTCTGGGGAGAGGATGGGGACGCGGGAGAGTGAGGAAGAGAGGCAGGGAGGTGCGTGGCGTCTCCGGGCGTCGAGGAGGAAGCAGGAGGTGGCCAGGGGGAAGCAGGAGGTGGCCGAGGCCTCTCGGGCGCGCGCCACGCCTCGCCTCTGTTCGTCCTCCTGGCAGAGGAGGAAGATGACAAGGGGGAGGAGGTGGGCTGGGCCGGCCAGATGGAGCTGGGCCAGGTAAGTGGCGCCAGGTAAGTGGCCCAGGTGGCCTTCTCTCCCTTTCTATTTATTTCTGTTCTGTTTTGTTTTGTTTTGTTTTATTTAATTTATTTTGCCACTGTTTTGAATTTAAAATAATTCAAACAATGCCAAAAACTCCTCTGAATATTTTATATTGCTAGAGGGACTTTTCCAAAAGCTTATGAAATATTTCAGGGGGTATTTGAAATTATATTCTAATTATATGAATATAATTCAAATTCAAATAGCTAATGAATTAAATCCAAAGTCCCAAAAATAATTCCTTAAAAATGTTCAATATTTTGGTTGGGACCAGAACCCTTACCAAAATTTATCAAACATTTAAGAAGAGCATTTTTGGAGTAATGAATGAGATTTCTAGGGTTTTTGCCCCTCTTTTATTAAAGTTTTTGAGGCTTCCAAAATTCCTCAGTTCAAGTTTCGAAAATATAGACATGATGCACACATGAAGCTAGCCTAGAGCACTACCAGCAGCTAGGGATGTGACACTGAGGCCTCAGTCGAGGCCATTTAAGGGCTCCGACAATGTCTGCTTCACATGTGAGACGATCCTCCAGGAGCCCTTCCACTTCTGCTGCCTCTCGTACAAGGTCATTAATCAATTAGGAGTATTAAGGCACACTAATTAATCACTGCCTACTTGTCCTATCGGAATTAAACAAATCTTTATTAGCACCTCATGCTGAATCATGTAAGTATGTGTGTGTGTGTGTCTATTATGGTGGACCATGTGGTGGTGGAGCCTGGAGGGGATCTTGTCAGTGTCATGACATAGTAATGCTATTGTTTTTCATGTCAATTTATTGCCACTGGTTCAATGAGACAATCGTTCGCTACTGTATTGTCACCATGCTTTGATGCTATTGTTAAAGTAATATGATATTGTCTTTCTATCCTTCCTCACTAAGCTAATGAAGGTTTCACCTTGTTCCTACTTGTGCAAACAGGGATCATGTTGTGTCATTCATACATTTTAGTGGAACTGCACAAGAGGATACAATGAACTGTATCCCATCCTATGCTTTAACTCTGCTGGAAGTTCTTGATAATCTCTCGATATAATGTCACCACTGGTAAACCAGAGTGATGCCAACCATACATTGGAAGTGCACAAAAATATGTACTACTGAATGATTCTAGTCAGTGCTTTATCTTATCTTCTGGGACTAGTCGAATAAGCTTCCTTGCTCAGGTTGGTACCGGCCTAAGGCATTCATCCACATTAGTGTGTCGTCATCTCTATTTGTATCGTGCTACTATTTTTTTACTATCATGAGAAAGTCCTTTATCTTTGCATGTTAAATCTTTGCAAGCTATGATACATGGCAATACTTTGAGTGTTGAGCTAATTGGCACTGATAATATAAACTAATACCTCTCTTTAAGAAAGGCTACTATGTTGCTAACTTTACCCATTAAGATAACGAGGATGCTTCTGTTTGTTAGTGTGTGTTTCATTAACTAGTGCCACTATTACAGTAATCTAACTTTCTCAATATATGTTCCAACAGGGATGCTCGATTTCAGTTGAACTGCACAAAATCTTTTGGTGGTTCATTGCCTCGACTGCCTCGTTCCTTCCTTGCCAGTTGCTTATCTCGGCTTCCAGTCAAAGGAAACATTATTGATATGCTTCCTCACATAGTTCAGTACCGGTCTTCATCCTGATTATTATGCTTGTCTTATCTAATGGTAGTTTTGTATTGTGCTAATGTTGACCAATTTCTAAAGTAGTAACTTGTGAGCCTAAACTTGCAGGCAAATCGTTACATTGGCCGATTTCAGCAGAACTGCATAAAAAGATCAGATGGACAGATACTTATGCTGCTGTTATGTACTCGCATGTTCACTCAGACAAGCATCGATATTGACAAGAAGAAGTGCGGGAGTGAACGCCAACAATATCGCTTGGCGCATAGCCCTGAAAAACGCAGTCCAGTCTTTGGTCCCAACTTGCAGTTTTTGTTTATCGGCTCATATGCTGGTATTGAACTATATGCCAAGATTCCAGTCAAGTTGGTAGACGCATATATTCAAAGTTGGACTGCACAAAAACTTTTGGGTGGTTCATTTTGTCGACAACCTCGTTTGTTGTCTGCAATGTAGAATTTTGGCGAGATACAAGACAAAGATGGGCCAACAAATTAGTTGGATGAAAGTAGTGGCCAAGTTGCTCCAACCTCTCGCGGCATCAAGGCAACTATCATGAGGATAAACCTACAAGCAAAGTTCAGATAGTCTGTGATGCCTCTTATGCACTCAAAAGTTTGCTCAAACAAGCATTAATTTTACCATGAAGTACCACCAAGTGAAAGTAGTTGGATGAAAGTAGTCGCAAGTTGCCTAAATCTCTCCCGACATCAAGGCCACTATCATGAGGATAAACCTACAAGAAAAGTTAAGATGGTCTTTGCTTCCTCTTATGTACTCGAAAGTTTGCTCAGACAAGCACTAATTTTAGCAAGATGTACCATCGAGTGAACATCACTTGTCCGTCTGTACCGTAGGTGATAGATGTGTGTCGATGGATGATATTGGCTATGTTCTCTGAATCATTTGGATGTCTAAACATGTTGAAATTGTGTATATCGAAATCTTTTGTGGAAGTTAGCTATGAATATTGGCTTGTGATCTAAGTACGAATAATTTGGATGCATAGGCATGCTGAACTTGTCTATACATGAATCTTTTGAGTTGTTGATTGCCAATGTTGGCTATGAATATGAATGTATCCTGTGAACCTGAGTTTGACCTAAATGTTTACCTTTCCTGTTGTACTTGTATGTGAACTAGTTAGAATGTATACAATGGGATTGTGACTTGTGAGTGTCACACGACACACCTTCGTTCCGAGAAGAATGGCACCTGCTTGTTAGGCTAGCAACGATGCGTCATCTCCTTTTTTATCTTTTTGCTCAGTCTCCCCCCTTCCCACTCAACCCCAGCCATAATGTTTTTGGCGTAAAAAACATAATACTACATTGTTTTTGGGCCTTGATGAAAAATCAAGTCCTGCTTTCTATTGCTTCGCCCGCCCAGCGAATGGGCTACTGGTCCGCCATGGACTGGGAGGCTAAAAATACAAGTTGTATCATGTAGAGGCAAGAAAAAAAATACGCCATCGAGACCCATCCACTTAAAAGAAAAATTCATGTCTAATGTGCTTCTTCAGTCTTCCCTCTGGTTGTTCTCCCGTCGCCCAAACTAGCAGCGCAGCCAACTGCCTGCTACCGCTCAGGGGCTGGCGGTGCTGCCTCACGCCGTGCCCCATGTCGGTGCAACAAACCCTAGGTCTATTGCCAGGCTGTGCATAGGCCTAAAGGATCAAGATTGCAACATGCAAGCCAAGGGCAAGCACAAGATATGAGCTCTTTGAGAAATCAGAGTGCAGATCAAAAGAACGAAGTCAAGCCAAAGGAAGCAAGACATCACTAAGGGAAAACCTCCCTTGCCAGGAAGGCAAGCCTGGCGAGGTCGAGGTGGCCCCAAGAGTAAGAATCAAGACCATCCCAGCCAGCCTTCCCGGCACAACGAAGGCAAACCACCCTGCCAAGGCTGCACCACTCCACACCGCAGTTACACAAGTCATCGATCGGTGCGGTGTCAAGCCCCCCAAGTGAGTAGGTGGCTGTTTTCTACCACATGGCAGCCACTTCCTACGAAAAAACCCTCCAAATGACACTCGTCCAGCGACATGTCATGCAGACAGGAGAGAACATGGCCAATCAGCCCGGCAAGGCCTGCCGGGCAGGCCATGATGTGACACTGAGTGACACATTTAATGCGTCCTACCCTGTCTGCAGAGTTAGGTATGATAGCACTGTTCGCTATCTAATCAGTGCATAATGACTAATTTGCCACTGTGGTGACCCCTTGATCTATAAAAGGAGGCCCATGGCAACAATAGAAAGGATTCAGACCCCTATGCACTCATACACGCATAATTGCTCTCGCCCCGAGGCAACCCCGCTGGGCAAGAGCACTGCTTTTTCCACCACATTCCACCATCAATCCACCAAGCAGGAGTAGGGTTTGATGCCCCGCGACAGCCCGAACTTGGGTAAAACTGCTCGTGTGATCTCTGCCGTGCTGCGCAATGTTCTCCACTCTTTGTGCAACATGCTCATTCCCCATGTCGAACCAAAAGGGGCTCATGGCCCCATATGTGGTCTTGGTTTCCCATGGCATATTTGGCGTGCCAGGTAGGGGGCTAGCGCTTGTGTGAACCCGAGAAGCCTACGTAGCCCATCATCTTCGTGGTCATTTTCTTCATCAACGGTTCCATCCACCATGGCGCCCAAGAAGAAGCCTAGTGCCACAGCTCACCCGTCCACCTCAAAGGCCATGTCAAGCATGTCCTTCGATGCCGTGGGGGCTACGGGGACGCATGGGGGTGTGGACGCTGTGGGGGACGTGGTCGGCGCAAGCGGTGTCATCACCACCTCCCCTGCAGCCGAAGTAGGAGCATGATGCACCGGGGAAAGACAATGTCAACAGCACGCCGGCGGCGATGCACCTCGAGATATGGGTGGAGAGATTATTCTGTCTGCACCCATCCACCCAGCTGAAGGGCACAAACACAGCGGCAGCGCTCGTTCTAGGGCAGATCGCAACTCTCCGGCCGCTCCCGCTGCGGGCGCGATCGCAGGGCATGCACAACTCCCGGAGTGATCTGACCCAGCCACTGTGCCCAACGGAGTTGCTGGTCCTCAAGCACCTCCACCTCGTCACCACGCCATCTAAGTGGCTGGCCCACAAGGACGAGAGCATGGCGCGGTCACTACTGGGACCATCAGGAGCCGGGCGATGTTGTAATCTACATCATTATCACCCATGCCAAGCACCGCCTCGGAGGCCATGGTGCGCGACCAACTACTGCTGAGATTTCCGCCGGCAGTTGATCAGATGGATGAGTGGAGAGCCACCATCCAAAGCCTGATTGGTATAACTGAGGCGAGAGGATCACAACAAGCTGGCCTGCCACGGCTTCCCCAGGTGACAACAACAGCCCGCGCTGCTAGCCATACCGAAGGGGCCACCCCCACGGTGTAGTCCCCTCCACGACAGCCACCGCGGGAGCCACACAACCAAGAACCCGTTGATGTACCGATGGACTCATCCGACCCTCGAGCGTGTCAAGGCCAACAACGGTCCCCAGAGGACAGGTAGAGGGAAGGCGCACACGTCACATCGAGCAATGCCATGACACCCTCCGCCGGTACGATGGGCACGATGGCCCCAACGTCCACGAGCCTGTGCTCGGCAGAGGCGGGTACCTGCCTTTCGAGGCTGGGTTGCCTGCCTTCACCCGAGACCTGAGGCAAGTTCGTTGGCCGTCTGCCTGCACATTCAAGCCAGAGATACCAGAGAAGTACGATGGAAGGCTAAACCTAGCAGAGTTGTTGAGCATCTACACCATCGCTGTTCAAGCTATCAGGGGAAGGGATGAGAAGGTGTTCACCAACTACTTCCCTTTGGCACTCAAGCCAAATGTGAGGTCTTGGCTGATGCACCTGCCGGAGAAATCCATTATGACCTGGGCTGACCTGGGCCATGAGTTTATTGGCGCCTTCACGGGCGGCCATGAAGAACCAGGGTGGCCCAGCGACTTGCAGCTTCTCCCACAGAAAGAAGGAGAGACTCTGCGCAAGTACATGCAGAGGTTCAGCCGAGTCCAGAAAAATATTACAGACATCCACCCGACAGTTGTGATAGCCGTGTTCCAGTCCAACATGTGCAATCGACTGATACATGCCAAGATGAACGTTCTATTGCCCAAGACCGTGAAGGAGTTTTACACTCTAGTGGATAAGTGTGCTCGGGTAGAGGAGGGGAGGTGGCTCCCCGGAGAAAAGGATGGCATTGACATCGACTCAGACGACGATGCCGAGGCCACCAGTCAGAAGAAGAAGAAGAAGAAGAAGCAGAATAAAAGGCGTAAGGATAAGGTAGAGATGACCGTTGAGGGATCAAGCACACCTAATAACGGCAAGAAGGCTAAGAATAAGGTGCCCGACAAGGAATTTGCTGCATGCACTGATTGCCGGGAGGTCGCAGCTACCGAGAAGGCCGGGAAAGGTGGTGGCCCGTACTGCAAATTCCATCAGACCAAGGGCCACGATCTCCAGGAGTGTCATCAGGTTGAGCAACTCGTCAAGAAGGAGAGGGCTGAATATGAGAAGCGTGATAAGGAAAGAGGTCAGAATGGTGCTGGTGGGAAGGGCCAGGGCGGCGAAGTAGGTCGCCCCGGCAAGGCTCCTCGGAACAAAGGGAAACCCGCCAGAGGCCGTGAGAAGGAGGATTGCGATAATGAGAGTGATTGAGGAGATCAAGAGGAAGCCAACAAGCAGGAATTCCAGAAAGCCACTGCCGCCCTGTGCATTGACGGAGGTGCACCTCTACACTCCTCTCACTGCCAACTAAAATAGTGGGCCCGTGAAGTCAATGCTATGGATCCAATGGAAGATTCTCGGAGGCCGCTCAAGTGGTCCTGCACGCCGATCATCTTCGATGAAGAGGACTGATACGTCTCAGTCGTATCTATAATTTTTGATTGTTTCATGCCAATATGATACAACTTTCACATGCTTTTGGCAACTTTTTATATAATTTATTGGCTAACCTATTGATCCAATGCCCAGTGCTAGTTCCTGTTTTTTGCATGTTTTTTGTATCACAGAAAATCCATATCAAACGAAGTTCAAATGAAATAAAAATCTACGGAGAATTATTTTGGAATATTTGTGAATTTTAGGAGGTGGACTCAATGTAAACGGAGGCCCGAGGCCTCCACAACGCACCAGGGCGCGCCACCAGGGCCCAGGCGTGCCCTGGTGTATTGTGCCCTCCTCGAACATCGCTTGGAGCCCTTCTTCTGGTGCAAGAAAGATAACTTATAGAAAAAAATTGTGTAAAAATCACAGCGCAATCGGAGTTACGGATCTCCATGAATTTAAGAAACCGTGAAGGGCCAGATCTGGAAGTGCGAAACAGAAGAGAACAGAGAGGGAGATCGAAATCTCGGAAGGGCTCCCACCCCTCTGCCACCATGGAGGCCATGGACCAGAGGGGGGACTCTCCTCTCACCTAGGGGGGAGGCCAAGGAATAAGAAGAAGGAGGGGTCTCTCTCCCCCTCTCTCCCAGTGGTGCTGGAGTGCCGCCGGGGCAAGGATCGTGACGACGATCTACATTAACAATCTTGCTACCGTCAACACCAACTTTAATCTCTACTTAAATCTCTAATCTCCCAGTGGTGCTGGAGCAGTGTAACACCCCTTCTCCCCGCTGTAATCTCTACTTAAACATGGTGCTCAACTCCATATATCATTTCCCAATGATCTATGGTTATCCTATGATGTTTGAGTAAAGAGGACTTGATACTTAATGCTATGGTTGGGTTTCACGACCTTAATGATCTTTAGTAGTTGCGGATTCTTGCTAGAGTTCCAATCATAAGTGCAGATTATCCAAGTAGAGAAAGTATGTTAGCTCATGCCTCTCCACTACTGCAGGATGTTGCTAACGCAATACTACGATCAGAGACCCTTCGAGAAACCGTGTGCGATGCAATAATAGCAAATGATGGTGTCAGAGAACCGTCTAAAATGTCCAAAACATTTGCGATGACCGATGCATCAAACACGGTTCAGATTTTAGTTGCATGTGCGATGCAGGGCATATGGTTGATTCAGCCGAACTGTTTGTGATGAGGAAGAACAACAGAAACGGGCAGCCATATCAATGTGTGTGCGATATACGGCATACAGTTTGCTCCGATGAACCGTTTATGATGATTGAGGTGAACACAAACGATTCAGTGTAACAAGATGTGTGTGATACCCGGCAAACAGGTCGGTAATCAAAATTGTGTGCGATCATTATACACAGCCCATACAGTCTTTTTTGTGAATTGTGTGTTCGTCAGGGCACACAGTTCAACAAACCAACATGTGGGCGATAATGTAGAAGATCTCTGTCGAGTACATATTACTAACCTTATGTGATGAGCTTGACAAGATAAATAGAGATATATATACAATCTACCTAATTTAGTCCTTCATCTTCTTCTTGTTGTTGGATGGCCCTGCGACATCGTCTTGGCGAGGATGCTTCTTGCCACTGACCCTTGGATTTTCATCGTCGCCGCCGTCGTCGTCGTCATCGTTGTTGTCGTCATCGTCCTCCTCCTTGTTCGACCATTCCTCCTCCTCCTCATTGTCATCCTGATCTTCTTCGTCCTACGATGGCTCCTAGTCTGTCTAGTTGTCGTCTGATGACTCTGGAGGTGGCGTCCCTTCCATGAACAGGGTATAATCGAGCTCTGGGCTCGAAGTTGGACTCATGGAAGACGAGAAGGATGATTCCGATGTTAACCTATCATCGGGCGCCAGACTGCTGGACGGAACAGTCGTCCTCGCTGTCGCTCGACATGGCTGCTCAGTGTGTGCCAGTGTGTAGCGTGGCCTACCGGGGACGATGAAGATGGTGGATACTTAAGCGGGGTATGCAGAGAAGAGGAACTACCAATTGAAGCGGGGGTTCACGTATTATCTAACTACAATTATTTGTACCTAGTCGCTCCAAATTCCCGGGGTTGCGCAGGACTCCTATTGGCTATTTGGTTGGTTTCCTTTTTCAGGACAAAAACAAGGAATGAGTTTTGGGATTATGCACCGGTAACAGTACAAATGGAGTAGGACAGTTGGCAAGCAATACATTGAGCTCTTCTTATTGATAGGCCAGTAATAATCAAACTTGAAAGGAAAATAAAAAAGACAAAGAAAAATATCTACACGAATCTTCACGTAACATCAATGGCATATGAGTACCTAGATGTGCATTATTTAGAGCACATCTAGATGTGCTTTAGCAATACTGTCAAATAAAACCCTAATCATCATTGCAAACAGCGCATAGAACATGGCTAATGCGACAACCACAACTACACATGCTAGTTCCTTCTTGTCTCTTGCTTTCATCTATTGCATGTGATTGATTCTTTCTTGCTTCACTGTACTGATTGTACATTCCAGATCAGCCAATTTCTTCTTCATCTTAATGTTATCATCTGCGAGCTTGGTGATAACACTCCGATCCCTGCCATGCGATTCTTCATCCAGCCAGTTAACAAAGGCACAAGCCTCATATCCCTGCCAATGTTAAATAGTATTTAGGATGAGCGGTGGCATTAACTCAAGTAAAATGATGAAGTTAGCACTAACCTCTAAGGGTCAACTAAGAAACCACCTTCCAATGTCGAATCCCTACGTGCATACACATCGAGCGGGAGTGTGCCCGTGCACACAACTCAGCTTTTGGTACTTCTCGGTGGCACAAACCACGGAGTCAAACTCGTGTTGCAGGAGTCTAGAGTCATGCTCCGGATCCGTTGACAGATCGCTTTCCTGGGGGGGGGGGGCTTCAATTCAGGACGGATTCAGCAAGGAGCTACTTTGGACATGCTAAAAAAGATCGGGTTAGATTGGAACCTGACAGGACGATTCAGATCCGTAGCACACCTGCCTTTTGATGACCTTAGGCAAGTGCTCGGCAATGACCACCGTCGTGGCGTTGATACGAGCAGGAGCAGCCGCACCAAAACCATCAGCACCACTCGCCCGCATTCCCCCAATGTCAGCTTCACGTGAGGGAATTTGGAGTCTATGTAGAGATTTGGGGGAAATAGGGAAACCGTGGGGATAAGTTAACAGTCGGGAACTACTTATGGCACCATATATATGTTGGAGTATATGGCACACTATTTATACATGTCGTTTGTGTCAGGTATTACAATCACACGATTTGCACACCAAACCAGGTGAGAAGACAATGTAGGTGAGCCACGGTTGCCTTTACATAACCTTATGTGATGTACTACCCTGTAGATATAATTGATTTACAGTGATACCATGTCAGCCGCTCTTCGGATATACGTAAAAAAACCAGCCGGTAGACATCTAGAGATGGCAGCGGCGACCTAGGCAAGGGCTACCAGAGAAGAGGTCAATCCTAGGTCGGTGGGTGGTGGTGGCGTCATAGGGGGTCAATCCTCGGTCTATGGTGGGAGATAGGAGGAGCTCGGCCATCGAGGTCGGCGGCGGCGTGATTCGAGCACATCCATCATGGTGGATTGCAGGATAGTGGAGGTTGAACTTTAGGCGCCAGCCACACTAAACTTTGCTCCTCGACCCTGCTGCCGCGGCGTGCCACCGCATCGCGCTTCTCTGCCTGCTGGGTGGAGGTCGCCACGCGGCTACTTAATTAGGGTATTATTTTTGTGAGTAGCTTAATTATGATATCCAATTCCTAAGGGTAGTGTTGTACTAGTACTCTACGTGTAAATTGACTAGCCATGAATTTTTGTCATTGCACGTATGGATAATAATATGGAGCACCCTAAGTAATTATGAAAATAAAGCCTTGTGATTTATGCACGCATCTTTGGGTAGCAGTTAATCCATGTATCAATGTTGTTGTTTTGTTTTTAATTACCATTCATGTTGTGCAGATGGAACGATCTGAATGGATCAAGGATCAGAATACCGCAAATTTTATCAGTGGCGTGACAGAGTTCATGAATTTGGCTGAAAGTACAGAGAAGAGAATTTGTGGTGCGGATTACATCCTGTGTCCATGTGCTGATTGTGCCAATACAGAGTCACGTGTAGTTACAGATATCCAGTGGCACTTAGTCTCTCGGGGATTCATGGATGGATATACACATTGGACCAGACATTGTGAAGACGACGTCATGGATGAAGATACCAAGGGCTGGGAGATGCCAAACCCCGATCAGTGTCACTTGGATGTTGAATCTAACATCAGGGCAGAGGCGTCAAGCTACCAATGGAACACCGGAAAGCCGAAACGCCCACTGGAAAGCCAAGACGTCGACGTAGATTTTGCTGGATTTTGCTGCTATGATTGCAGATTTTGAGGGCCCAGACAAGGATATTTTTGGGTACAAGGATCTTCCAACCATTGATGCGTACTCCAAGAAAGAATTGTATCCAGGTTGCAAAAAGAAATGTTCCAGGTTGAGTGCCACCCTGGTGCTTCTCAGATTTAAAGCAGCAAACGGTCTATCAAACAAGGGCCTCACATAGATGTTAGGTATTTTCAAAGAAATTCTTCCGGAAGATAATGTGCTCCCCAGAAGCACAAATGAAGCGAAGAAAATTGTTTGCCCATTGGAACTTGAAGTACAGAAGATACACGCTTGTCTGAATGATTATATAATGTACCGTGGTGATTACAAAGAGTTGTGTGCATGTCCCAAATGCAAGCATGCACTATACAAGCGCAGTAGAGCAAAGGACAAGTACAAATTGGATGACGAGATGAAGAGAGGAATCCCGTTGAAGGTTGTTTGGTACTTGCCTTTCATTCCAAGGTTGAGGCAATTGTTGCAAACCCTAGAGAGGCAAAGAGGTTGTGGTGGCATCATGATGAGCGAATTGCGGTTAAGTATATGAGGGAACCGAAAGATAGGGCTTAGTGGGAATTAATCGACAAAAAGTTTGAAGACTTTGCCAAGGATCCTAGAAGTATAAGGCTCGGGGAGTGTACTGACGGGATGAATCCTTTTGGCGATGTGAACACCAATCACAGCACATGGCCGGTGTGCATATATAACCTAGCTCCTTGGTTGTGTATGAATAAAAACTACATTATGATGTGAATGATTATCCAAGGCCCGAAGAAACCTGGAAATGACATTGATATTTACTTTCAGCTACTAGTAGAAGAACTGCTGATAGTGTGGATAGATGCACCTGCTAAAAAATGTTATGATACTTTGAAAAAGGAGATTTTTGATCTACATGCGATGCTAGTGCACACCATTCAAGATATGCCGGCATTAGGCAACACATCGGGGAAGAAAACAAAGGGAGATGTAGGGTGTGTCACATGCATGGATAGCACAACTAGCAGAAGACTTCCCAACTCGCACAAAACCGTGTATTTGCGTCATCGTAGGTTCTTACGGAAAAATCACCCATACCGAAAGATGAAATCTGAATTTGATGGTACGGTAGAGGTAGAAGTTGGCCCAAGACCCTATGATGGGGAGGTGGTCCACAACATGGCCAAACAAACTAATGTTGTGCTTGGCAAGAATCACACTAAGACCGTGAAACAAACACCCAAAGGTCAAGTGTTTAAGAAGAAATCGGTGTTCTATAAATTACCTTACTAGGAGATTCTACGTGTATGTCAATACATCGATGTCATGCACATAGAGAAGAACATAGGTGAAAGCATCTTGGTACTCTACTCAAGATTAAAGGTAAAAGAAAGGATGGTGAGGTTTCATGGCTCGATATGCTTGCTGATCAATCAAAAGGCAAGAGTGAAGCAGAAGATGATGACAAACTCATCAAAGCTTGCCAGAGTTACAATTTTAGTACAAAAGAAGCAACACAGTTCTTCACCTATTTGTTGTCAGTTAAGACACCCTCTTCCTACTCCGCAAACATCAGAAGTCTCGTGGATGTGAGGTCAGGTAAAATGAAGTTGGGACACATGAAGTCACCTGATTGCCATGTAATGTTGAACAAATCCTCCCGGTGGCCATCAGGTGTTGAACAAAGATATAAGGAACACACTCATTGAGCTCTATGATTTCTTCAACCAACTATGGCAGAAACTTGTAGATCCTGAAGAGCTGGATCATATGCAAGATGATATTGCAAGAATATTGTGCAAGCTAGAGATGTTTTTCCCACCGTCATTCTTTGATGTCATGGTCCATCTCACTGTGCACCTTGTTGACGAGATAAAGTATTGTGGTCCTATGCTTCTTCGCAACATGTATCCCTTTGAGCGGTTCATGGGAATACTGAAGGGCTTTTGTCGGAACCAAAACCATCTAGAAGCTAGCATCCTACAAGGTTATACGTCACAGGAGGTGGTTGAGTTTTGCACCGAATACAAGAAACAATGACCTATAGGTTTTCCCCTCTCTCGCCACGAGGGAAGGCTGAAAGATAAGCCGGTCCTTGCTGGCACGCAAATGGCTGCACCCAGAGAATTGGCAGAGAAAGCCCATTTGACGGTACTTCTTAACAACCCAGTTCTCACCGCTTACATCGAAGGCCACTTGACAGAGATACGCCAAAGCTTCTTAGCAATGGTGCCTTCATCAGATGTGGAGATGAAGAAGCACACTAAGAACTACACCGAATGGCTGAAGAAGCGTTTGGAACAAGGATCCATCGATGACATTGCTACGTGGTTGGCACAAAAGCCATCACCTACGGTGTTGATGTACCAATCATATGACATAAATGGATACACATTCTACATTGATGAACATGATGAGAAGACCTCATATCAGAATAGCTCTGTTTGAATAGAATGCATGACTGTAGATGAAGCTGATAAAAGGGTATACTATGGAACCATCAAAGAGATTTGGGAGCTTGACTATGTGAAAGTTAAGGTGGCATTATTCAGGTGCTCATGGATCCCTCTTGGTCAAGTAAAGGTTGATGATTACAGGAAGACCTGTGTTAACAGGACAACGATGGCATATCACGCGGACCTGTTCATTCTTGCGAGCGATGCTACAAAGATTTTCTTTGCGAAAGACCCTTTGCATAAGAACGGCCATGTAGTGATGCATGGGAAGAGGAGGGTACTAGGTGTCAACGATTTTGCTGATGAGGACGACTACAATGAATTTGATGAATTGCCAGCCAAGGGATCACACAACCCTATAACAGAGGAGCATAAAATCATCAAAAAACCCAAGTTCATTCAGGGTCAACTTAATGATCCCAGTTCCCCCATGTACATGGGAATTAAGCCATAAGACCAGTCTTTATGCCTACCCTGCAACTTAATTCGTTCAATTTAGAACTGTCGCGTGTACTGAATTTGTGAGTTATGCCCGGATTTCTGTTGATGTAAGAACCGTTAATATGTTGACCTTGATATGCTGTCAGCTCAGGCAATGAATATGAATTGTTCCTTGTTATTATTATTATTATTGTTATTATTATTATTATATCATGGAGGTAGCACACTCAATTGATCTCACTACAGTATGTGTGAACAAAAATATGTATGCAATCTGGATTGCGAATAGCACACAGTTCGTTGATGAAAGCCGTGTGCTGACAAAACCCCGCCCACGATCTGAGTCGTGTGTTCTCATTGTCTAGAATGCAAACCCCACGGATCGTATGTCTGCACCGTTGGATGCTCCCAGATCAAACGGCGATCCTCATCCCTTTTGACAGCACGTGCAGTTCTGATTGTAATTCTATTTTTATGCACAAAATGCATGTTAAACTCAAAAAAATGTCTTAAATATAGCTAACGATACCCGAAATGCACCAGAAAATAAAACCCGTGGTATAATGGTGATTGCATACCGTGGAAATATTTATGAGGCCAAACGATGAAGTCAATGGCCATAGGAGTTTGAATTGACACTTCTCCTTTGGGAAACCATGATCCTTCATGTGAGATGCTCCGATTTCGAAGGAACGATCCTCAAAACTTGTTCCAAACTTTACCATTTTTTTCCACGGGGTCGTGATAGCACGCCAGAGGCACACATTGATTTTGATGAGATGTCCGGACTCCATCTGAATTTCCATAATTAAAATATCAACTAGGCCTACGCTGGTGGCCGCACCTCGCGGCCGAAATGTTTGAAACTTCTCCCCGCTTCTCGAACAAACCGACAAAAAGTAGCAAAGCGACACACAAATGATCTGTACACCTTCTTTGCTAGGCTGGTCGTAATGGGATATCATAGCTAGTATCATGCCAAGTAGGCAATTTTGTTGAGCTGCCATAGAAATAAATGAATAAAGAGAGGGTTAAGTACGTATCATATCATGAAACCGTTTGTCGTAACAAATGCTATATATGCTACTATGTGTCATGCATGATACTAGTATATGATCGATACTCCCTCCGTCCAGGTTTATTTGGCCTAAAGATATCTTCTCTTAGACCAAGACACATAGTAATTTGCTCACATTAATTATTCCATTCCACTCCAAATGCACTCTCTCACATGCATGCAACCAATGAAAAAGCATGCATGAAGTGTATTAATTTTCCAACCATGGCACCAACAACAATGGCTTTCAATGCAAACAATGAAATGGTTGAATGCATGCACCTTTCCAAAGTGGGGCCTTATAAAAAGGGACATGCATGCTTGTGTTGCCGAGAGGCCTAATAAACCCTAACGGAGGGAGTACTAGCTAGCTACCTCTGTAATGCGCGTATAGTATCATAAGTTAGACTAGTATACCCAAAGTGGGAGTAACATAGGTAGTAACATCACACATATCTAGATAAATTAGATGATTTGGCAAGCTATAAATGAATAAAGAGAGGCATGTGGTAACATAGTTACTAATTAAGACTAGCCACAATGCATAGTAACATACACTAGTAACATACAACATATCCCTAACCTATGTTACTATACCTTCATAGTGGGTAGTAACATAAGTGTGGTGTCATGCAAAGCTTCATTTATTAGGTTATAGACTCATAGTGCATTGAGCCATGTGATGTTACGGTAACTAGCTAAATTACTCAAACTACCTCTCCTCATTAACTCATTGCCACATAAGCATATTTGCTTAGTTGGACTTGATGTTACTGCTGAAGTTACTCCCATTGTGGCTTGTCTAATAGTATGAGTAACATCACACATATCAAGACAAGATGAGTCTATAGCTTAATAAATGAAGTGTTGCGCATGTTACCACACATATGTTACTCCCCACTATAGAGGTAGTAGCATGGAGTAGTAACATATGGGCATGTTACACTACCCATTGTGGCTAGTCTTAGGCCCTTCCCAATGCTCCACCTTGTAAAGGTGATACCATGTAGGCAAAAAATCTGATGTGGCAGGACAATTAGGAGGAGAGAGATGGGTTTGGTGACCCCAGGAAGAACCAATGCCAAGCGCGCAAACCTAGGACAAACATTTAAATGAAGCAAGCTCACCAATGCATGAAAGCGTTTAGTAGCTAAGTCATTAAATGAAGGGAGCTTAGCAACAACAACTTAATTAAGCACCAATGCATTGGGGACTATAGTTGCTAAACTATTTAATACGCTTAGCACCTCATCTAAGCAACTATCCATTGGAAGAGGTGTTAGTATCTTAGGTTGCCTTATATATTAATTTGCCATGCATGACACAAAGTAGTACATCATTTAATATGTGATACAGTATATCATGATATGATACCCGGCCCATACTCTCTCTTTCCTCATTTAACTATGTGCCACATCATCCAAAAAGTCTAGTTGGCATGCATATGATGACGCGTCATACTCCCATTACGACCAACCTTAGGGGTGGCCATAGTGGGGGCATCATAGTTGGTATCATGCACTTGAGAATAGCAAATATGATGATGTGTGGCAAAGAAGCAGTAACATAGATACTGTAACATATATAATATAAATGTTATACTACTTTGTGTCATGCACATGGCCATAAATACAGTCATCTACGGTATATATATACTAGCTCTATGATACTATATATATGCACTATGAGAAGGTACATACGTAGGATCATACACTATATAGTATCATATGCATGATACTATAGTATATATAGAAATTAAACGAGATCTCTTCTCTCTTTGCATATATTTAAAGTTTGAGATTGCTAGCGAGGCCTGCCGCCTGGTAAAATGTACCAGAAAATTGAAACATAGGGTACAATCATGATTTCTTACCGTGGGAAAAAAATTACAGGCGAAACGATGAACTCGTGTTTTCGTTCAAACAAAAAATGTTGTTAGTTAATGTAAATGTTTTCAAAAAGCACACGGTTCACTCATGAAAGCCGTGTGTCCACTAAACCGTGGACGATGCCCCCCTGCCACGCGCGCGATCGGAGTCGTGCATTCTGATTGGACAGAATCCAAACCCCACGGATCGTACGTCTGCCCCGTTGGATGCTCCTAGATCGAACGACAATCCTCATCCCTTTCGACAGCAGATGCAGTTACGATTGTGATTTTTTATGCGGTTCCTACTCCTCCGACGACTCCTTCACCACCTGGTTATGCTGTTAGTTAATGTAAATGTTTTCAAATAGCACATGGTTCACTCACGAAAGTTGTGTGCTTATCAAACCATGGCCGATGCTCCCCTTGCTGCGCGTGCAATATGAGTCGTGCATTCTGATTGGCCAGAACCCAAACCCCACGGATCATATGTCTGCACCGTTGGATGCTCCCAGATCGAGCGGTAATCCTCATCCCTTTCGACAGGAAATGCAGTTCGGCTAGGAATTGATTTATATGCCAAAATGCACGATAAATGCCAAAAAATGTCTTATGTATAGCACACGAGACCTGAAATGCGCCAGCAAACCAAACCCGTGGTATAATGGTGATTGCTTAACATGGGGAAAATTTAGAGGCGAAACGATGAACAAACGTCCTGATTTCAAAATTAGTGCGTCTTCATTTTAAACAAAATTTTTCTCTTTGTGCACACGAGCGCTCAGAGGCAACCGTTTGCATAGGCCTTTCCGCGTGGCGACCGGGGATATTTTCCAACCTTTTAACCTAGTCTGCCAACACCCCCCCTCATGGCCCGCCCGCGTTTCACTCAAGTAGTCCACCCAATCTCCATCGCCAGCTCCCCCTCCCCTAGATCCACATTAGAAACCTCTCCGGCACTGGCGCGCTCACCCTGGCCGTGTGCCCGCTCTTCGGCATCAAGCCTACCTCCACTATTATTCCCAACACGCGGCTGCCCGCGCCTCGCCGTCTTTGTTTGCTCGCCAGCCACCCTCGAGCATATCGATGCTGTAATCCTCGCCTCTCCTGTGGTCCGGCCGGGTTTGCATTAAGAAGCCTGTTAGTTACTGCTCTGCATCGCGGTGAGGCATGTTTCATCGCAATCCCTCTTCCTATTTTGTTCCATATGTTCCCAAATTGGCCATAAAATAACGGAGAGCGTATATATGTTAATTATCTACCTTCCTAACTAGTACATATAAGCTGTATTTGTTCCAATAAGTTATTGCTAATTTAAAGATCATGGGCGCCCGAGTCACACAAACTTAACAAATTAGCCGTACATTTTCTAAATTATTGCATGACATGTTTAGAAAGCTTGATACCAAGTTGTTAGTTTTATGCTTATCCTCCTTTCCTGAGTTTTGCCCGGAACCACATTAACAGTAGGTTGTTCGAATCGGGGAGTAATATTATTTCTGACGAGATGGATGATGAAGAAGTAGAGTTGGTGCTTGCTAAAAGTAAAGCAGACATACTTGAGGTACGCAATTACGTCCATGACCAGCCATTTCTTGTTGGCAAATACTTTGATGAGTGCAGCTCCAGTTGCCGCAAGTTACATGAATATTGCATGGATCCAATGTCAACAGGTCTTGATGGTTTGCTAGTCCACTTCAACAGAGGTCATTTCCAACACGATGCTGGTTCATTCAATGTGAGTTTCGAGGACTTACATATCTTCTTCAACTTCAACGAGCTTGATGCCACTCTTGTTAGAAGCCTGATTTTGTAAGTACTTAACAAACTCTAATCAACTTCTCCATACAAGGCTGTAAATGATAAACAACTAACTGCATTTTTTTCCTCTCAGGGGATTGAACATGCAGAGAAGAAACAGGGAGAGTGTTTAGTTCATAGATCCTGCATTAGCAAATGGCACAACATTACATGGTAAGGACGAACTGTACTGTGCCGTTAACATGGTCATCCGTATCTTTGAAAACACGTCCCATGCAGAATCATTTCTCTGGCCATATCATGAAAGTTGAGTCAAGTAAACAACCACACATACACTTATCTTTCAGATTTTGACATAACTTGTAAGTTCATGGCTTTCTTAATAAGGAGCCGTCACTAGATATTGGTATTCATTCTTCCAAACAAGAACATAGTTTACTACATCGATTCTCTCAGCGAGTCAACAAACGCTCATGATCTGATGCATCTTTAGCAATTCATGGATAGGTATTGAATTCTATGATGTTGAAATTAATTTGCATTCATATCTGGTTCAATAATTGATGTTGTCAAAATTCATCTTCATTTCTAGTGTGCTCGCATTGTGGAAAACTAAACCAGGGAACCTGTTCAAGAGGGAACTACCTCTGCAGCACGAGATTGTTTCTCCGGTAACACATTGAAATCCGTTATTTTCGGAAAATTTATCCAATAATCTGCAAATACCTTTTCTTACGCTAGTCAAATGTTCAAGCTTCTAATTAAACCTCTTTCTATTTTGTCCAAAGAAAAAAATAATACATCTAACACCGGCTAGGTTGTTCCTAACGGGACAAATACATGACTAATTATGTACATACAAATTCAGTGTCCTCAGCAAGAAGTAGGGACAAACCTTTGTGGCTACTATGTTTGCAGGCACATGATCTCCATCTGCAAATCTGCTGATTGTTGTGATGATCCTTGCGAATTAGTACTAGTGAGTCTATCTTAATTAATATCTTCTACTCCACTCATATGGCACATTTTGATCTGAAAAATACAGCAGCTCATCTTAGAATCAAGGACCCCTGAACCGCTCCCAGTTGGTGAATTGCTGATGGTTCAGAGATTTACCAGCGACTTGTTCCTGAATCGCTACATTAATACCACTAGTGATAATGAAGATTTCAGCATGCCTTTTCCTGAAACATTGAGTAAGACTTAGCCGCTAAACATATACGCATGGATCCATTGTTTTCTATCTAATGAGGTCTTCTTATTTCGTACACTATGATTAATTATGTAATGCATATATGTGTGGACAAATCATTGGAATTTAGCTACCATATGTTCAATAGCAATTGTTGCGAAATCTGATGAATGTTCTTCCTGTGGACACTATTTGTTCAATTGAATATTGTGGCGAATTTGTTTTTGCGTGCCGATTCAAAATGGGATATTCTTGTTTATTTGTTAAATTGAATATTGTGGCCAATTTCCTTTATGCGTACCAATTCAAAATGGGATATTTTTGTTTATTTGTACAATTGAATATTGTGGCGAATTTGCTTTTTGCATGCCAATTCAAAATGAGATATTTTTGTTTTAAGAAGGCAATTGCTCCGCACACGGTTCAACTAAATGAGTGTGTGCGATCCACATCAGAAAGCATACATCGATCATAGCGGAACCATCGGTGATACACAGCAGATCGCAAACGATTTGCAGCGGTACTACGTGTGTGTAGGCTCTCCGGAACCATTTATGATATCAAGTTATCGCACACGGGAACTCGGAGTAAACCGTTCCTAATGTAAAATACAATCCCAGTCGTATTTTTTTAGGAAACGTGTGGGATCCCAAACGAAAAGCACACGTCACTCTAGCCACAGCCGTCGGTGATACACAACAAATCACAAACGGTCTACAACACTTCTATGTGTGCGAAGGGGCTCCTGAACCATTTGTGATTGAACCTTATCGCAGACGGTAAATGTTGGGAGAATGCGTGCGATGGAGTCTTGCATGGCAGATGGGTTAAGAAGAAAACTCGTGTGTGATAGGGCACATATCGCACATAGTTCATCTGATGGCCCGTGTACCTTGCATACTATTTCCCAAACGGTTCATTATGACACACCATTTGGTTTTGATGTGTCATTAGAAACGTTTAATCACCGATCCTACACATGCGAAAGAATTTAGTGTGGGCTGCATCGCACACGGTTACGTTTTGCAAGGCCTCTAGATTATGGCTCCATATCCCCGACAGTTTCTGGGTCGTGTGGGAAGGACCCCCTAGTCGCCCACACTCACTAGGTGACGGTTCCAAATGTCATCGCGGAAAGGGGTTTTAAACCGTTTGTATAGCACCGACGTGTACTAGTGCTCCCTCTTATAAAATTACAAGAATGATAACCAGTACTTGTTATCGATTTCCTAGGGACAAATGAATTTCTTGTTGAGAAAAGCTATCTACTTTTACTACCTTGCATTTTATTCGTAGTTTTATTCTCGCAAAGTACTCGTAGTTTTATTCTTGCAAAATAGTTTCATACTTATTTAGGTAAAGCAAAAGTCAAGTGTGCGTAGAGTTGTATCGGTGGTCGATAGAACTTGAGGGAATATTTGTTCTGCCTTTAGCTCCTCGTTGGGTTCGACACTCTTATTTATCGAAGAAGGCTACAAACAATCCCATATACTTGTGGGTTTTCAAGACCTGTTTTCTGGCGGCGTTGCCGGGGAGCAATAGCGTGGAGTGAATATTCTTGTGTGTGCTTGTTTGCTTTATCACTACGTAATTTTTAGTTCTAAGTTGTTCTCTATCTTTAATTATGGATATGGAACACAAAACACCAAAAAATTTAGTTGTACTTGCTACTCATGGAGATAGGGAACATCGTAAAACCCTCGATGCTCGTTATGTGAAAGATATTCTGCACTACTTTGATAATCTTGAGAAAACCCCATTCAACTTGATAATGGGAGTAACGTTGGATCAACGTGAATACTTTAGGGATTATCGCTTGACACAAAAAGGGAAACTTCTATGGCAAATTTATATGTTGCATTGGTATGCTCGGGAGCTATGCTTGAGATATGATTATACTTGTTGCTCTAGGATGAACGCTCCACATATTCCCTTTTCATGTGAATTTAATGATAATGAAACCTTGGCTTCTTATGCCAATGGTATTTATGATTACTATGATGTGCAACGAATAGAAGAATTTTTTGCTTTTAAGGGTGCTTATGAAATTGAATCTTTGTTTTTAAAGTATGAAGCTTTTGATGATGATGTTTATAGACCTGAAATTTTTTGCCATCCTTAAATATTGCTATGATAACTATAAATACTATTCCGATATTGATGTATCTATTGAGAAAATCTCCGCTGTCCAAGAGGAGACTAATATTTTGTAGATTCCATGGATGAAGGAATTGATGAAACTGTGAGCTCATTGGATGAAAAAGATGATGAGGAGAGCGAAGAACAAAAGGAGGAAGAGAGGATTGATCACCCGTGCCTACATTTTAATGAGAGTAACTCTTCAACTCATACATTGTTTAATGTCCCTTCATTCTTACCGAAGGATGAATGCTATGATAATTGCTATAATCTCGTTGATTCTTTTGAAATATCCCTTTTTGATGAACTTGATGCTTGTGGCCATGATGCCAATATGAATTATACTTATGGAGATGAACTTGCTATATTTCCTTATGTCAAGAATGAAATTATTGCTATTGCACCCACACATGGTAGTCCTACTATCTTTTTGAATTCTCCAAACTACACTATATCTGTCGGGGAGACCGATCACCTATGGGGTCACAAGGATCCCTTCTATGTTCGGCGGGGCTTTAGTTGCACGAAGAGCCGGTCGAGCCGTTAGCACACAGAGTATTTTTATCCAGGTTCGGGCCATGAAGATGTGTAATACCCTAGTCCTGCTTTATCTAGTTATACATGTGTTCTTGTTCTTTTGAACTAGCTACGGTGCATGCTTTGTCCAAAAGTCTAAATCTCCTCTCTATGCGCCTCGGACCTCCTTTTATACACAAAGGGGTTGCCATAGCGGCACACAGGAGGTGGCAAGCTACAGTGGTATGAGCTTATCGCTCAGTCAACGTTGGACAAGCACATTTAATGCGCTGCCTACGTGTCCTCTCGCTTTATTGGGGACGACAACAAAGGCCGTCTCATTCTTTGCCGCTCCTCCTCGCCTCACCACGCGTCCTGGACGATGATGCATGCAGCGCCACAATGGTGAACTAGTTGTTGCGTTGGCGAAATGGTATGCTTCCACGAAGATCTGCATGCCGCCACGTAGGCGCCTGCTTAGCTGGCATGCTTATCGTGGCGCTGGAGTGATGGTGAAGTGGCAAAAAACCTTGCCGAGCGCGGGCCTGGCTATCGCCTAGCGATCATCTCCGGCAAGGCTTGCCGGGGCCTTGGAGTTGTCCCGGGAAAGGGTCTTGCCGGGGGTCTTCGTCTTCCGATCCCACGTGGACTCGTGGGTTGCCAATCTTCGTGAGGAGCTGCATGCTACCAGGCATGTGCTCTCCAAATCTTAGTCTTTAACGTTGTCGATGGTGTCAGAGCTCTCAACCCCAAGGGTGGTGGCCCTGCTTGTCTCTTTGCAAGCTGGCCCGGTAAGGAGCTTCGCCAGATTCTTCCCCAGCACGACGCTCTTTCGCTATTATTTCTTTCCTCGGGTTCAGCAAGGGGACGCCATCTCTTCCTCCGTTGCTTGGATCCCGAGGCTGCTGTGCAAAGGCGCATACACGAAAGGCTTCCAAAAGTGGGATGAATGGAGGGGACGGTGGTTCTAGATTGTGGAGAAGGAGCCACGGCACTTATGCGAGGTCCGTCGGAGTCCACCGGTCCATGGTGATGACCGGAGTAACTTCGACCCCAACGATGCAAAGCTCAGGGTTGCCACCACCAGGATTATCTGCCTTGTCTCTGCCGGCCTCACGCTGGAGATGGTTGAGGATGATTTCATCCGTTGCCGTATCACTCCCTTGCACCAGAAGGGGAGGACGGCCTGGGATTTTATGAACATAGCGAACACCATGAGGCTCCGCCCTGGCATGAAGCACAATTTCACGGTGATGCAACATGCATCCGTCTGCCAGAGGCTCTTTTAGCTCAAGATGGATGAAGATGGCAACTGATGAAAGCACGACCTCGAACGCGCCACTGATTTGGCCCGATCTTTCACGATGCAACAACCGCAACTAAATTTTACTGATAAAAGTTCCCAATTGACCTCGAACGCGCCGCTGATTTGGCCCGATCTTTCACGATGCAACAACCGCAACTAAATTTCACTGATAAAAGTTCCCAATTACATGAACGATACACGCAACCTGAAACTGTGGTAACCACAACTGACAAGTAATACCTCGGCAAACAAGGCACCTCCCGTCAGAGTAGAAGTAACCGGCAAGTAATACGTCGCCGTGGACGGACATCTAACCAATAGCTAGCAAATTCTCAGTCACAAGAATCCTCTGGCCAAGGTGTAATCTTCTTAATAGAAAATCTCACATAGAAAAACAAGACGCACACCTAGAGGGCCGCTTCATAGTCTATCTGTAAACTCTAGCAAATAACCTAAAAAAATAAAGTCTTTCTGGCCAATACTATATATAGCCTAGATACAAACCGACTCAGATGAGTTCGGCCTAAACAAGGCACGCAGGCCATACTACATGCAGGATTAACCAACCCCTGCGTGACTTGTGGTGCAACCGATTTTGTTGCCGTAATTGCTCTGATCTTCTATTTCTGTTTTCCTTTTCCAAACGTACACAGCTGGCCGATTGATATTTGCATGTACGCGCAGACTCCTTCCCTTCCTATTTTTCAGGACATGCAGATTGGTGGCTTGTATATTCCGTGAAGTAGCACTAACAAATCTGCCGCATGTACTTTCTTTCCTTTTAATTCTCCAGGTTCTCCACGTCCTCTTATCTCTCCAAATGCATGCATGGTGTTGTTTTGCAATTCAGTTAGGAAACAAATTCTTTCCAGGTTTTGTACGTGCATGCACTTGTATGGACTCATTAAATCTAGCAATTCTCTCATAATTAACATTAACTCCTCCTTTGTGTATTATGGGCAGAAAGCCAGGACCACATAATATACGCAAGTTCCCATCTCTTCCTTTGCTAAGATGTGTCACTTCCTCTATAATTTTATGATCCTTGTCTTGGTTAACTAACTTCCTCACATCTGCCTCGTCGACTTGCACTGTAGTCGTCTCATCCATAATATCCTCCGTTTGCATCCCTTTGTCGACGACAGCCACAGTCGCCTGTAGCCCCTTGTCATTCACCGGTGTATTCACCATGACTTGTATACTGGGCATGTTTGTGGTAGGGTATGCTGCATTAGCAACGCTGAGTGGGTCGGCAAGGCCGCAAAGGCTGGCAAGATCGACCCCCTGTTTAGTTTGAAGGCAGGGGTGCATCCAATTAGCAATAACTCTCGCCAGACCGAGATTATTGCCACGATGCCCATCTTCCATGCCCACGGCCTGGATCCAACCTGGGCCGAGCCGATGGCAGAGTTGGTGCAGCAGTGCTTCGACAACTTGTCGGAGGGCACTGTTCGCGATGAGCCAGTGCTCATCCGGGCCACCACCGACAAAGAGTTGGCGTATATTGCCGCCAGGGCGAAGGAGGCGGACCTTGCCGTGGAGGCCGGTAGCTGCAACGCCGTGGAGGACGAGCCCGAGGAGGCCGAGGAGGAGCAAAGATTCCTCAAGTGGGTGGGGCCCACCGAAGAGACCAACGGCGCTGCTGTCGGGGCTCCCCCTGCCGCGGAGGCGACCGAAGAGCCGGTCGGGGAGGCGCCCGGTGGACGAGCCCTCGGCCCCGAAGAAAAGGCGCTTCTTACGACGGGCCAGATCCAATGAGCTAGTTCACCCCGGCAAGGCCACACAGCGGCAAGGGTCTTGGGCGGAGCCCATGCGCCAGACAAGCCACATAGCCGCGGAGGCGCTGGAGGCGGACGCAGCGGCGAAGAGGGCCGCAACTGCTGCCTCCTCCTCGAGCAGATGCGTTATTGCTTCTCCTGCAGGTGGGCGTGTAAGGACTCTGTCTCCTTCCTCGGCGGGCTCCGTCCCAGCGGCCAAATATGACCATGGGTCGTTCAGCCTGAGGAAGAAGAGGACAATAGAAGAAGAGGAGGACGAGTATGAACTCTGTTTCCCCCATCTATTATCTGACTCCTTTCTTCAATCACTTTATCTTGATCTGGCTTCATTGCTGCAGCGACTCAGAGACGCTGGCCCAGAGGGTGAAAAGGTCCAAGGCCTCGACAAGTGTTGAGCCCCCGGCAAACACTCCTCGTGCGTCAGGGAAAATATTCACCAACCCGGAGTACAGCCCCCGGCACAGCCCCCAGAGTAAGTTTGCCACTTATTTCTTGTCGGTAGGCGTTGGAGTGCCTCTTCTTATTGGTGATCTTGCCCGGAGTGCAGGAAGGGAACAACAGCAGGAGAACCCCTAAGGGCCGCCCCCGACATGCCGCCCCCATCAACTACGCCGACCAGAGGGGCGTCCCCGGCAAGGGCACCTACTGACGAGCCCTTGCGCTCGAAGTAGGTGGAGGCGGGCACAAGCGCTGGTGACCTCGTCCCGGCAACAAATGTTGTCGTGGAGGGGGACGCATCTTCCCCACCCGCCGTGGGTAAGTACACGCCTTTTGCTCCTTGCTATCTGCAATTTTGACTTCTTCCCTTCT
Source organism: Triticum dicoccoides (assembly GCF_002162155.2). Lineage (NCBI taxonomy): Eukaryota > Viridiplantae > Streptophyta > Magnoliopsida > Poales > Poaceae > Triticum > Triticum dicoccoides. Next base: position 323,923,158 of record NC_041383.1, on the reverse strand, counting down.
CTCTGTTTTGAACTTTTCTAATTTTGATTCCGCCTTTTCCCCTTCCTTGGCTTCAGATCCTCACTTGGCGGACTGGGAGGATATCGTTGCTGTGATCATGGAGACCACCAAGGACTCCAAGGCTGAGGCCACCACCACTATTGCTGAGGAGGCCGCCGAGGGGCCCACAGAGGAGGCCTCCATGGGTCTTGCCGAGGAGGCCGGCGAGGATCCTACCAGGGAGAAGGTGGCTGAGGAGCCTGCAGGAGGAGCCGGCAAGGCTGCTGCCGAGGAGGCAACCATGGGGCCTACTGGAGAGGCCGGTGAGGCCACCACTGGAGAGGCCACCAAGGATTCTGCGAGGGAGGAGGTGGTCAATGATCAACCCTCCTCGTCCTCAGCACCTGCCGCGAGCAGGTACTTGAAGGTTGGGGATGACCTCTTCGTCAGCATCCTAGGAGAGGCACACACCAGAATGCCACTCAAGAGGGAGGTCTTTTATGAGGAGATCCTCACCGCTGTCGGGCTCCAGCTTGTTGACAAACTGAGCGTCAGCAGTGGCATCTCCAAGGAGGACCAACTCCTTCAAACTATAGGTGCCAACTTCCACAAGCTCCAGGCTCTCCATCGGGCTCGCAAGGAGAAGGCGGACTCCAGAATGGCGGCCATAGACAAAGCCGAGGCGGACTTCCAGGAGCGCATCGCCCAGATGAAAACCTAGTTTGATGAGGCTTGGGAGGATCTGAGCGCCTCCCAAATCCAGTTGAGTGAGCACCAGCGGGACCTCCTCTTGAAGCAAGCTGATTTTGACAAGGCGCAAGAGGTGGCAATGGCCAGGGCTTCCAAGGACAAGTCCAATCAGACGTAGCGCCGCATCTCGCTCGATGTCCAGGAGGAGGACTTGGTTGCTCGCAAAGTGGTGCTTGCTACCACGCTTCACGACAAGGACGAGGAGATCAAGAGGCTCGTTGCGCAGCGGACTCAAGACTTGTTGTAGAAGCACTAGGAGGCGCTCGATGCTCTGGTCCTCGACCATGCCGGCAAGCTGAAAGAGGCCATCGACCATGCTGAAGCGGCAGAGGCCACCAAGATCGAGCTGGCCAGCAAGATGGAAAAGCTGGAGGCGAACCTGGCCAAGCTCACCAAGGAGATCTTCACACTCAAGGACGATAGAGAGAAGACTCTCTATGACCTAGCGGGGATGTAGACCACCATCTCTGACAGAACCAATCTGCTCTCCAAGGCCAACGAATCCATCGATGATCTGAAGGTGAAGCTGGACAGCTAGGAGAAGATGCTCTTGGAGTCTAGAGCCCGTTAGCAGACCCTAGCCAAGGACCTCGCGGACGAACATCTGCTGCTGAAGGCTACCGCCTCTTCCCACAACGAGCTTGTGGAGACCATGAAGCTTTGGACTAGCCACCTTGTGTATGTCGCAGAGCAGATTACCACGCCACTGACTACCATGGGCGCTAGAATGACGGGGCCTTTGCAGCCTGCGGAGGGCGTCGACGCCAGTGGGCTACATTGCCGCTCTTGGCGCAGTCACCTGGACTATCGAGCAGACTTGAGGCAGAACATGGGCTCTGTTGATCACGGCAAGGCACCTCACCGTTCTTAGCAGAGCGCAACACCCGAACTTTTGAGCGGACTCAAAACAAAACAAGGGTGTTGCCAATCACGGCATGGTTCCTTTTGCGTGTAGGTTCTCCATACAAGGACGAAAACCATCGAGGGGGTTAACCTCATAAAAAGGAATAATTACTCAAAGTGAAGTTAGCTTAGCTTTTGGTTGCTGTGTAGATCATTGTTGCAGCTGTGGGCTCCGCTGCTCACCTAGCACTTTGCACCAGGATGGCGCGGACGACCTCGATCGTGCTGGCCGTTGCAGTCACCTTCTTCTCCGATGCCACAGCGATGAAGAAACCACTGCCCTAACCAACGGACAAAATTCTCACAACTACTCCGCCCCCGCCTGGCACGCCAAAGATGTCGGGGAAACCGATCACCTATGGGGTCACAAGGATAGGATCGCTTCTATGTTCGGCGAGGGGTTAGTTGCAAGAAGAGCAGGTTGAGCCGTTAGCACACAAAGGATTTTTATCCAGGTTCGGGCCGCGAAGATACGTAATAACCTAGTCCTGCTTTATCTGGTTATACGTGTGTTCTTGAGCTTTTGTACTAGCTACGGTGCGTGCTTTGTCCAAAAGTCTGAATCCCCTCTCTATGCGCCTCAGGCCTCCTTTTATACACAAAGGGGTTGTCACAGCGGCACACAGGAGATGGCAAGCTACAGTGCTACGAGCTTATCGCTCGGTCAACATAGGACAAGCGAATTTAATGCGTTGCCTACATGTCCTCTCGCTTTATTGGGGACGGCAACAGAGGACATCTCATTCTTCACCGCTCCTCATCGCCTCGCCACGCGTCCGGGCCTACGATGCAGGTAGCGCCACACTGGCCAACCAGGTGTTGCGTTGGCGAAATGGTATGCTTCCGCGAAGATCTGCATACCACCACGCAGGCGCCTGCTTAGCTGGCATGCTTATCGTTGCGCTGGAGTGATAGTGAAGTGGCAAAAAACCTTGCAGAGCGCGGTCCTGGCCGCAGCCCCACGATCGTCCCCGGCAAGGCTTGTCGGGGGCCTTGGAGTTGTCCCCGAAAAGGGTCTTGCCAGGGGGTTTTCGTCTTACGATCCCATGTGGACTCGTGGGCTGCCAATCTTCGTGTGCAGCTGCATGCTACCAGGCATGTTCTCTCCAAATCATGGTATTTAACGTTGTCGATGGTGTCAGAGCTCTCGACCCTAAGGGTGGTGGCCCTGCTGGTCTCTGCGCAAGCTGCCCCGACAAGGAGCTTACCGGGGGCCTCACAGGTCGCCTCGGCAAGGCTCGTCGCTGGGCATGGCCCTGCCAGTCTGCTGTTGTTCATTGCTTTTGAGTGTCGGTTTTGATATTCTTTGTTCCTGTCTTGCTTCCTACCATCCTCCTCTGTTTCACCGAGCCCTGCTAGAGGGGTGGCTGCGACCGTCTGTGCACAAGTAAGGGGTACAGAAGTACCCACACTTTTGTACACCGACAATATCGGAGAACTTTGTTCTTATTAAGGATTATATTGATGGGTTGCCTTTTACCGTTGCACACGATGATTTCGCTGAATATAATATGCATGTGCTTGCTGCTCCTACTTGTAATTATTATGAGAGATAAGCTACATCTCCGCCTCTCTGTGTTTCCAACACGAAAAAATGCAAGAAACTACTTATGCTATGTATTGGCCATTACTTGATGTTCATGAATTGTTATTGTATCACATGCCGATGAATAGGAAGAGAGTTATACTTCGTCATTGCATGATATATGTTGCTTTGTGCTCAGTACTAAATGCCAAATCATTGTTAATTAAAATTGGCTTTGATATACCTTGGGATCCGGGTGGATCCATTACTTGAGCACTTTATGCCTAACTTAATGGCTTTAAAGAAAGCGCTGCCAGGGAGACAACCTGGATGTTTTAGAGAGTCATTTATTTCTGTTGAGTGCTTTTGTATAGTTTAAAAAATGGCGGGTAACTTAAAACTTCACAAAAAGAAAAGTGAAAGTGAGAAGGACGAGCACCGTGGAAGCGGGAGCATGCCTTGAACTTTGTTCATGACTATGGAAACTTTGTGAATTTTTAATTACAAAAACTTTTAAACAAAAATAATTATCCCCTTGTACAATTCCATTGTATTATAAAAATAATGTGCCAAGATTTTCCTTTAGGATCAGTAGATTGCTTGTTGGTATGTGCAGTGCAAAAGCAGAAACTTTTGCTGTAGGACGCGATTTTACATTTTTAGTAGAACGACGAAAGATTCTGATTTTTTTTTGCACATCTTGCTATACAAATTGTTTATTTTGTCATAATAGTTTCAGAATTTTTTGAGTACCATAAGTATGGTGAATGTTTATATTACTTTAGACTATCCTATTTAAGACAGATTCTGTTTTTTGATGCATTGTTTTGCTTGTTTTTATGAAACTATCGATTCTATTGGTGGTATAAGCCATGGAAAAGTTATATTACAGTATCTACAATGAAAAAACAAAATATGAATTGATTTTCAACAATACTTAGAGTAGTTATTTCTTTATTGTACTAACGGATCTTACCGAGTTTTTTGTTGAGTTTTGTATGGATGAAGTGATCAAAGATCGAGGAGGTCTCGTTATGAGGAGAAGGAGGAGAGGCAAGAGCTAAAGCTATTGCATGCCCAAGGCACCCCAAGTAAATATTCAAGGAGACTCAACTATCTAAGCTGGGGGATGCCCCGATAGGCATCCCATCTTTCTTTCACAAGTATCGGTATGTTTTCTTCTTTGCTCCATTCATGTGGTATGTGCATAACTTGGAGCGTCTTTTGCATTTAGTTTTCATTTTTCTTTTATGCAGCATGCTGGTATGAGATAGTCCATGGTTGATTTATAGAATTATCATTCCACTTCACTTATATCTTTTAAGTACCGTTTATAGAATGCTTCATGTGCTTCACTGATATCATTTGAAGTTTGGATTGCCTGTTTCTCTTCACATAGAAAACCGATGTTTCTAAAATGCTCTTATAATTCACTTTTATTTGTCAGAGCATGTTATTTTGTAGAAAGATTTAAACTCTCATGCTTCACTTATATCTATTTAGAGAGACAAATGGAATTGGTCAATTGCATGGTTAGTCATAAAATCCTACATAAAACTTATGGATCACTGAATATGATATGTTTGATTCCTTGTAATAGTTTTGCGATATAGAGATGGAATATGTGGGAGGTACTAGTAAACGGTTGTGGTTAGTAAGAATATTGGTGTTAAGGTTTGTGATTCCCGAAGCATGCACGTATAGTGTCTTGTTATGCTATGAAGTTGGAGCATGATTTATTATTGTTTGTCTTCCTTATGAATGGCGGTCGGGGATGAGCGATGGTCTTTCCTACCAATCTATGCCCCTAGGGGCATGCCTAGTAGTACTTTGCGTCGAGGGCTAATAAACTTTTGCAATAAGTATATGAGTTCTTTATGACTAATGTGAGCCAATGGATTATACATACTCTTACCTTTCCACAAATTGCTAGCCTCTACGGTACCGTGCATTGCCCTTTCTCACCTCGAGACTCCATGCAAACTTCGCCGGTGCATCCAAACCCCGTGACATGATACGCTCTATCACACATAAGCCTTATTATATCTTCCTAAAACAGCCACAATACCTACCTATTGTGGCTTTTCCATGGCCATTCCGAGATATATTGCCACGCAACTTCCACCGCTTCCGTTTGATGACTTGAGCATTCATTGTCATATAGCTTCGCATGATCATATTGCTTCGCATGATCATATAGCTAACATAGTAGTTGTGGCTCAGCCACCGTTCATCATTTTTCATACATGCTATGTTGGATCATTGCACATCCTGGTACATGCCAGAGGCATTCATATAGAGTCATACTTTGTCATAATATCGAGTTGTAATTTTTATTTCTTTTGAGTTATAAGTAAATAGAAGTGTGATGATCATCATTATTCATTTTTACAACAGTGCCCCATTGAGGATAGGATGATGGAGACTATGATTCCCCCATAAGTAGGGATGAGACTCCGAACAATGAGAGAAAAAAAGAAAAAAGAGAAAAAAAAAGAGAAAACAAGAAAAAGAAAAAAAAGGGAAAGAAAAAAATAAAACAAGGAGAGAAGGGGCATTGTTAGTATCCTTTACCACACTTGTGCTTCAAAGTAGCACCATGTTTTTCATATGGAGAGTCTCCTATGTTGTCACTTTCATATACTAGTGGGAATATTTCATTATAGGATTAGGTGCACACCCACTTAGTTTTCATATGGAGCTTTCATACACTTATAGCTCTTATTGCATTCGTTGCATGGCAATCCCTACTCCTCATGTTGATTGATGACCCACAAGTATATGGGGTCAATTGTAGCCTTCTCGATAAGTAAGAGTGTCGAACCCAATGAGGATCAGAAGGAAATGACAAGTGGTTTTCAGCAAGGTATTATCTACAAGTAGTGGAGTAGTTTGATAGCAAGATAATTTGTAACGAGAAAGTAACAATAGTAGTAACAAAAGTGCAGCAAGGTAGCCCAATCATTTTGAGGCAAAGGACAGGCCAAAACGGTCTCTTATGATAAGCAAAGCATTCTTGAAGGTACACGGGAATTTCATCTTGTCACTTTCCTCATGTTGGCTTAATTCGTGTTCGGTAATTTGATAATTTGATATGTGGGTGGACCGGTGCCTAGGTTCTGTTCTTACTTGAACACACGTCCTACTTATGATTAACCCTCTCGCAAGCATCCACTACTACAGTAAAAAGTATTAAGAATAAATTCTAACCATAGCATTGAACTTTTGGATCCAATCGGTCCCTTACTGAATAGCGCATAAACTGGGTTTAAGCATCTGTCACTCTCGCAACCCACCATCTAATAACTACTCCACAATGCAATGCCTTAGGACCAAATATGGTGAAGTGTCATGTAGTCGACGTTCACCTGACACCACTAAGACAATAACAACGTACATATCGTCAAAATATCGAACAAATGTCAATTTCACATGATTACTTGCAACATGATTTCTCCCGTGACCTCAACAACGAAAGTAACTACTCACAAATGATAAAATGCTCAAGATTAGAGGGGTATTAAATAGCATAATGGATCTAAACATATAATATTCCACCAAGTAAACCATATAGTAATCAACTACAAGATGTAATCAACACTACTAGTCAACCATGAGAACCAATCTATAGTTTCGGTACAAAGATTGAACACAAGAGATGAACTAGGGTTTGAGAGGAGTTGGTGTTGTTGAAGATGTTGATGAACATATCCCTCCCTGTCGGGGATATACCCCGCGGTGTAAACCGGCCGGAAGTTAACCCGGCCGGACTTGGCGGTTTATTTGAGGTCCCGCTGGCACTTGGCGATATTCACTTGGTGACCCGCCCAGACCTGGCAATTTACCAGCAACCCGCCAGGACGTTGTAACTCACTGGTGACCCGGCGGACGGGTCAGAGGAGAGACAAGACCCGGTGGCCCGTCTGGCGGTTCATGAAGGCCGGTTCATACTATGGTGGGCCGGTTTAAGAGGAAAGGCATAATGAATATTTGTCTTACAAGGAGTTAAGACCTGGGCTTGTATCCGGTTTGTATTAGAGATAGACTATTCCTAATCCTAATAGGACTCCACATGTAACCCGCCCCTTCAACATATATAAGGAGGGGCAGGGCTCCCCAAAGGGGGGAGAAGCTACAAGCAAGAAGAAATAATCTTAGGGCTAGACACAAAGAGGAGAGCCGGTTTATGGCGACTCCCTCGTGGTGATAATGAGACCTAGCCTCAAATAGCATGTAGGGTTTTTACCGGATGATGTTTCCCGGGGCCCGAAGCTGTCTAAATCCTTGTCTTGTGTTGCGTCTCTCGATTCCGCTCAACCCCTCTCAAGCTACCACATGGATGCGTTGGCCTCGCGACTAAGTCCTGACACTAAGGACATCTGACGTGACAAATCCACAACAGTTGGCGCCCACCGTGGGGCTCACGCACGGTGGTGATGAGTTCTTGGAGGGATTTTTCCCAAGGATCGAGAGGCTCACGATCTGCCGGATGAAGAAAAGCCGGTCAGAAAAATCTACATCGACTCCATGTTCAGTTATCAGAAATCAGATCAATTCTCATCTCAAGATCAAGGACAAAAGAAAATTCAGCAACAGGATCGATTTGCTCCTCTGCGACGGTCAACAGGATCGTCTAAAAAAAAGAGAAGCGGGCGTGGCTGGTACAAGCAACAATGACATCCACGCATGAGGATCTAGGAGTTCCTTTGGTTTGACCGGTTCTAGGTATGGCTATCCACGTGAAGGCCAGTGTCCAGGAGTACTAGTTGTTCCACAACTAGCAATAACGTAGGAAAGGATACGGATCTAGTAAAAAAAGGTAAGCCGCCGAGCCAGTTACGACCCGGCACGGAAACGGATAGAACTCCACCGGCCCTGACCCGGATTCGCCTTCGCCGAGCCGACGCGGTTTTTCCACGAGTCGCCGTCGTTGCTCGCCCGGCCACGGGCCTCCATGCTGGTAGCTGCATTGAACCGCTACCAGGATTCACCGGCCTCGCCCCCGGATTCAACCCGCCTGGCCTCCGTTCTCCGCCTCGGTCTGGACGTGAGTCGCCGGCGAGTTATCTCCGCTGATCTTGCTCCATCCCTACGCGGTCTAGTTTTTAGCGGCTGTGTATCCAAGTCGCTGCACCGGGTCGCCCCGTCCCAACGCTGGCTTCCCCATGCTGGAGGCGCCCCTCTTCCACCCCTGCAGTCGGCTTGCCACGCCACCCCTCCTTGTTGTGGGTCTCCTTGACGCCCGCTGACCCGCCACTGCTGCTCCGGGCCGACCTCAAATCGCCGATCTCGTGTTGAGCCACCACCGGTGAGTCATCACGCCTCCATGGCTTCACCTGCGTCGCTGCGCCCCAAGTCGGTCTGGCCTCGTGGCCGTCTCTGCCGTGGCCTCCAGCCTCCGTTCTGAGTCAGGCCACTGCTTCCTTGCATCTATCGTGGTCAGGCATCACTAAGCCGGCTGTTACCTCCGGATTGCATCTACCGTGGTCCGCCTCTGTCCATTGACTTGCTACTGTCGTGACCTGCTGTTGCTGAGACCCGCTGTGGCTATGGAAAAATTGCAAACAAATGCTGAAATAGATCAAGTGCACGGTTGATAAAAAAGCTGGTTCCTAGACAGGGAAGATGAGTGCAATACGTTGCATATTTTAGTCAAGAATGTATAAGAGGAACAGAGGAAACGGAGATTCGTCCACTGGCATTTTTATAGGTGTGCTGCGTATTTTGGGATCCGTGGCGAGTGAAGCACTGGATCTCATTGAATTTTACTACAGCAGGAAGCCAAAAAAGAAAAAAAAGAAAGAAAAAAAGTGGAAAAAGATCAAGCAAGAATGTGTGGATAGTTTTCACATCCACAGGAAAGAGATAAGGATAGGATGGGTGACAGCGATGGGCTGCCCCCACACGGACACACATCATCTAACACAAGTGAAGGACGATCCAAAAAATCAGTTAGGCAAAAACAGTCAGGGCCGCATCAGACAATTGATATGTTTTTATCCCCAGTGTCCACATTCATCCAACAATATTCATCTGATGAAAAAACCAGGTGCTATCTTTTTTATTTATTTTATCAGTATGTATTAAATTATTTGAGAACAATTATTTTGGTCTGTGGTATTCTTCCGTAGGACCATTATTCATTACAAAAGCCTACTTGCCCACATCCATGCTCTTTCCAAAACTGCGGCTGACTCTCTCGTCCGCGCCGGCTTACAAACGCCGTGGCCGTCTCTCGCGACCGCGCCGGCTTACAACGCCGTGGCCGTCTCTCGCGACCGCGCCGACTTGCAACGTCTTGGCCATCTCTCGCGACCACGCCGGCTTACAACAAGGAGGACGACTCGACCGTCCGCACCGGCTTGCAAACACTGTGGCTGATTCATTTGTCTGCTCCCGCGGCCGACTCACCCGTGAGTGATTTCAACTCCACCTAGCGATCATCAACTTGATGGCGGATTATTTCCGGCCTAGCACATCAGGTGAAATCTATCTAAAATATATTTTATTGGTACATATTATTTTTTGTCAAAGAGCAGTTTATCTTTGTCTTGGTCTGCAATACTGTTGATGCAGGACAATTGTTCACTACATCAAAACGACGTGGTTAACTCGCCCGTCCATGCCGGTTTACGACACCAGTACCGATTTCCCTGTCCTTGCCGGTTTACAATGCCGCGGCCGACTCATCTGTCGGAGCCGCCACTGATGATGCGGTCGTCTCTGCTGTCTGTCTCTCGCGGCCTGTTCTACATCGACATACCGGGCCGCACCGTCTGCATGAGCTGTTTATTGGATATGAGCAAGTCACAGCTTGGGTAGCCCGATTTTCTTTCAAATTCACTACAATAAATATGTCAACTTATGACCTTCTGTCAGTGACCCTGGAAGAATTGGTCATAGATTTATGACCATTTGAGACCAATTGGTCAAAAGCTGTTCGAGGGGCTCCAAACCTAAACCATTGCGACCATTTTATTCAGAAAGATCATAATTTCCTACATGAAATGGTCATAAAGCTAACAGCGCTAGTCTGCTGCCTTATTTCTAGTTGTTAACGACCAATATAGATGGTCATAGCCTTGTAAATTGTGGTGGGTTGCTATGACTAGGCGCCACCTCATCAGTTTTGCCTATGTGTCATGTCCATGTGGCAGTTTTTGCCCGAGGTTGTGAAGCAACCTATATTTCTGTCATTCCCAAAATTCCCAAAAAAATCTCATAAATTCTTTGGGCCATATCTTCGTCAAATATGTAAAAACCTTCCTTGCCTAGTTCAAAAATAATTCAAAAATATTCATTTTCCTATTCTGTTCAGAGTAACAGTTTGTGAAGGAAGTACCACTTTGGCATGTCCAAATAGTATCCATTTTCTACAGTACTTTCTTATGCCCAAATAACCATCCTCCACCAAATGCCAGCTCAATCTATTCATTATTTTGAGCCGAGCTTCAACATTCGTATTTATGTCCAGTGTGGTGGTTTGCAAAGCAAGTACCACCTAGGGTCCTCCTTTTGAGCTGAAAATTTGTGAAGACGGTCTTCTTAGTAACTGATCATCCTCAGCCAAAACTCACGCCCATTAGCCATGTACATTTCCCGTACCGCTAATCAAACACTTGGCTGTTAATTCATGTTTGAGCATCGATCGGTCTCCTCATGAGAATCTTATGTTGTAATTTTGTTCCTAGCACCTACCTGGGGAGTGCTCAACCCACTAGACATGCCTAGGCTGCCCAGAACACATGGCAACGCCACGGTCACGCGGTGACCACGCGACGGGCACGCGACGGGCATAGAGTTGGGGCCCTCGGCCACCGCACAAACCACGACGTATCACCACCAAAGAATGTATTTATGATTAAATAGGTACTTATGTAACTAGAAATGATTTTTGGAAAAAATAAATAGCAAACTATGAGGCAGCTGCAGTTCAAATTTGACCCGCTTCCAACTGAATCGGCGGGAATTTGTCTTTTTCACCAGAGGTGGATCAAAACTTTTGACACCCAACCATTTTGTCAATTGTGCATTAAATATGTCCTAATATTTTATAAAAATGATTTGGTACAATTTTGCAACAAATATATGGTAGGTCCTTCACAAAAAAACCTCATTTCGGGCACTCAAAAAATGGAAAATGAATTTTCCGTGCAAAGAAAATGAAAACTCCCTTTGGCAACATTGTTTGGAATTCCAAGATGCACCCTTGTGCACAATATGAGATCATTTGAACAAACTATGCCATGAATGTGACCATGAGATTGAGCGTTTGGGTTGAAATCCATGAATCTTCACACATGATAGCTCATTTATGAGAACACTTTTCTAAAATAATTTCTGTATTACAAGATTATTATTTTTCCTGGAAACTTGGTCACACATAATGACACAATGCGAAGGTTTTCTGATTTTTTGATTTTTTTTGAATTTTTTATGCCCGTTTGAAAATGCGGTCAAAACGGCGGGCTTTACCGTTCCTAGCTAGTGGTTGAATCTTGGAAAATTTTTGATGTTTCTCTGATTAAATAGATACTTATACCTAGAAATGATTTTTGGAAAAAATAAATAGCAAACTATGAGGCAGCTGCAGTTCAAATTTGACCCGCTTCTAGTTGAATCGGCGGGAATTTGTCTTTTTCACCAGAGGTGGATCAAAACTTTTGACACCCAAACATTTTGTCAATTGTGCATTAAATATGTCCTAATATTTTATAAAAATGATTTGGCACAATTTTGCAACAAATATATGGTAGGTCCTTCACAAAAAAACCTCATTTCGGACACTCGAAAAATGGAAAATGAATTCTCCGTGCAAAGAAAATGAAAACTCCCTTTGGCAACATTGTTTGGAATTCCAAGATGCACCCTTGTGCACAATATGAGATCATTTGAACAAACTATGCCATGAATGTGGCCATGAGATTGAGCATTTGGCTTGAAAGCCATGAATCTTCACACATGATAGCTCGTTTATGAGAACACTTTTTTAAAATAATTGCCGTATTACAAGTTTGTTATTTTTCCTGGGAACTTGGCCACACATAATGACACAATGCGAAGGTTTTCCAATTTTTTGATTTTTTTTGAATTTTTTATGCCCGTTTAAAAATGCGGTCAAAACGGCGGGAATGACCGTTCCTAGCTAGTGGTTGAATCTTGGAAAACTTTTGATGTTTCTCTGATTAAATAGATACTTATGTACCTAGAAATGATTTTTAGAAAAAATAAATAGCAAACTATGAGGCAGCTGTAGTTCAAATTTGACCCGCTTCCAACTAAATCGGCGGGAATTTGTCTTTTTCACGAGAGGTGGATCAAATTTTTTTACACCCAACCATTGTGTCAATTATGCATTAAATATGGCCTAGTATTTTATAAAAATGATTTGGTCCAATTTTGCAACAATTATTTGGTAGTTCCTTCACAAAAAAACCTCCTTTCGGGCACTCGAAAAATGGAAAATGATTTTTTCGTCCAACGAAAATGAAAACTTCCTTAGGCAACATTGTTTGCCATTCCAATATGCACCCTTGTGCACAATATGAGATCATTTTAACAAACTATGCCATGAATGTGGCCATAAGATTGATCATTTGGCTTGAAAGCCATTGATCTCCACACATGATAGCGCGTTTCTGAGAACACTTTTTTAAAATAATTACCGTATTACAAGTTTGTTATTTTTCCTAGGAACTTGGCCACATATGATGACACAATGCGAAGGTTTCCCAATTTTTTGATTTTTTTTGAATTTTTTATGCCCGTTCCAAAATGCGGTCAAAACGGCGGGAATGACCGTTCCTAGCTAGTGGTTGAATCTTGGAATTTTTTTTGTGTTTCTCTGATTAAATAGATACTTATGTACCTAGAAATGATTTTTGGAAAAAATAAAGGGCAAACTATAATGCAGCTACAGTTCAAATTTGACCCGCTTCCAGCTAAATCGGCGGAAAGTTGTCTTTTTCACGAGAGGTGGATAAAAGCTTTTGACACCCAACCATTTGGTCAATTATGCATTAAATATGTCCTAGTATTTTAGAAAATTGATTTGGTCCAATTTTGCAACAAATATATGGCAGGTCCTTCACAAAAAAACTCTTTTTGGGCACTCCAAAAATGGAAAATTGATTTTTCGTTATTTAAGGAATAACACTACTAATTATTTGAAAACTTAACTAACATTGTCATAAAAAGAGAAGGAAACTTACCATCGGGCATCATGGTGCTGCGTTGGAGCTCACGCTGCAATGGAGTTTCGCCGGGCGCTGTGGTGCTGTGTTGGTAGCGCCTATTGTTAATGAATTACGACAATTTTAGATGGTCATAAGCCCGCACTTCGTTCTGATTGGTCTATGGGCATGTCATGCGGATCAAGCATTACAGACTGTCGGATACTGCCAGATCCAATGGCCCACACCCTCATCCTCTCGCCACCCACACCCACCCGAAAGCAGCTCCCCTCACCTACACCACACGTCGTTGAGGACACTGACATGTGGGCCTAATTCCTCGCGGGCCCACCTATCAGTGGACGAATTCCACCACTCACCCACCGCACACCACTCACCCACCGCACACCACTCCCCCCCTCTCCCCGCACACCACTCCCCCCCACGATCCGCAGCCCAAACCCTAACCCCTCTCCCCTCTCCCTCCATTGGACCGCCGCCGCCAACTACGGCGGCCGATCCTGCCGCGACCTCCCCTCCCACCTCAAGCCGCTCCTCCTCGCCTTCGTGGACGACCACCTGCTCCCGCCGTTCGCGCCCGCGCTGCTCGTCATTGCCTCGCTCCTCGCCCGCGGATCGCAGAGCATCTCATGGCGTCCCCGGCGTGGCCAGCCTCTGTCTCCGGCCCCTTCGGCTCCGCCGCCGACCTCGCCATCTTCTCCACTTTGACCACGACGCGGCGGGCGGATCCAGGCCGTGCGAGCGAGAAGGTGGCGAGATCCTCGATGGCGAGGACACGCAGCGGTCCCCGCCGGCCAAATCAGGTCCGTCTCCTCCCGCAGCTGAGTCGTTTTACTGGCGATTTGCCTCGCATGGCCACGACCTCTAACCCATTCTCATTGATTTGCTTGGGCGGCCGCCTCTCCCACCATCGACGGTGCGTGCTCAACGCAGAGATCCGCCGCGCCAAGGCCAAGCTCCTCTAGGAGGATCCACCCAAGCTACACGCCGGCCACAGCCCCCCTCCCCATGCAGCAGCTGTCGCCGCCGTGTACCTCGACAGATCTGCCGCCCTCGACAGCGTCAGACGAAGGTGGGGCCTCCGCCGCTGCAGGCACAGTCGCCTCTGCCGCCGCGGTCCTCAACCGACCCTGCCGCCGTCGTCCAAGGCATCCTCGTGTGCAACACTAGCTCGATTAGGTGAGCTCGCATGGCCTTGTTCACTCTGTTTTCTACATGCGCCTGATCCATGAAGGTCAGGGATCAGTGATTTAATTGTTTAGACACCTTTTTTGGATAAAACTTGTTTATCTGTGTCATCATTAAAGGAGGATGAAGATTTGCACCTTTGCATTAGTGAATTATAAAGAGAAGTGAACATATAAATATAGGCCAATTTGCTAGCATTCTGGTGCTTATCAACACTCTAAATCCGCTTGTCTAGCTTCAACCTATCTTGCTTTGCTATGAATATTCCTTTGGGATGACTAAAACTGGAGCTATACTAGCCTATCTCTGCTATGTTCCATCGACTATATCTGTTTAACCAACCTGATCCTCCAAACATAAAAGCTCAAGTGTGTACTGAATCATGTGTTATTTAGTTAGCTGAGCAGTATCTTTAGTTTTCTAATGATTGCTCAACTCTCAATTCTGAATAAATAAGTAGCTGACCCTATTGGTTCTTTCTTTCTTCAGGGCTATGAGTTGATGGCCACGCTGCTGTTTTGCCCTACTTGATAATTCTTTTACTGTCCGGTCTGCTCTGCTCTGCATAGTTTCCAGTTGCTTATAAAATGATAAAACTGTGGTGATGTGAGGTCCGCCAATGGTTTGTAATTTTGGTTTCATCCCCAACCTCTCCAGCTAGCTTCTTCTTCACATCATATCATATTTGCACCTGCTGCTGCATCATGGATTGGATGGTCACCTACTAGCTAAGTAGATTAGCTTGTATTGCCATCGAATTAGTCAATATTGTTTCGCTTGGCTTCTTTCTTGTACTAGGTCTATCAATTACAGCATAAACAAACAAATTGCTTAGCTCTCAACTATGAATACATAGCTAGCTGAACCTGTTCTTTCTTTCTCTCTAAAGAGCTATGACTTACATGGGTCAAGCTACTGTTTTTCTGTGCTCGATGATACTATTGCTGCCTGTATACTGATACATGTGGTGATATTTACTCGAACTGAAGTTGTGAATGTACCATTATTTTCCTGCTCACAAGCATTTGATCTCTACTAGAATATTAGTGTTTTTTATAGGAGGAATATCACAATAGTAGTGCATTTTCCTGCTGTTTTATGGGAAGCCTCCTCCCATTATCACAATATCACAATACTGTAGCCATTAAAGCTTGTTCATCCAGAAATTTTGCATTACATACATTGTGCTATATATAGTGGCCGTTCAAACTTGTTAAACAACCTTCTGTTGTTGTTCCTGTAATCTCTGATTTGTAGCATTGTTGGTTTTGCTCTTTTTTTGTCTTAAAACTTGATGGGCCAAAGATCCTTTGTTTGTATGTTATCATCACTATGATCTTCAGTTTTCCATACACTGTGATCTTCAGTTTTTCATTGCCTATTTTTTCTGCAGTTTGCTTGGTGTGTGGACAGGGCCAAAGGACAAGATGCTTCAATCCGGCGAGGACAGAGCCAAATGACCAAAGTTTGTTCATCTGTTGCCAAGGTGACCCCTCTCCTCCTCCTCTCTATTTTTTTGTTCATTTTCTCATATGATCTGATGCGTGCTCTCTTGCTTGGTGTGTGTGCAGTTTGGTACCATCCCGTGGGGAGAGCCAGGGACAAGCTGCTCCGATCCGGCGAGGATGCCCACCATCTATTGTTAAGGTGATCTCTCTCTCTCTACATATATACATACATATCCTGTTATGATGATTCTCAGCCCCGCCCCGCCTTTAAGCTATGCATTCAGAAGAAACATTCTATAGTAAAGTATGGGGTTGTTGATTAAACTGCTGTTGTGTTCACTTCAATGAGAAAAAGTGTAGTTAATTCAGGTTGTGAACATTTCTTAGGAGTTATATTAAGACACATACTGTATGAGAAAAACTGCTGCTGTTGTGTTCACTTCAATGAGAAAAACTGCTGCTGTGTTCACTTCAATGAGAAAAACTACTGCTGTGTTCACTTCAACTGAGTTACTCCTTTTTTGAATGGAATGTTCATAATATATTGTCTCCAGTTTTTCTAATTTTTATCAGCTGATTCATGTAACAGGGCGTCTGTGGAAGGCCCAGTCCTAACTCTCCAGTGAGCCGACATTTGATTGCTATTGAAGGAGCTACATGTAGAAGAAGAAAATACTTGTAGAGCTTGTAACTGATTCCCATAGTTGTAGAGCTTGTATCAGCTAAGCTTGTATTACGTGTAACTTGTAGAACTTGTAAATGCTACAGCTTGTAGGACTTGTCATTTGTAGAGCTTGTAAATAAGCTTGTATATGCTACAGCTTGTAGGACGTGTCATTTGTAGAGCTTGTATTGAATTTGGCTATTGTTATTTGAAGTATCTTGTGTGTTTTTCCTTGCCAATTTAACTACTAGTTATTTTCTTATTGTCAAATTGAAATATGAAGAATCTGGGCCTAATAGCTAGGACCCACTTATCAGAACCTAACAAGTGGGATCTGTTTGACTAGTGGACCCATTTTATAAAAAAAACTAAAACTGTTGTACAAAAAGGCCATGACCCATAAAATAAAAAGGCCAAATTGTTGGGCTAGGCCCATGTAGCTAGAGAAAATTAATAGAGAAAATATACAGTAAAAAGGCCGAATTGTTGGGCTCGGCCCATGTAGAAAATCGAATTGGACCAGGCTGAATCTTGTGCCACATCAGCTTGCCACGCTGGATGCCTACGTGGCCTGGGGGAGGTAGCTAGTGAGAAAAACACCACAGTAGGAACATTTTGGTCGTAAACGTCTTTGACCATTCCAGAAGAAAGGTCGCTATAATCAGTTTATGACGGCCAGCTTTTGACCTTCTGTTTTTGGTCACAAAAAGGTCGTAAATGGAAATATGTGACCTTTCAGTGACCAATAGTGGTGGTCAAAAGTTGACATATTTCTTGTAGTGATTGGAGGCAAATTATCGTCAACCGCCGTCTGCACTGGATGGCTCAATAAGCAGGCACACAAGTCGCCGCCATTACAGTTCTGGTTAACTTCAAATCGCCAGTTGGAAGGAACCATTGGCCGAGTTGCTGACATGGCTCATACGGGATCATTTATAACCCGCCGCAGTCACCTCAACCTTCCGTGGATTTACATCGTGCTATCAACACCAATGATATACAAGTTATGTCGGTTTACATCATGGTCAAATATGAAGAGTTTCAAGCCAACTCCTCGAGTCACCTTGAGACTCGAGTGCTACGATGACATGACTCAGCAAATCTTGCTAGTTTCAGCAAATTTAAGAACCCCAGGACGATGGAGGGAAAGATAACCCGGTCCAGGAGGCTACTGTTATTTGAAGGCCATCAGAAAATTTCCGGCTTAGAAAGTATATGACAGTTACAAAATCCCGGCTAAATGAAGAAGATCCGGGTCATCAAAAAGGATTCCGGATTAAAATCCGGCTCAAGGGAAGTCAGTCTCATTGAAGCTCTCAAATATCTGGTTTACAATCCGGTTCAAGGGAAATCTATTCTCCCACAAAACTCTGAAGCGCCCAAATCCGGTTTAACAATGTCCGGTTGAAAAAGGAATTAACTTCTCGCAAGTTCAAGTTTAAAGACCGTCAGAAAATTTCCGGCTGAAAATGAAGATTCCAGTTTAAAATCCGGGTCAAGGGAAATATGTCTCCCACAAAGCTTTGAAGCTCTCAATATCTGGTTCAAGATCCCGGTTCAAGAAGAATTTATCTCTTGCAAAAAAGTTAAAAATTACCGAAGAGGACCTACTGCCATGATGCGCAGTTCAAACATGGGTATCATGCCTTATTGGCCTAACATATTATTGATCACATGGGGGCTTCTGCTTCATAAAGCGGGGTCTCTGTTCTTTTTTACATCATGCGTGGTTACACGGAGGTTCTGTCTTAAAGCGGCCTCCGGTTTACCTCTTGGGTTAGCTTTTCAAAGAACCATGTTATATCACTTGGGGCCTTGGTCGCGTCCGAACCAATGCAACACCTCTTGATAGGCGAAAGCCACCAGATCACTTGGGGACATGGTCAAGTCTGAACCAGTCACGCCTCTTGATCGGCCTAAGGCCACAGAGTCACTTGGGGGCTTGGTCGAACCCGAACCATTGCCACACCACTTGATCGGCATAATGCCTCGGTTTCAGTTGGGGACCTGGCTGACTTGAACCATAGCTACACCTATTGGGAGCTTGGTCGTGTCTGACCATGGTAACACCATCTGATCGGCTCAGTAAAGCCTCTTTTTGCAAACGGTTTTATCATTGCCTTTGCTTCCATTTTTTTTCATAACTGTTATTTGATTTTTGTTGCGTTTTTTAAACCGACATTGTTAATCCGGTTTGACTGTCAATTACAAATTGGCGGAACACGATCAAATCCTAATCCGGAGATTATCTGCCCGGTTTGATTTTATGTTACCATCTTATTATGGAGTGAACCGGTGTTCATTAACCCGGTTTGACTTTCAATTACAAGTTGTCAATACAGGATCAAGTTATAATCCGGAGACAATCAGCCTGGTCTGGTTTGACTACGAGTCGCCAGTATTATATATGGTTAAACCGGTGTTTATCACAACCCTGTACGGTTTATCATCAACCAGAACAGTATGAAAGGAGTTATCATTACTCAAGATTGGGGTTATCACTCTTACTACAAAAAGTTGGTAAAACCAGCAATGTGATTCAATGTCACAGGTATGATATATTTCATATTTGATTATTCTTAAGTGCAACCTTAGTTATAAACCCAGGTTATATGTTGGGCATTATGACCCGTCCGGCGGTAAACCGCCAGGACACTTTAAACTTGTTGTATGCAGAAACAGGTTGAATAAAGCATGATTATAAATCACTGACATTTATTAAACCGGCCTGGCTTTCGACTATGTGTCGCCAGTATGATGATAAATTATCCGATGTTTGTTAAACCGGCCTGGCTTTAAGACGATAAGTCGCCAGTATATGATGAAAAATTATCCGGTGTTTATTAAACCGGCCTGGCTTGGGACTATAAGTCGCAAGTATATATTTGGATTGCGCCATTGGAATCATGCGCTTATAAATCATTGGGTTATATTATTTAAATAGCCAAACTTGGCTGAATTTTCATTATGATACTGAACGAATAAGGTTTTCATACCGGATTATATTATCTTGAATAGCCAACATGGCTGGATTTCTATTATGGTTATCAATAACCAATATTATGATTGAGGTTTCTAAAGTCGCTTCAGCGCAATGGCTATTATTTTATCAATGGATATGATTTATTCTACAATGGAGGGAATAGTCCCGAGTCGCTACAGGCTTACGACCCGGCGCTTCGGGGCTACATTATTTAAGTTGAGATTATATCAAATATGCAAGTCTCATGTCGCTGCAAGCATGCACCATGACACTTGGGGGCTAATGCAAAGTAATTTTTTGCTCATATTATTGAAGACCCGACTCATCACATTATAAGGAGTCGGCCCTTGGGGGCTACCAATTGCTCCTGCCAACAGTTGAAGGTACAAAAGCTTTTTATTCATTATATTGAAGGGTCCACTGCTCAGTTCGTAAAGCACAAGGATCTTAACCTTGTGGACGTGGATTCAAATTCCATGATGGGGGCTACACATCATTGCTCAACTCTACATGATTATACCTACAAAGTCCCTGCTCATTATTGCATAATGACCCGGCCCTTGGGGGTTACACTGGTGGAAGTTTTTATGAGTATAAGACAATTACAAGTCCCAGGTTGCTGCAAGCATGACAACCCGACACTTGGGGGCTAGATAGTATGGAGTATTCAGTTTTTACTAGTCACTGCGATGAACAACATGAATTTCTTAAGCAAAGTCTTAAGCCACCACTTTGTTCTACTCAAAGACTTGGGGGCTACAGGTATTATATTATTATCGAAGAAATATTGTCAAATTCTCTGATTGAGCAAACTAGGTTGAACCGGCGTCACCAATCATTATGACCCTGTGGCCGCAACCCGACAGTCTTTGGCAATGATAAAACTGGCAAGTTCTGCATCTTCAAACCGGTTGAATATCAGATGAGTATTTCAAGACCAATATTTCTTAAACCGGCGCTTTGGAAGCCGACTCAAGTGGATTATTCGTCACAATATTTTTTCTATAAGAAGCCAACATCAGCAATTTGGGTATGAAGCTGGTTATTGACTCGGATTTTCTAGAAGGAGGAAATGACAAAGGACTTAGGAACGATCAGGTGCCGGTCTACAAGAAATCTTAACCCGGAGCACAGTTTGCCAAATTTGTTCTGGTGTTTATTTTGCAGCATAAGTTTACCATGGATAAATCCAATCTAAACTTGGGGGCTAATGTCGGGGATATACCCCGCAGTGTAAACTGGCCGGAAGTTAACCCGGCTGGACTTGGCGGTTTATTTGAGGTCCCGCTGGCACTTGGCGATATTCACCTGGTGACCCGCCCAGACCTGGCAATTTACCAGCAACCCGCCAGGATGTTGTAACTAACTGGTGACCCGGCGGACGGGTCAGAGGAGCGACAAGACCCGGTGGCCCATCTGGCGGTTCATGAAGGCCGGTTCATACTATGGTGGGCCGGTTTAAGAGGAAAGGCATAATGAATATTTGTCTTACAAGGAGTTAAGACCTGGGCTTGTATCCGGTTTGTATTAGAGATAGACTATTCCTAATCCTAATAGGAATTCACATGTAACCCGCCCCTTCAACATATATAAGGAGGGGCAGGGCTCCCCAAAGGGGGGAGAAGCTACAAGCAAGAAGAAATAATCTTAGGGCTAGACACAAAGAGGAGAGCCGGTTTATGGTGACTCCCTCGTGATGATAATGAGACCTAGCCTCAAACAGCATGTAGGGTTTTTACCGGATGATGTTTCCCAGGGCCCGAAGCTGTCTAAATCCTTGTCTTGTGTTGCGTCTCTCGATTCCGCTCAACCCCTCTCAAGCTACCACATGGATGCGTTGGCCTCGCGACTAAGTCCTGACACTAAGGACATCTGACGTGACAAATCCACGACACTCCCCAAGATGGGAGAGTTGTTGGTGATGATGACGACGATGATTTCCCCCTCCGTGAGGGAAGTTCCCCCAGCGGAATCGCTCCACCGGAGGGCAAAAGTGCTCCTACCCAAGTTCCGCCTCGAGGCGGCAGCGCTTCGCCCCAAAAGTCCTCTCCTTATTTTTCTAGGTCAAAATTACTTCTATACCAGAAGAGGGGCACCGGAGGTGGGCCGAGGAGGACAACACCCACCAGGGCGCGCCTGGGCCTCTTGGCGCACCCAGGAGGGTTGTGCCCAACTGGTGGCCCCCCTCTGGTACTCACTTGCTCCAATATTCATTAAATATTCCATAAAAAATCTCGGGAAGTTTCAGCTCATTTGGAGTTGTGTAGAATAGGTAGCTTGACGCAACTTTTTAGGTCTAGATTTCTAGCTGCTAGAATACCCCCCCCCCCCTTGGTGCATCCCTTGCATATTATGAGAGAAAAGGCATTAGAATTACTCCAAAAAGCATTATTATACAATAAAACAACATAAATAACAGTAGGAAAACATGATGCATAATGGACGTATCAATTCCCCCAAGCTTAGACCTCGCTTGTCCTCAAGCGAAACCGAAATCGAAAAACATGTCCACATGCTTAGAGAGAGAGGTGTCGATAAAAACAGAAATACGGACATAGCAGTATCATGTGACTTACTATAACAAAAACAAAATTTGACATAATACTTTTGTCACAAAACTTTTATCATAAACTTCTCATGAACAAGTGACAATTCATCACAACATCGAAGTATATAGCATAAAATCTATTGGAAACCAACAAACTATGTTCTCAGTCAACTTTGCAACTACAATTCATCTTCTTTTCAGAAAGGGTCACGTATCGGAGCCTTTAGGCAAGTCCACATACTGAACCATCATTTAGTTTTCTAATATTGCTAACGCTCACCACGTACACATGAGCAAAACATTTCAACTAGACACATAGAAAGATAGGGGCTTATAGTTTAGCATCCCAACGCACTCACCCAAAGGGTGATTTCAACAATAATAACTCATGCTACCCATATTCAACTGGATATATGTGCCTAGATCTTTCCTCACCACATGATGCTTGCCAAAGAAGAAAAATAAAAGGAACAGAGAGAAAACTTTGACTCTTCCATGAAAGTAAATACATGAAAGTAAAAGATAGGCCCTTCACAGAGGGAAGCAGAGGTTGCCACGCGCTTTTTGTTTGTATGCTCAACCCCTTAGTGCAACAAAACGTCATGTTATATTGCCCCTTTGTGATGGCAACCTTTATTATGCAGTCTGACGCTTTTATTCTTCACCATCACAAGTTCGTACAACGCTCAATTTTCCCTTACACTAAATGATCTCACACTTTTAGAAGCAATTTTTATTGCCCTTTTTGCACCGATGACAACTTACTTCAAGGATCTTACTCAATCCATAGGTAGGTATGGTGGACTCTCAAACAAGATTTGGGTTTGAGGGTTTTGGATGCACAAGTAGTATCTCTACCTAGTGCGGAGTTTTTGTCTAGCAAAGATAGGGGAAAGCAACACATGTTGAAGGACTATGACAATATAACTTCTATGTGAATATGAACAAATATAAATCATTAAGTTGTCTTCCTAGTCCAATGTCAACAATTTTGGCATATAATATTTTGATGGGTGCTCACAATCATAAAAGATTTCCATGATAGTGTATTTATATGTGAATCTTCTTTTCCCTTATTAATTCTTTCATGAGTTGCATCATTGACCAATGCTATGTTTGTCAATCTGCAATAAAATTTTCTACTTATACTTTTCCTTGTGTAATGTCATCACTTACCATAAGATTAGCACATGATCTTTTTCTTTTATTTCCTTTCTTTTTATTAAAACAAGAGAGTAAAGAAGGAAAAACTCAAACTAAACTTTATAATATATCTCGCACACGATTACAAAGATTGATCACTAAGCAAACTCACAAGCAGAAAGGATCGAACTAAACTTTTATTCATCTAATATCAAAAGATAAACATGGATCAAACTAAGAAAGTAAAGGCAAAACATAGTGGAGACGATACGATACTGGGGCACCTCCCGCAAGCTTGGCGAAAGCCAAGGGGAGTGCCCATACCCGATACTCATTTTTCTTTTGGTGGTGAAGAAGGAGGCGGTGGTGATGAATTAGAAGCGATCCAATCTTTAAGGACCAAGAGACTCTCCAATCTTCAGATGACACTCCATAGGGAAGTGATGTGCTCCATATGCAGAATATTTTCACGAGTGAGATACTTATTTTGTATACAAACCGTTTCAATGATCCTGAAGGCTGCAATCTCAGTGGGGGGAAGATGAGCATAGTTGGGTTCAAGGATATCTTCCTCTTCCTCATCGGCAGGTAAGGCTTGCTCATGCTCGACACTTGATCTCCGGTGGCCTCCTTGCTCCTGTCCTCCTTAGCTGCTCCAACGGGGTCTTCTCTCTTCAGCTTGATGTTTTCATCAACCAAGCATCCTCTTCCATATGATACTAGGGAGAAGAAGACATGATGCCCGGCTCCACAGATCTGACAGAAAACAACAAGAAAAGAAAATAGGAGATTTCTCCGAGATACGGAGGTCAACAGGTTCAGGAGGTATATACAGATTTTTTTATCTTGGGGAACAAGCAGAACGGAAGAAAAAACGGAGTCGGGAAAGTACCCGAGGTGGGCACAACCCACCTGGGTGCGCCTAGCATGCCAGGCGTGCCCTGGTGTATCGTGCTCACCAGGGCCACTTTCCTGGAAGTTTCTTATTTTCTTAATTTTTTAAATATTCCAAAACTAACAAAAAATATTTTTGCAGATTTTTCGGAGTCCGTTTACTTACCGTATCACGTACCTCCATTTTTTGATGATTCTGGATTGTTCCGGAAGGTATCCTTTATGTGTTCTTCCGGTGTCAAAGTTTGGTTAACATTGCTTTCAACATTAATGGGTGTACCTGAGATATAGTGTTTTATTCGTTGCACATTGACAACCTTCGGGTTAGTACCTTCGGCATTATTTATTTTGATAGCACCGGATCGATAGACCTCCTCGATGACATAGGGTCCTTTCCATTTGGAGAGGAGTTTTCCTGCAAAGAATCTGAAACGAGAGTTGTACAAGAGAACATATTCTCCAACTTTGAACTCATGTTTTTGGATTCTTTTGTCATGCCATCTTTTAACTTTTTCTTTGAATAACTTTGCATTTTCATAAGCATGGGTTCTCCATTCATCTAATGAGCTAATATCAAATAACTCTTTTCACCAGCAAGTTTGAAATCATAATTGAGTTCTTTAATTGCCCAATATGCTTTATGTTCTAACTCAAGAGGTAAATGGCAAGCTTATCCATGAACCATTTTCTATGGAGACATACCCATAGGATATTTATATGCTGTTCTATAAGCCCAAAGTGCATCATTTCTTAGACCAATTCTTCCAGGACCTATTGACAGTCTTTTGTAAGATTAGTTTTATTTCCCTATTGCTAAGTTCAACTTGACCACTAGACTGAGGACGATAAGGTGATGCAATTATATGGTTAACATCATACTTAGCAAGCATTTTACTGAAAGCACCATGGATAAAGTGTGAACCACCATCAGTCATTAAATACCTAGGGACTCTAAACCTTGGGAAAATAACTTCCTTAAGCATTTTAATAGAGGTGTTGTGATCAGCACTACTGGTTGGAATAGCTTCTACCCACTTAGTAACATAATCAATGGCAACCAAAATATGTGTATACCCATTAGAGGAAGGAAAAGGTCCCATGAAATCAAATCCCCAAACATCAAATGGTTCAAGAGCAAGTGAATAATTCATAGGCATTTCTTGACGCTACCGATATTACCTATTCTTTGGCATTCATCACAAGATGAGACAAACTTACGGGCATCCTTGAAGAGAGTAAGCCAATAAAAACCAGATTGCAATACCTTATGAGCGGTTATGTCTCCCGTGTGATGTCATCCATAAGCTTCAGAGTGACATTTCCGTAGGATTTGTTCCTGTTCATGCTCAGGTACACAATGCCTAATAATACCATCTACTCCTTTATAAAGAGGTGGGTCTTCCCAAAAGTAATGTCTTAAATCATAGAAGAATCTTTTCTTTTCTTGGTATCTGAAGCTAGGTGGTATGTATTTAGCAATAATATAATTAGCATAGTCAGCATACCAAGGTGTACTATTAGGAAGATTTATTGCAGCTAGTTTTTCATCAAGAAAGTTATCATTAACAGGTTTTGGGTCATCAAGAATATTTTCAAGCCTAGACAAGTTATCAGCTACGGGGTTCTCTGCTCCTTTCCTATCAGTGATATGCAAATCAAATTATTGTAGCAGAAGAACCCACCTAATGAGTCTAGGTTTAGCATCTTTCCTTTCCAGAAGATATTTTATAGCAGCATGATCGATGTAAATAGTCACTTTAGAATCAACAATGTAAGATCTGAATTTATCACAAGCAAACACCACTGCTAAGAATTCTTTTTCATTAGTAGCATAATTTCGTTGAGCACTCTTTAGAGTTTTACTAGCATAATGAATAACATTCAGTTTCTTAACAACTCTTTGTCCTAGAACAACACCAATAGCATAATTACTAGCATCACACATAATATCAAAGGCAAGTTCCAATCAGGTGGTTGAACAACAGGTGCAGTAATTAAGGCTTTCTTTAGTGTTTCAAAGGCTTCCAAACAACCATCATCAAACACAAAGGGAATATCCTTTTGTAAAAGATTCGTAAGAGGCCTAGAAATTATAGAAAAGTCTTTGATAAACCTCCTATAGAAACCAGCATGACCAAGGAAACTACGAATACCTTTGATATCTTCAGGACATGGCATTTTCTCAATTGCATCAACCTTGGCTTTGTCCACCTCAATGCCTCTTCAGAAATTTTATGGCCCAAAACAATACCTTCGTTAACCATAAAGTGGCACTTCTCCCAATTGAAGATACGATTTGTTTGTTCTCATCTCTGCAAACCTTGATCAAGATTGCTTAAACAATCATCAAAAGACTTTTCATAAACAGAAAAATCATCCATGAAAACCTCAACAATCTTTTCACAAAAATCAAAGGATATAGCAGTCATACATCTTTGAAAGGTAGCAAGTGCATTACATAGACCAAAAGGCGTACGTCTATAAGTAAAGGTTCCATAAGGACAAGTAAAAGTGGTCTTTTTTTGATCAGGTTGTAAAGTAGGTACTTGTGAAAAACTAGAATATCCATCAAGGAAGCAATAATGTGTGTTCTTAGATAATCTTTCTAACATTTAATCAATAAAAAGCAGAGGGTAATGATCTTTTCTAGTTGCTTTGTTTAATTTTCTATAATCAATTGCCATTATGTAGCCTGTGACAATTCTTTGTGGAATGAGCTCATTCTTATCATTAGGAACAATAGTAATACCTCCCTTCTTAGGGACACAATGACAGGACTTACCCATTTACAATCAGCTATATGATAGATTATACTTGCTTCCAAAAGCTTCAATATTTCCATTCCACCACTTCTTTCATTTTCTGATTTAACCGATGTTGGTGATCAACAACGGGTTTAGCATCAGGTTCCATATTAATCTTGTGATGACATAGAGTGGAACTAATGCCCTAAAGATCATCAAGAGTATATCCAATAGCAGGTCTATTCTTTCTTAGAACTTTCAATAGTCGTTCTTCTTCATGTTCTGAAAGGTTAACACTAATAATAACAGGTTATATCTTTTTCTCAGCGAGATAAGCATATTTCAAAGTGTCTGGGAATTGTTTTAATTCAAACACAGGATCACCTTTTGGTGGAGGAGGACCTCCTAGAGTTTCAATAGGCAAATTGTGTTTAAGCAAAGGTTGTTGTTCGAACAAGATTGTATCTATTTCATTTCTTTCACACATATGCAAATCATTTTCATGGTCTAGCAAATATTGTTCCAAAGGATCAGTAGGAGGCTCATCAATAGAAGCAAGGCCAATCATTTCATCCTTACTAGGGAAATGATTCTTACGAAGCTGTCTACTAAACTTGGAAAAATTAAATTCATGAGATTCATCACCAAAGCTAACACCGACAGTTTGTTTCTCACATTCTATTTTGGCATTGACCGTGTTAAAGAAAGGTCTACTGAAAATAATGGGACAACAGTCATATTGAGGGGAGCTAAGAATAAGAAAATCAGTAGGGTATTTTATTTTTCCACCCAAGACTTAAACATCTCTAAGAATCCCAATTGGTGATATAGTATCTCTATTAGCAAGTATAATAGTGACATCTGTGCCTTCTATTTCAGTAGGTGCTATTCCATCCTTAATTTCTTGATATAAGGAAAAAGGAATAGCACTCACACTAGCACCTAGGTCACATAACCCATGATAACACTGATCTCCTATCTTAACTGAGACAACATGCATGCCAACAACTGGTCTAAGTTTATCTTTTTCTTCAGGTTTGGCAATTCCAGAAGCTTCATAACAGAAGTAAATAACATGCCCATCAATATTATTAACTAAGAGATCTTTAACCATAGCAACACTAGGTTCAACTCTGATTTGTTCACATGGTTTGGGTGTTCTAACATAACTTTTGTTAACCACAGTTGAAGCTTTAGCGTGTTCCTTCATCCTAACAGGGAAAAGGTGGTTTTTCAATATAAGAGCATTACTAGTAGAACCCTTAAACCCTCAAACCCGCACTAGCATTTTAAGGGTCCAAAATGGTCTTTTTGTGCACTTTTATGGGTTGAAAAACAGGGGCAAAGATTAGAACCCTCCAACCCAACCCTTATAACCGAATATTCCCCATGAACGACAAGCACCTCATGCACGACGGGCGGAGGGCGCCACGGGGGCGGACGGCGGGGCTGGCGCGGGCGGAGGGCAGTGGCTGGGGGG